>NC_056737.1:728760064-729087564 GCF_019279795.1 Protopterus annectens | reverse complement strand
TTCAGTTGAAAAGCAAAGTGATCCTCATAGCTCCTTACTGGCCTCGACAAGTATGGTTCCCCTTTCTCCGGCCTCACCTACTATGCCAACCATGGAATCTGGATCCAACTCAAGACCTGATTTCTCACCCCCATGGATTGAGTCACCCAAACTTAACCAGTAAGCTGACAGCTTGGTTTCTCCACTTCCGCTGATCACCAGGCAGAATTTCCTCCCCAGTGCGTGATATTATTCTGGCCTCCCACACACCATCCACTACGAAAGTTTATCTTGACAAATGGAAGAGATTTTCAGTTTGGTCTAAGCGGAGAAAACGAGATCCGTACTCAGTCACTGTTACTGTAGTACTGCATTATTTGTCAAATTTCTTTGAAGACGGTGCTGCAGCTTCTACCGTACGCGTCCATCTAGCTACTATTTCAAACTTCCATAATGGTTTTGGGAATTCTTTGATCTCACATTGTCTATGTAAAACCTTTCTAAAAGGAGTCTCTCACATTAGACCTCCAATCAAACAACTTATAGAACCATGGAACCTCACATTAGTTCCCCTATTTGATCTTCCACAAGGACAGAACATCACTCTGGACAAACCCCTTCCTTTCTCCCCGAAGTAATTTTGGATTTCTCCATTAATCAGATTACTGACCCTCCAGTCTTTTTCCCAAATTTTTCTAATCAAGGAGAGTGCTGTCTGCATTCATTAGATGTACCCAGACAGTTGAGATTTTATCTGGATAGGACAAAAATAATGCGCAAATCTGATCAACTTATTTATTTCTTTTTCTGGTCCTAAAATGGGAAAGTCCGTTTCTAAGGTGACCCTATCTAAAATGGCTCCGAGATTGTATACTTTTCATTTATCATTATGAAAAAAACCTATATTGCAGAAAATCAAGGCTTACTCCACTAGATCTATGGCATTCCATTTGAGAGCTTCTTTGGACGATATCTGTGCGGCAGCAACATGGGCTAATCCTCATACCTTTATAACTCATTACAAATTGGATTTGGTCTCCAGAGGAAGAGCTTCTTTTGGCTCAACGGTGCTCAGGAAAATTCATCCATAAGAGCCACCCAAGTGACACAAGGTAGCTGGGGACTCTGTCCCATCAGTGATGAATGAATGAATGAAGATTTAACAACATCAGATAAAGAAGTCCTGTCTTACCATAACGTTCTATGTGTGCTGTTGATCTTCTTTCTTTCATCACGTCCCACCCTCCTTCCCCCCTCCTAAGGCTTCTGGGGGATACTTTGGGTCCAAGTGCTGAGTTAGGGTACTTGTGCAGAAACTGCCTCTGCTTTATTAATAATGGGCAGGCTCAATCTAAGGTAACAGGGAGAAAAGGATACTATGGGTAAAAGCTTTGCTCGAGAGCTTTTGGCTGGTGCAAGCATGGTATAAGGCCGACTCGGTTCCAAGGGCTCTGCATCGAACCCATCAGTGATGAATGAATGAAGATCAACAACACAGATGGAACATTATGGCAAGACATAAATTCTTTTTTTTCTATCTCTGTATCTCATAAGCAGCTGACCTACTGACTCTCCATAGTCTTAAAAAAATAAATAGAACAGTATATAGATAAACTAACAGAAATTTTTTTTGCTAGGCAGTCGCAGGTAGTGATTTAATTGTTGGCTGTTTTCTATAGCTCAGTTTGGTTTACTAGTGTAACTGAGTTTCTGTATGAGTTAAGAGAAAAGCTTCAGAACGTGTTGACAGTGTAGCCACAACCCCAGATTCTCCCCCAAGGACAATCCATGAGTTGTGATATACATGTGAGTGGAATATTTATCTGCACACTGCCTAGTAAGCAAGTCCTTTGGCCCTCGTTTCCCTGTCAGACTTCAAGAAAAAGTTAATTTTAAAAGGGTTGTTACCACATGCTCCATCAACAGACAAAACCAGAAATGGAAAAGAGGATAGAGAAATGGCAATGACACAGCTGCTTCATTGACTCTAAAACTACTGAGACTGGAGTACACACTTTCTTTGACTCTAGTGCAAGTTTCTTCTTCAGAGCCACTTATGATTTCAGACAAATCGCTGACGCATTTTCCCATTTTCTTCCTGAGAGGGAGCTACCATGGTTTAATGTCTCTGCCCCCTTCTACATCTTTCTTTTGCTGTTTCAGGTCTTTCAAGTGTGTATCCATTTTGGATTAAGAATGCACAATGAGGACCTTCTTAAAGACCCAGACTGATATAGGTGTCCTCCCATCTCCGCCTCAAGGTAGATCAGGCTTTACCCTTCCTCTCCCATTTGGGACCCTTCCTAGGTTTGTGTCTCAGTACCGGAGGTATCTGAACTGAAGCTAAGTCAAGAGCATGCGTCAGGTGTTAGCAATTTACTGGTCACAAAAAAAAGAACAGACTGTTCATTTCTGGGGGTTTACTAGCCCAGGCCATCACACTTAGTTTTTTTGGCTTCCACCGGTGGAAAAGTCAGGCGAATTTTATCTTTCTAACATCTATTTGCCAAGGATTCTGCAGTAGTTTCTTTGATGGCAGCTTGTGGGGGAGGGGGTCTGTGTTTAGTTCCTGATCTCAGTACTTTGCAAAACGACAGAGAAATAAGAACTGGTGACCTATAAGGTGATGGCTCTCTAAACACTTATTTTTTATCTTTTTCTTTCCTTTTTTAAGGACTGAGCCATACTGACACATTTCCAGCTGCTTCTGGTGATGGAATCCACAGTCAGTTGGAAACACATGGCAATCCTACACCACTAGAAATGGTAAGTTGGCTGGTATTTGATTTTCATTTTCCACTTAAATATTTCTTCTTTGTTAAATCTTTACTATATAGAAATACAGACGTAGTGGAGCTCATGAAAATATCATTTGCTTTCTCATTATTGTACAGATGATGGCATCTTCTTTTGTATACAGTTAATTACACTTCAGATGATACTGCATCCATAAAGTGGTTGTCAAATTTTTGTTCTTATTGCAGTTCTACTTTGCTCTTTTTTGCATCATTGCATGAGTTTAATATAGTGATGTCAGAGTACGAACTTCACTCTAGTGAGACAGCTTCAGTTTTCAAAAAAGATGTTCAGAAAATTCAATGTTCTAATGAAGATGTGAACCTACCACACCTGCATGAGCACAGACACATTTAGAAGGGAAATGGTATCCCCACAGACTGTTTAATTGCAGGTAATTATGTGCTTCTAATCACGTAGACTAAAATTTCAGAGGACAGTCTCTTCACAGAACATTATCACAATTATTCTATTTTATTGTGATTTTTTTTAAGTTTGAGATAAAATCTGCATAGATTCATACTATTTGGGTTTGAATTATCTGAGAGCTGCAAGAGAGATCACTGTTTTATCAAGGCAAGTCTGCATTAATTCATTTTCTAAATCTCTTGTCCTGGTGAGGGTCACAGTGGTGGTAGGCTAAGGAGGACAGACCAGAGTTGCCCTAGCAATAGTCTCCAGATCATCATGTGAGATCCCCAAAAATTCCCAGGCTGGCTGAGCAATACAGTCCTTCCACTATATCATGGGTCTGCTTTGGGGGCTACTTCCAATGGGTTGTGAGTGGTAATCTCCCATTGGAGGCCCCCTGGTAGCATCCTCAATTGAGTTTTCTCAACACAAATGAGCAGTGACTGCGCACTGAGATCATTCTCAATTGCCAAGCTTGCAATTCTGTCTTTGAGATTGACTTTAGGGGTATCCAACAGAGGAATCTCAATTCTGCCACTTGTCCCAGTGATCTCATTGTTTGTCTGTACCCAAAGATTCTGACCAGAGTTATGGAGAGAGAGAGATACATTTGATTGTCTTTGTTTATGGTTCTTTATTGTTTGCTTTGTCTGGCTTGAGACTGTTGAATGTTGGAATTGTAGCTTGTTAGGAAGTGTAGAAAGACAGACATGGGCAAAAACTGCTTAACTGAAAATAACACAACATGGAAGATCGGACAGTTTCTTCTCTCTGTAAAACCAGTGTCTTTTCCCTGTAGCTTATTCAGCATTAATTACTCTGCACTACTTCTTCTTTCGGCTTTTCCTAGCTAGGGGTTGCCATAGCGGATCATCTGTCCGCTCATGATTGGCAGTGGAGTTTTACGGTGTCGAGTTGCCAGCCCGGCGCCCAACCTTCCACAGAAGGCACACACTCATACTCACACCTAAGGCAATTTAGAGTGTCCAATCCACCTACTGCATGTCTTTGGGATGTGGGAAGAAACCCACGCGACCACAGGGAAGACATGCAGACTCAACACATAAGGCACCCCAACCGAGAATCCAACTGGAGAACCTCTTGCTGTGCAGCAGCAACGCTAACTGCTGCACCATCACGGCCGCCCATTAATTACTCTGCACTTTTTCTCCCATTTTCATTGTTATTTGGCTGCTGTTTTGAGCAATTCAGTATTTTCAATGCTTGGGAATAGTTTTGTGCCTCTGATGCATGCCATGATTCCATGCATCGGCTACAGAAAAGTGCTTGGCCCCTTCCGTTAGTTCTTGTTTATCACTGTTGCAGATCTCATTCTTTTTTATTGCTGAGAAAAAGTTCCAGGATTTATGTGCTCTTTGTTTTCTGTCTTAGCATTTCTGATTTAGAGAAGAATGGCTGAAGGATGCTTCTTGGTGAATCATTGAGAGGGCCATTCTCAGCATTCAGCTAGTGTGGTTCAGAGTTTCATCTGAGATTATAACTTGAAGGAGTTAAGTCCATGTAGTCTGTAGTCCTTCAAAGGCAGGAACTGCTCCCAGCTGATTGGTGTTTAATCCCATACTGGTTATCCATTCTTTTGGGAAGTTGAGATGTGAGTCAAGTATCTCTGACTCTCACCTTGGGGTTTGCATTCCAGAAATATCTAATGACACCTTTTCACCAATCTGATCAACTTGGTCCTGAGTCTGGCTAGCTCCATTATGGTGAGTAGTCCATGGAGTCACTTACTGGGGAGATCAGTGGACCGTTGGCTTCATCTTTTAGTGAATCCCATTCAGCCCAGCTGGACTGGTCAGGCATACCAGCAGAATATTCATTGATTTAGCCCACACCAAAATGTGCATCTTGGGGGGGGGGGTCAATACATGGACCATATTTATGATTTAAGTTCCAGAGGTGGGAGCCAGGAGATCATTTCCTCTTTGGCAAACCCCAGAGAGCAAACAGAAAATGTTTTGATGTCCCTAAGATTCACCAGCTCAAATTGAAACAAGATTACCTACAGATGGGTCATAAAGCATATGGAAGCCTCTTTGTACATAGTCATCAATAGGACCTTGGATGTGGCATAGCAGAGCTATGAGGTGGACTCTTGTTTTATGTTCTGGTTTTCTTTCAGGTGTGTGTAGCCACTAAACTCTGTTTTAATCAGAAATAGCTGACGTTATCTGTTCATGGTCACCTCACTCTCAGAAAAACTGATGCTTAATATTGCCAAGATAAAATGAGAAGGGATGACTGTATGATAAGCAATGAAAGTTACTTTATTTGTAGATGACATTTTGTACTTTATAAATTGAAAAGGGAATTTTTGTGTTGAATATTTTGAGACAGATTCATGTCTTTTCAGGTTACAAAAAGAATGAAGATAAAACAAAGGCTACAGCAATGAACTAAATACCCACACATAAATTGGTTCAACAATGCACTTATTTATGGGGGTATTTAAAGTATTGACGTCTACGGATTAAAATGGATTCTGTCTTGGCAGCTAAGGATATGAGGAAGAGACCAAACAAAAGCTAATACAAAAAAGTGAAATGTGAAGGTCTTTATTACAGATACAATACAGCTAGTGAGATGCAAGCAGTGAAAATGTTTTTAATCCCTTTAGTTTTATTTTTTTGTACAGTTTAGGCATCAACAACAGTTAAAAGACTTTATCTGGGAGGGGGAATAGTGCAAGAGTTAAGAGGAATAAGTTGATCCTCCCTATAGAATAAGGTGGTTTAGGATTGCCCGATTTGAATGGATGCTTTAGAGCTATGCAGTTAAAGCTCATGCACACAATGAAAGCAGAAGGTTCTAAATCAAAATGAAAAGGCATGATGAAGAAATGGGAAGTTGGAGAAATAAGGAGACAGTAGGATTTTGCTTGCAGATCCTTAAGGAGAATGACAACAATCATAAAGAATATTATATTCATAAAGTTGCAGAAAGCATTCTAAGAACTAAGTCAACATGGGACTGGACAAAGGAAACTTTGTCAAAAGAGATGACCGCAAGTAAACGTTTAGAAAATAGGCAAGAGGGGAGCAGGAATTTGCTGGAGAAAATTTGCAAAGGAGTCAAGGTACTGGGAGTAAATAACTATAGAGGGAAACATAAAAGTGTGTAATGAAGACAAGCAGAAGTGTGGAATGCATGTTAAAAGACTGCCTGCCCTACCAGGGATTGTGTGTGTAAGCAAAGAGAAAGGGATAACAGAGTGCTAAGTGAAAGACCTTCTCTGGTAGAGATTCTAGTTAAGTCTAGAGCAGAAACTGCCATTAAAAGGGATGTTTAGTAGTGTATATAAAATGTTGCATGTTAACTGTCAGAATCCATCAGTAAAGATTAGAAAAGTTTGGGAGGAGAGACTGGAAAGGCAATTTATAAAGGAACAGTGAGAGGACATCTGTATGGGTTCCTAAGTGCGAGACGAAGACCAGAAGGTTTAGGATCTTTCCTTGGATGCATAACTCTCAAGTCTACCACATTACGAGGCATATTCCTCATTTGGGGTCTTAAAATGTTCTTGTTGCTTGGTGTTGCACATTGAAAGGGTCTGTCATACATTCACTGTTAGCAATTTTTTAACCAATGTCCTTCGTAAATATAACTGAATTATACTAATTCATTAAAAGAACTATTACATAATTAAAAATATCACATTATGACCATCCTAGGAACATCCTAGCTGACGACTGTAGTAAGTCTTTAGCAAGTGTTCCACAGTTTGCCCATTTGTTCCACACTATGAGAGGTAGTGTTCCTCATTTTGAAGATGGAAGGTTGAAAGCCATGCTTAGAGATGTTTGTACAAGTATTTTTGTACCCAAAGCAGGCTTCAGAGAAATTTCCTCGGGTAGATAACAGATGCTAGAGGTGTAATGGAAAAGAGAGGGATAACTGGTAACATGTTTTGGGGGGGGGGGTAATAAGATGGAAGATTTAAAAAATTCCTTGCAGAGTACTTTGTCAAAAATGTTGGGAGAACAAATGGCTGTAACTAAGGAAGTGATTCTTTTGAGATGGGACACAAGATCTAAATTGCCTGTACATAATAAGGCCTTGCTAAATTTAGTGCTATTGCCTGTCAATAAAAGAAATTACTAGAAAATTTAAATCAATCTAAAAAGTTGTTATTGAAATACTGATTTAAAGGAGATAAAAGAACTAGAAGTGAGATCTTTAGAAAAGGGAAGAAGCAAGCTTCATAGAAATAAATGGAATTTGTGGGAACAACACATAGCAGAAGAATGTTCAGGAAGAGGACTGAGGTTAAAGGAAGGCAGGAATTAAGCATTTTAAGTAATGCCAGAGTAAATAATTGATAAAAAAAAATGTGATTTATAATGGATATGACAAATGTTAATAAGGTTTATTTTTAATGTATGTATTGCTATGTCTTAAATGATGTAATAAGTGTGTAAATATGCAAAGAGTAGTATTATGCATTTTTGCTTTTCTATAATGTAAAATGCTTGCACATCTGTTTACTCATTAATTTGGTTACAGTATTAATGCAGTGTTCGCTGCAGGTCTGCAATAAAATGCAGTTGTTAGGCAAATGGTACCAAACTAGATATTAAAGAAACAGAGCAGATTAAAGCCAGATCAGCTGACAAAAGAGGGATAAAGCCCAATCCTGTAGTCATAGCTCTCACCTCTCAGTGCAAAACATCTGGACAAAGCCAGAAAGAATGGGGGGGGGGGGAACAAAGGCCCAGAAATAGACAGAATTTAAATATTGCTCCTATAAATTTAGAAAGTTGCTAGAAAAACAGGTTTTGCATAATTGTGTATTTTCTGAAGGATTTAAAGTCTGAAATGCAAATGTCTGTCATTATTTAGTGACCTCAATCTTCAATGATTTGCAAGGAAACCACAATTTTTTTTTGAGGAACAGACCAAAAATATGAGGGAAAAATCTGGGCATTCTCTA
This sequence comes from Protopterus annectens, assembly GCF_019279795.1. NCBI lineage: Eukaryota > Metazoa > Chordata > Ceratodontiformes > Protopteridae > Protopterus > Protopterus annectens. The sequence continues at coordinate 729,079,430 of NC_056737.1, read as the reverse complement.
AAATCTGTACAATTCAGAGGTATGCCTGTAGTGTAGTTACGGTAGGCCAACAAGGGGCAGCTGCCCTGGGTGCAAAGTGTTTGGTGGGGGCATAAGCTGATCCCAATCTTTCATTAATGCAATACCAGCTTTTAAAAGCTGGTATTGCATTTGCAGTCAGACCTGAGCACTGTAGCGCTCCCTGTGTAGTCTAAACTGTAACAATTGCTTGCTACCTTATCGTAAGCAGTTTGCTGCAGTTTAAAAGTAAAAAAAAAAAAAAAAAATTTGTTTTAACTAAAACCTGAGCACTGTAGAGCTCCATGCAGGCAGGTTATAAACTATAGCAACTGTTTGTTACATTTGTAGGAAGCAGTTTGCATCAGTTTAACACAGGCGCCTGTTGCTTGCTGGTACAAGGACTCCGTGGTACATTTTTGTATTTTCAACAGTCTTCATATTTCTGCACTTGCACATTTGTAGGAAATATATATATATATATATATATATATATATATATATATATATATATAAAATTAAAACATAAGTGTTGGAGTGCTCCATGCGGGGAGGGTAAAAACTGTAGCAGCTGTTTACTACAGATTAAGAGAAATTAGTTGAGGACAGTTTGAGGCAGGGCACAGAAACAAGACCTGAATGGCTTGGGGGAGGGGGTGCATCTGGCCGCCTGGTTCGTGTGCCAATAGAAGGAAGATCCATTTTTACTCTTCAATAGAAGAGTTGGGAAGGGGGTGTAAATCTAACTGTAATAAGCCAAACACAATGTATGGATCAGCTTATTACAACAAACTGCTTTTTTGCTCTTCATGAAGAGCAGAGGGGGTGGGGAGTTGGTTCACAGTACCAGCCCAGGGTGCTGTTGAACCAGCTACGTTTCTGGCCCAATCTACAACCTAGACAGCACAGGTTCACTTAGTAACTCAAGTACTAGAGGAGCTAACCAGGGAGGAGAAAGAATGCATATGAAGCCTGCTCACCTTTCTGTGTGGGGAGGGCTGTGGGGAATTCTTATGCAGAGTGTGAGTAAAATCACCAGAGGCATTTTTTTCTTTAAGGGAACAAGATTACTAAGGAGCCATCTCTAGCAGAAGTGTGAAAATGGCCCTGCCATAGGCCAGTTTCACACCACTGTTTGGGATGTAGTGGACATTCATAATGGAAACTGTTAGATGATCAACAAAAGATCACTGCTGCAGTAGCCTAAGCTGTTCAGCTTATATCCACCAAGGATATGACCAATCCCAGCCAGCTTTCCAAAGTTTGCTGGTGCCTACCATGCACTCTTAACTGTCCAGAACTTGAACAAAGTTCCATGTGAAAGGAATTGGAGACAAAAGCCTTTTTTTTTTTTTTTGTTTTTGTGCCCTTGAAGTACACACCTTCTGCAGACTTTGTGAATCTGATGGATGGCTAGCAATCGTTTGAGCTGAGGAAGAGAAGTCCTTTGCAGGGAAAAACCTCACTACTGTATTTTTCCAAAGAAATCTAATGATCCTATGTTCTTTTACATGGGTTACTGGATCCAGCTTTGATCACTGTCAGACTTTGGATCAAAGGCTCAGGCCCCTCCTCTTACTTGTAATCCCCCTGCAGATAGCAAATTACGTCAGATCTGATTTGCCACTCATCGTCATTGGTTATGATCTCTTGGCTTAGTGCTTGGATGACCGCTAAGTGTCTTTTTTTTCACATACTACTAGTTAGTTAATCCTTTTAATTTACCTGAAATGTAATCTACCTACCTCCACTTTTTTGTAAGACATGCATATATATGTGTGTGTCTGTCTTTCTGTCTTCACCATCTTCACCATTTTGGTACCTCTTTACCTTATCCCCTTGGGTTCATTTGAAACATTTTTGCTATTCTCTGGTGGGTCTCAAAGTGCTTAACTATTTGGCTCTAATAACAGGCATCCACAGGGATTGACTACGAGCTGTCTAGTCGTCCTCTGGGTCCTTATTAGCAAAAAAGAAAAAAAAATGTCAACACACAGCTAGCCACCCTTCCATCCTTGTTGAAAGTGTCAGGGCATCTTATTACAAACTGCAGATGACGTGTTTTGCGAAGTAGGCACTGACATAGCTGTCAAATGTCACACCTGATTGCATCTCAGTGACTATGCTGAAAACTTTAAAACATCCTTTATCATGCCCCTACAATGAATCCACTCTTTAGACCAAAAATGAAAGAATCTATGTCTAAAAGTAAGTAGGAGAGTAAAAACTTGTCTGCTGTGGGAATAGTATTCCAATCCTGCAGAGAACCTTTTCCAGAAACCAAAAGAAAGGGACAAAACTGTGGTTTCACAAATCCCAAGGTTATGAACCCAGAGCTACTGGCAGTACCCCACCACCACCACCAAGGCTAAGGGGAGAACAGTCTTAATGGAAATTGCACCTGCGCCAAAAGTGGTCTGCAGAACCATGGGGGCTGGTCTTTTCTGTGATAGGCCTTTCCAGCTCTCTTGGACAGTTGCCCGACTGCTGCACTATGCTGGCAGTCAGGAAGTGTTTATCCCTGCACCCCATGTCCTGGACATCCATCATGCAAGATGCTTGGGTGCAGAAGATTGTAACCAATACCTACACGATTCCCTTTCTCTCTCAACCCCCGGACTCAAGGAAACTTCACAGTGTGCCACCCTGTCAATGGAAGGCAGCAAAATTAGAAAAAATAAATGCTAGACAAGTGTCATCCAAGGGGTCCCACCAGACAAGCATGGATCTTGAGTGTATTCAAGGTTCTTTTTTGTGCCAAAGAGAAATTCTGATCCCAAGCCAATTTTGGACCTCCGTACACTTGAACCAGTGCGTGTAAAATGACTTTGGATGGCCATGGTGCAGTCCATCCTACCATTATTGAGGAAGTACAACTGAATGTGCTTGATAGACCACCAGGATGCATACTACCACATAAAAGATGGACAGACATTCCACAAGGTTTCTGTGTGGAGCCAGTCTTTTCCAGCTCTGAGCCTTGCCCTTTGATGTCCTTCTATTCTCATGTTGCAGTATTTTCACATGTGGGATCTTCTGCCTCAGTCGACCCGAACATCTGGCTCATATACCAAAGCTTAAACCTGATTGCTGGAAGGTGCGTGGGACATCACACGTAGGGGCCATAAACCATGGGCCATAAATGTGACCTCCGCACGCACAGACTACAGAATTTCTCTGCCACATTCGAATGTCAGCTTGCTCGTTCTGCTCTGCGTTTCAGAAGACGGTAAAGATAAGTACCCCATTGGGGAATCTTCTTTATTTTTGACAGAGCTTAGGTTGCTGTTAATCTGTTGTTAGCAGATTTCATCTAGGAAGGGAAAATGTAAGTGTGGTCGGCTAATTCTGCACAAAGATACACACGACCTCTGCTTGTTATGTTTAGGGCTATCCCACGACCTGTAAAATCTGTCAGTTGTTTGTCCCTAACACCTTGCGCAGCTGTCTGGCAGCCCTTAAATTGTTTTTTCCCCCAACATCTTTATTAAATTTCCACACATATCAAAGGCAATCTTTCAGAAATGAAAAACATACAAAATTATATCACTTTAGTTGCAAACAGTTTACATCACACACAACATAGAAACAACTGTAGTTGTAAACATTATAAATCAGTTATAAGCCTACCGGTCATCGTCAGTTAAGCATTATATAGCTCATTCAAATTCTGCCTCTTAAACCTTGTTCCTGCTCTGCATATACCGTTCCCACAATTCCCATTTTTTTTCTGTGTAGTTTGCTCCTTCCCTTTTTTAAAGATCCCATTTCCAGTTGTTTCATCTCTGTTACTATATTCACTGCTTCTAGCAAAGTTAGTCTAGACTTTGATTTCCATTTTCTAGTAATTGTTTTTCTGGCAGCCACCATAATTAGACTCAGCAAGGCTTTACTATGTCTAGGCAATTCCAATTCTGTAGCACAACTCAAAAAAAATCTCCCCAGTCACTCCAATCCATTCACCCAGCATCTCCGACAGAGTGGTCCGCAGGAAATCCCAAAAGTCTGCCAGCTCATTACACCTCCAAAAAACCTCTTTCTTGCCCGTCACAACTCCAACATTTGCTATCCACCTGAGGAAAAACCTCTCTGGAGTCTACTTGGGGTATAAAAATACCTATGTAAACATTTCCAGGCAAAGATCCTAAATCTTGTTGCATATCTGGGAAATGTACATATATCCCCCCCATTGTCTCTTTGTGGAATTACTTATCCACTCTATCTTCCCAGTCCTTTCTAAGCTCCTCTGATTGATTCTTATAATTATCATGCAGTATTTTATATACATACTAATTATTCCCTTTTTAACAGCAGATTCTGTTCTAGATTCTATTAAAAACTCTACCACTGCTGGCCTTTCATTTGGGTGCCCCCTATTTCTTTCCCTTTGCCTATACACTGATATCAATCCTTGATAGGGAAGGCAATCTCTAACCTGCAGTCCAAATGCATTTTTGGCCTCTTCCCAGTCTATTACCTTTCCCATTCTAGTTATTTGCTCCCAATACATTGGTTCCTTTGCCAGCTTTCTCCAATAAATTCCAGCCCCCTCTTGCCTATTATCTGTATCCCTGACCACAGTCATCCCTATCGGCAAAATCTTTTTCCTCCATTCTCGTGCTGGTTTGGTTCTTAGTATACTCCCTTCTATTTTATAAATATAATACTGTGTATGATTTTGGTTGTTCTCCTTCAGGGTCTGCATTCAAAATCCCAATTTATCCTTATTTCTTGAGCTTCCTACCCGAGTCAGCATCATCCTTTTCCACTTTGAATTATAGTTTTCTGCCTGTGCTATGTAGAAGAGCCTTAACTGTGTTGCTCTAAAATATCCCCTCAAATTAGGTAATCCTAGTCCACCTTGTTTTATTGGTAGAATCAGCTTACCCCACTTGACCCTTGCTGTCTTCCCTTCCCAGATAAAATCCTTCAACTCTTTAATTGCTATCCACAACTTCTCCGGTTGATAAAAGTATGTCTGACCTGTGTATAAGACTAAAGGGACTAAAAACATTTAAATAGCTTGTATCTTAGTGTCCATAGCCATATAACAAAACTTCCAGTTTCTCAATATTTGTATTATCTTCTGTTTAGTCTCTTCCCACATATCTTTAGCTGCCAGCACACAATCATTTCTAATCTATACTCCTAAATACTTCATTTTATCATGTCCCCATAAATATGGATATTGTTGGACCAATTTGTGTGTATGTATATAATTTACCGCTACTGCTTTTGTTTTAGCTTCATTCATTTTGTATCCCAAGAAAATTTGAATTTGTCTTAATGTTCCACAACACTCCCTTTCTGGTTTTGTCATGTTTAAAATATCATCTGCAAATAGAGCCAGCTTTTCCTGACTACCATACCAATCATATCCTTGAATTTCTGAGTCCCTTTTTATCTTTGTCAGTGGTTCTAAATACAATGCAAACAACAAAGGGGAAAGCAGACAACCCTGCCTGGTTCCTCTACTCAAGCAGAAATGATCTGAGAGGACCCTACCCACTTTAATTTGTGCCTCCAATCCCTCATATATTCTTCTACTCAATCTTATAATTTTATCAGGGAATGTAAATGCTTCCATTGTCCTGCTCATGAAGTCCCAGTCTATTCTGTCAAATGCTTTCTCTGCATCAAGACTCACCAATAAAAGTGGTATTTTTACATTCTGCTTCCTTCTGGATCATCAGTGTTCTGTTAATATTGTTATTCCCCTACATGAAACCACACTGATCCATATCTATCAGTTTTGGCATTGCTTTTGTCATTCTTTTAGCCATTATAGACATAAACACTTTATAATCATGGTTTAGTATTGAAATGGGTCTGTATGAAGCTGGATCTGATGGATCTTTACTCTCTTTAGGTATTACCGTTACCACCACTTTCTTCCAGGTTGCTGGAACTTCTCCTCCTCTTAAAATACTATTAAACAAAACCTTCCAGATCTGTATCAGTTTTTCCTTCCAAACTTCCACAGGAATACCACCTATTCCTGGGGACTTTCCTGTAGATTGGTTATACATGGTCATTTTTCTCTCATTCCTTCCTATCCTGTTAGTAATTGAGCCTCATCTACCTCTGACTTTGGCATGTTTAATTCTTCCATAAACATTTCCATTTGTACCTTTTCTTGATTTCCATATTTCTCTGCTTTATACAAATTTTCATAAAATTTCCGAAATATTTCTAATACTTCTACAGGGTCTCTTTTTACCTTCTTTGTTATAGGCTCCCTATGCTTGGTGACTGCCCTTTTCACCTTTTGTTGCCTGAAGAGTTGTGCTAGAAGTTGTTTTGCTCTAGAATTATTATCAAAAAACAGTTGCTTAACAGCAATCTTTCTAAACTCATGCATATTATCGAGGTAATCCCTTATTTTCTGTTTACTATTCTGCAGTTGCTCCTTTTCTTGTTCTGAGGGATTCCCCCTATTTTGCAATACTTTTAACATTTATCAATCCCTCTAAATCACTGTTTAGCAATATCACCTTTTCTTTTATTTCCAACCTAGTTTTAAATTCCACTTTAGTTTTATCTCACTCCTTAGCTATGTTTTCAGAAGACAAATCTGTCTTGTCTAGAAGCTCCTGAATAAATTCCATAACCCATTCCTTAAATTCCTTTTTTCAACCAGGTGGGAAAGCGCCCATGTCTCATTTTTATCTCATTACCTTGCGTTTTTATTTTAGTTATTGGTGCATGATCTGAAATAGTTATTGGCTGTGTTTGAAAACCTTCAACTAAATGCACGTTCCTGTGAGATATAAAATCTCTCTAGCCTAGTCCAGTTTTTGTATCTCAGTGAATAATATGTAAATTCACTCTGAACTCCTAGTACTGAATTCACCTCTTCCATGCCAAACATTTTCAGAAATTGGCAGCCCTTAAATTGTTTGTAGAGAACCAACGACTTAAACACCTGGTCCTCAGTATGGATCCTGAACCAGCCATTGGGGTGGAGCCACCTAAAAAGAAGGCCATGGTCTCTAGGCCTGATACTGTCCCTCTGATTTTGGACATCCCGCCAGCTACCAGTCCAGGGGCTGAGGAACATCCAAATGAACTGGCAACTTCGGTGGGTACCATAGCAGAAACCACCCTTGTTTCTCCAGTCTGCATGTCCGCAGAAGTTTCTGTGACATTGGCCTCTGCTGATGTTGGAGGGGAACCAGGCTCATCCAGACGGCCACCTTTAGTTTCCGAGGACGGCACTTCGTCCCCAGGCCTGACGTCTGATACTAGGCCTTCGGCCTCTGACTATTCTGAAGACTCCCACTCTCAAGAAAAACCAAAAGACCAGGCATTTGTCTATTGCTGTGGAAGACCAGCCTGACTGGCAAACATTCTCCCAGTCACTCTTTCAGGCCTTTATGGCCCTGAGGCCTACAGCTTCACATACTCCTGTCTTGCCTACACTTAGTCCCAGGCTTACCTCTGCCATCTCTATCCTATTCCTCAGACTCAGGAGGAAGACTTTTCTTCCTCTGATGAGTCTCGCATATACTTCTCAGCTAGCCTCTCCCCTGGAATTACTGTTCCCCTGATGACTCCTTGGAAGGAGATTCCCTACCAGAAGGCATTATTTTTGGGAAGACAGACACCAAAATGAGAGAATACTTCAAGTGGGAGTCCACCCAAATGACTGAGGTACAGTAAAGATACTTTTCTTATTTCTCACTCTCCCTCCCTCTGTTCTTTCCCACCTCACTCCAACTACCTATCTCTCCACCTCCTTCTTTACTCTCTTCTTCTCCAAACTTTTCCCAGTCTGCTCATCTCTCCCCTAGCTTCTGTAACCTATATATCCCTTGCTCCTGCTGTTATATTTCCTCAGTACAAATATATTTGTAAATATCGACTTATGTTTTTTTAATGTCTGTTTTATGCAATGGTAGGAACTAGCATATTTGTAAATATTTACTTATGGTTTTTATAATTTTTAGTTAGGCATTTTACTAAATTATACCTTCAAAATACCATGTTTTTACCTGTACTTCTTTTTATTATATTACTAATAGCTTGCTTACATTATGTATGATGTCTTTATGGAGCTTTTCTCCCCAGGACTCCATTGAAAATGGGCTCTTCTCGGCTCAGTGGACCATCCTGGCAAACAAACTTCAAATAAAAATAAAATAAATAGTTTGAGCTTCTCCAGATGGAGTCCCTCTCTCCCTTTGCTATTCCTCCAGTGATTCCTGCTTACTTGGACGCCTTTGCGTTTGCCTCCAAGACCCCAGAATCCCAACCCCTGGTCCCAAAGAGGCCAGATAGGTTCTGTAAAGCTCCTGATGATTACAAGCATCTCATCAAGCCAGCCATGGCAGACCCAACTGTCATTGCAGTGGCACTGGACAAGCAATCCAGGCAGATTCCAAACTCTTCCCTACTGCCATCAGATAAGGACAGTAAGGTGATGGACAAACTGGGGAAAAAAGATCTACACTTCATCCACCCTGGCCTTTAGGGCCATTAATTACCAGACTCTTATGGTAAAGTATGCCCTAGATCTAGTTTTCCCAGACTTCTGCTCTGCTCTCCTCTATGCCTGTCTCCCCTACAAAGTCTCAAGTTGCCTCAAAACTCTCTCTAGCAGCACAGGTAGCCAGGCATTCCATAAAATGCAGCTACGATGCTGCTGAAGCCTCCACCAGATCAGCTACATCTGCCTCTGTGTTACGCAGGTATTCCTGGCTCAAACTTCAACCCCTGCCAGATGACTTCAAGAACAAGATCTTGGATGCCCCCCTGGACAATAAGTTCCTCTTTGGCAAACAATCTGCAGAACTTTTCAAAAATTTATAAGAAAAAAGCAATTAACTGCAGGACTTGAAGCATCTACTGGTATCCCCAGTTCCTAAATTCTACAGGAAGTACTCAATCAAACCAAGCATCATTAGGAGGGCGCCTGCTCCTTCCTCCTCTTCTTCAAAGCAAAGGAAAGGGACCAGAAAATTCTCATCACCCAGAACTACTTCCTCCCAATCCACCCCCAGACGGCTCTTTTCCAGACAAACCAAACACTGTGTGATTGCCTAAATACCCTCCACCATCTCCCCCTTTCTGCCCGCCTCTCTCACTGTCTTCCCCTGTGGCAACAAATCACCTCAGACCGCTGGGTCCTATCAGTAGTGGAAAAAGGATACTTTATGACATGACAAGAAAAGCCTTCACCAAAAGGTATGCCCCTCCCTCCAAAAAAACAATTCCACCTAATCCCCCAGGTCATTCAGGATTTACTTTCTCAGGGCAACATAGAGAGTGTTCCAAGAGGACAAAGAGGGTCAAGAGTTTTACTCCAGGCTCTGGTCACAAAAAAGGAGGGCCCTTGGAGGCCTATACTGGACCCTGTCTCTGTTAAACCCCTTCTCGCTTGTACCTTCTTTCTGCATGCTATCCCTGCAGACCCTTCTTCCACGTTTGACACCTGGTGCCTTCATGGCCACTTTGGACCTGAAGGAGGCATATCCCCATCCACCCAGACGTTCGGAGATTTCTGCATTTTGCTGTGCCAACCTTACACTGTCAATTTACTGCCTTGCCCTTTGGTTTATCTACAGCTCCAAGGGTTTTCACAAAGTGTCTAGCCCCAGCAGTAGCCTTCTGCAGAACAAAAGAGACACAGATTTTCCCTTACCTGGGCGACCTCCTCATCCAGGCAGAAGAGGCAAGTACTCTTCAGGTACAGCTGCAATTCATTGTTTGTCTCTTAGGAAGTCTGGGGTTTACACTGAACCTACTGAAGTCCTCCCTCTTTCCATCCCAAGACCAGATCTTCTTGGGATGCAGATTAAGGAGTGATGTGATGAAGACCTTCCTCCCACAAGAAAAGGTCTCTTCTTTAACCAGCTACTTCCGAAGTCTTATTCAAGTCACCCATATCTCAGCCAGGGAATTTCTACAGCTTATGGGCTTAATGGCAGCTTAATGACAGCTACTCTCCCCATGGTGCCCCTTGCCAGGCTGCACATGAAGTTCCAGTGGTACTTGAAGAATTTTCTGTTTTGTCTATCAATAAACATTCTCAGTGTGCTAGCTCAGTGCATTTTCTTTCATTTTGTTTGGGCTCCATTTTGCACCTTGCTTTTACCTACGACCGTTTTTGATTTTTTTGTACTTGAAGAATGTCTGCTCCCAGCAAAATCACCCCTTAATTTTCAGGGGCCCTTCCTGCCATGCCTGAAAAAGAGTAAGGGTGGTGGATCTAAAAAATAAGGCAGAATTCAGGTCTCCTTCTACAGCCCATCAAGGCAGTCCAATTCATGTACATAGATGCCTCTGATCTGGGATGGGGTACCACTATGAATGGTCTCAAGGTACAAGCTCAATGGGAGCCCTCCCTCCAGAAAAAAACACATCAATGAGAGGGAAATTACTGCTCTTCTCCTAGCTCTCAAGACCTTCCTCCCACTCGTACAGCCAGGTCCCCTACAAGTATTCACAGACAACACAGTGATGTGGTACATCAACAAGCAGGGCGGGACCAGATCCTATTTACTTTGCAGGCTGGCCATAAAAGCGTGTGAGTTGGCCGCTCAATACAATGTAACACTGCAAGCAATCTACATCCCATCACAAGACAACCATCAGTCAGATGCCCTCAGCAGATCATTGTCAAAAACTCACAAATGGATGTTGCACAGAGATGTTCTCTTATACATTGTCCACCAATGGGGCACCCCTCAGATAGATCAGTTTGCATCCAGTCAGAACAGACAACTACGGCTATTCTGCTCCAGGCTATCCTCACCACTAATGTGGAAAGTAGATGCCTTCTCTATCTCATGGAAGAAGCTGTTCCTGTATGCTCCCCTCCCCCTTCCCTCTCATTCAGAATGTCCCACTGAAAATTCAGCGGAACAAGCCAAAACGCTTGCTGGTGACCCCCTATTGGCCAAGGCAACATTAGATGTTCTTCATGTTTCACTGTTGCAGTCATTACATTTGGGTTATCTGCCTGCAGGTAGCCCTCAGCGGCCTGAATACCAGAGTCTTGGATTCCTGCACCGGATGCAGTCTCTTCTTCCATGATGTCAGGTCGTCAGGGGTATAAAACATGCAGCCGACACCATTACATCAGTCTTTCTTGCCGTGCGGTGCCCGAAGCAGAAGCAGTTTGCAAGTGCCGGTTGGCCAACTCCTGAAATTTTCGTTTTCAAGTTTCAGAACCGAAGTCTTCAAAAAAGCTAAGTACCCCATTGGGGATCCTTTTTCTTGCTCTAACAGATGTCAGTAAAAGTTAACAATTGTCTTACCTGTGGAAAGCAAATACCTCATAAATATTTTCATTCATACTGCATTCCTTGCGTAGGCCCTGACCACGATGTCCCTCGCTGTCGGTTTTGCTCCTTGTTCAACCCCCGAACTATTCGTTGTGGGGCTATCTTTGCAGCAAATTATTTTGGTACTCTATATCCGTACTCCGAAATGGCTTCAGTAAGCCATCCAAATACCGATCTTCCAAAAAAATGTAAGGATAAAGACAGAGACAGACCGCATAGGTCCAAAACTGCTGACGACACTTCCGTTAAGCTAGTCACCAGTCTGCCAGTACTCAGTGAGGTGCTGTCACAGCCTCTGATACCCACTACTTCAGATTTGCAGGCCTCTACTCAAGAGTCTGGAATGCCACAAGATGCTTCTTCGACTATGGAACCTGCAGATGTCTGTACCTTGGATGGGTCCAGAGCCGCTGTGCAGGCACTGGCTTCTGAGGGTGTATTCAGGCCTACAGACTTGCATTTTAAACCAACGCCATCTTCTTCATCCAGGCCTAAAACTCGCACCACTCCTAGAAAACCGACATCCAAACTGCATGCTCAGGCCCATATGCCTAAAAACAAATGCTTAATGGCTGAGGAACTTATTACTTTAATTAAGGGAAGCCAGCCTCCCCCCTCTAAGAGACCTAGAAATGATTTTCCTTATGATTCTTCCGATCAGGATCTGATATTTCTGTTTCTTCTGATTACCAGGATTTGCCCTGATATACCTATGAGGATTCTTATGCAGAGGATTCCATTCCCTCTGCTTCCCCTCCAGAAGATTTTTCTTTTGGTGAAACCTTGCGCACACTTAGGGAGCATTTCCGCTGGGAAAGCCAGGATTACTCTGACTCCAGAAAGAGGCTTAGGGAATTCTTACTCCTTCAACAACACAGGCCTTTAGCTATCCCTCCTGTTCTGGACATTGTAGATGCTTTTTTGGAATCTAGCCTTTCCCCAGACACTTTACCTCCAGCTCCAAGAAAACCTGACTGGTATTACAGAGTACCTGACCCTCAAGTTCCTCTTCAAGAATCCTACTGCGGATCCAGAGACCATTTCCCAAGGACCAAAAGGCATTAAGGCTACTGCTGCCAAACATCCTACCCTTCTGATAGAGATTCTAGAGCCTTGGACAGATGGGTTAAGAAGGTATACACTTCTGCTACTTTGGCCGTTAGTACTTTAAATTGCCAGTTTCGTATGTTAAAATACCAGCAGCATGTTATGGGACTACTTAAACAGAAAATGATGTTGATGCCTGACTGTGCTGAACACAAAGAATTACAGGATTTAATGCATGCTGCAGAACAAGTTGGTAAACATACTTTGCAATGTGGTTTTGACTCTTTAGAACCATCTTGCGGAGCTGCTTTCACTGGGTCTGTACTTAGAAGACATGCTTGGCTTAAGGAGCAACACTTGCCAGATTATGTTACAGCTAAATTACTGGATGCTCCCTTAAACCAAGACTGCCTGTTTGGCAACAAAGTAGAAGTCGTCCTCAAAAAGGCGGAGGAAGAAGCTAAATCTATGCAAACTGTTAAAGATTTCCTACAAGTACAGCCTCCCAGATTTAGTAGGCCTTGGCCTTCAAAGAATTGGTCCTTTCCAGTCTCTTCCAGGCCTTGTCAGTCCAAACCCAGTTACAGCAGACCACCTAGGCTACAGTCTCAGGCTACGCATAGGCCTAAGCAGGGAGTAGTAAGCCACCCCCCTACGGAAAACTGGCACAATGACTTAATCTTAACCCTTCCAAGCCCTGCACAACTGCTTGCCCCCTTAGAAGGAAAACTCACCCTGCATGCAAAAAAATGGGAACTCATTACACAGGACAAATGGGTTTTGAATATAGTTTCCTCAAGGATACAGATTCCACTTCCACACCCCATCAACCCCAAACGGTTGACCAGACCTACCCCCAAATCAGTGGGTGGAGGCCCAACAGCAGGTTCTCTCTCTTCTAAGTATCAGGGCTATTCAAGCTGTCCCAGCAGAACAAAGGGGGGACAAGGTTTTTATTCACGACTTTTCTTGGTACCCAGAAAAGACAGCTCTTGGCGTCCTATCCTGGGCCTCTCTATTCTAAACACTTTTCTGGTAATCCCAGAATTCAAAATAACACTTCAACAGTTGCTTCCTATGCTAGGCAAAGATGCTTGGTTGGCAACCTTGGACTTAAAGGAAGCTTACCTGCACATTCCAGTAATGGAATCTTGCAGGAAATACCTACGCTTCAGGGCAGGCTCCATGCACTATCAGTTCTTTGCACTTCCCTTTGGCTTATCTACTGCGCCCAGGGTATTCACAAAGTGCCTAGCTCCAACCATTGCATTTTTCAGGCAGAGAAATATTCAAATATACCCTTACTTGGACGATTGTCTGATTCAGGCAGAAAGCCAGGACTTGCTAGTAAAACATCTGGCATTCGTAAAGAGACTTCTAACCTCATTGGGGTACACCATAAACGAAACGAAATCTCACCTATTGCACTGCCAACAGATTGTATTCCTGGGAGCAAGCTTGAACACAACTTCCCAGATGGCTTTCCTCACTCCAGAGAAACAAGTTTATTTGACAAACTACTTCAAACTACTGGCCACAAAGACCCAGCTATCTGCAAGGAAAATTTTGCAAGCCCTGGGGTTCATGGCCTCTTGCATTCTACTAATTATATATGCAAGACTGCATATGAGGAAACTACAGTGGTATCTAAAAAGCCTATGGTGTCAACATTCTCAGGACCTGGACTCAATGATTCCTATCATTCCTTGTATAAAGACAGAGTTCCTTTGGTGGGCAGAGGTCTGCTACCACAACAAGGGGCTCCCTTTCGCTCTAACTTCTGCTGCCCAAATCCTAACAGGCGCATCAGACTATTGCATGGGGGGCTCACTTGGCAGGGCAGTGCATTCAGGGCAAATGGAACCCGAGACAGATGCACCTGCATATTAACTAAAAAGAAATGTTAGCTGTACAGAATTCCCCGACAGCCTTCAAAAACCACATTCTTCCAGGACAATTATTGGTAAAGACAGACAACACCACACGTATGTGGTACATAAGTAGGGGGGAACCCACTCTGCAGACTAGCCATGGCTCTGTGGAACACAGCCTTGAGCTACCAAGTGCACCTACAATCTCATTTTCTGCCAGGCAAGCTAAATTCACTGGCAGACAACCTAAGCAGAAATCTCATGGACCCACACGAATGGAAACTGGAACCAAAAATATTCAACCTATTGAGGAACAAATGGGGGACTCCAGAGATGGACCTGTTTGCCTCCTCTCAGAACTACCAATTGGACAAATTCTGCACAAGGACTTCCCACAGTCAAGCTTGGAAAGTGGATGCCGTGTCCTTTACCTGGGAAAGCCTTTCGGTTTTATGCCTTTCCCCCTGTGCCTCTCCTCTCGAAGGTTCTGCAAAAGATCAAACAGGACAAGCCAAGGGCAATACTGATTGCACCAGACTGGCCACGCCAGCACTGGTAACCCCCTCTTGCATAGTATGACACTGCTGGAACCATGGCACCTCCCTAAGACACCTTCCCTGCTGTCCCAGATTCTGCATCCTCAACTTCAAACCCTGAACCTTGCAGCCTGACTAATTCCTTGAGCTCTCCAATGGCATGACTCAGTAAGCAGGTGCTAGATGTAATTCTGGAGGCAAGGAGGCCTAGTACTAGAAAATCCTATGCTGAAAAGTGGAAAAGATACTGTTTCTGGAGCCAGACTTTTTTGGGGGGGATGGGCACAACGGTGCCCAGCTTACCTCATACTCTTCAGTGCTTAACAGAAATGCTCCACAAGGACCTATCCTTCTCATCAATTAAAATTCATGCCTCTGCCATCTCAGCACATTATAATACTGGGCCACCCCTCTTCTCTCACCCCCTGCTAAAGCAATTCCTTAGAGGGGCCAGAATGTAAGACCTCCCCAGGACAGCCCCTACTCAAGCCTGGGACCTTAACTTTGTATTGGAAAAGCTCACTCTCCATCCATTTGAGCCAGCTGCAACTGCAGAGTTGAAATTCCTTTCTTGGAAAACAGCCTTCCTTCTAGCCATCACTTCAGCAAGAAGAGTGTTTGAATTACAGGCCCTCATGGCAGTGGAACCCTTCATTATCTTCCATGCAGACAGGGTTTCCCTCAGGACCAACCCTTCCTTTATGCCCAAGGTGGTGTTTAGTGTGGCCCTAAATCAGTCCATTAATTTGCCTACTTTTTTTCCTAATCCAAAAAACAAAGGAGAACGAATACTGCACTTTTTGGACTTGCGCAGACAACTTAGATTTTATTTGGACAGGACTAAGCCTCTCAGAAAATCTGAACAGCTGCTAGTTGGCTTTGCTGCAGGGGCAGAGGGGAAGGCCATTTCAAAGCGAACCATTTCTAAATGGATAGCCCATTGCATTTATTTCTGCTACTAGCACCATGGAAAACCTACCCCACAGGGGATAAGATCACATTCCACCAGGGATGTATCTACCTCTACAGCCTTTCTCAGATGGGTCCCTACCAGGGACATCCTAGAAGCTGCTATCAGGAGCTCCGTACATACCTTCACCAAGCATTACCACATGCCTATTTTTTTCTAAATCCAGAGTTGGTTTTGCCACTGCAGTCTTGCAGGGCCTAATAGCTGGCCCTAATGCTCTCTAACTTTCTCCTCCCTTCCTTAGCTTTGGGAATCAACCCAAATGTGATGACTGCAACAGTAAAACACGAAGAACATAGTACAGTTGTGTACACTTATCATAAATGTAGATATTCGAGTGTATTCACTGTTGCAATACTGGTTACCCTCCCTCCAGCCCCCCTGACTTTTCTTGGCTCTATCTTTCCTTCTTGTTTGGTGTATTTAACCTTTCTGGTGTATTTGTTTTTTGATGGAGGTGTACCATAACATATAATTTACTTCCCTTTGTGGGGGCACCTGACATCTGGGGCAAGAAAAACTGATGTAATGGCGTCGGCTGCATGTTTTATACCCCTGACGTCATGGAAGAAGAGACAGCATCCAATGCAGGAATCCAAGACTCTGGTATTCAGGCCGGCTGAGGGCTACCTGCAGGCAGATAACCCAAATGTGATGACTGCAACAGTGAATACACTCTAACATCTACACTTATGGTAAGTGTAGACAGCTGTACTTCCCCCTTCTATCTCTTGCCAAGGGCAATCACCATAAGTTGCATCACAAGGTGGACCTTCTCACACAGCAGAAGGGATCCCTCATCCACTCTCATCTGCAAACACTCAGCCTTACCCTATGGGTGATAAACGTCTGATCCTTTCCAGACACCTTTACTCAGAGGGCGTGCTATCTGTCCTGCAGGAGGCCAGGAAACCTACAACCAGGAGATCCTCTATAAGAATGGAAAAGCTTCTCCAGCTGGTATCTCCAAAGGCAACTAGACCCCTTTCAAGCGGATGTACCCCTCTAGTGCTAGCCTTTGTTTGTGACCACCCAAAAATCAGAACTTTCATACTCTTCAGTGAAAGTCCACGTATCAGCCATTTCAGCCTGCTTACCTATTGATCCACCCCTATCTCAACATCAGACCACCAAGAAAACCTATCCCTCCTCCTTAGGACCTGAACTTTGTTCGTGAGAAACTTACCACTGCCCCCTTTGAAAATGCAGCTCCTGCCACTTTAAAGATGGGCACCTGGAAGACTGTCTTGTTAGGTAACCCTAACTTCCTCTAGATGATTCTCTGAGCTGCTAATTCTCATGGCTACTCCACCTTACACCATTTTTCAAACGGATAGGGTTTCTCTTTATACTAGCCCCTCCTTCATGCCTAAAGTGGTCAATGAACTGTCCCTTAACCAATCTATCCATTTACCCACGTTATTCCCTTTGCCACAGAATGATAGTGAGAGAGTGCTCAATTCTCTAGATGTTCACAGGTAACTGTGGTTTTACCTGGATAAGACTAAGGACATTAGAAAATCCAACCAACTCTTTGTATCCTTTCATGCCAGGGCCCTGGAGAAGCTGTATCCAAACAGACAATATCCTCCTGGCTCTGCAAAACTATATACTTCTGTTACTCTTTCCATGGTAGAGAGTTACCCTACATAGTTAGAGCCCACTCCACTAGAGCAGTGGCCTCTTCAGGGGGCCTTTCTAAAAGGCCTGGATTCAGCCACTATCCTAGAGGTAGCCACATGGCCTTCTGCACACACCATCACCAAGCACTATAAACTGGATAACATCTCCTGAGCTAGGGCAGGATTTGCAAAAGCCATCCTCCATGGCTTTCTGGAGACTTCTACCTCTTCCTCCACCCTTTTCTCTGCATGAGCTGTGGTACTCTCCCACATGTGAAAATATTGCAACGTGAGAATAGAAGGACATGGATTAGTTGTGTAAAATTTTTAATATTTATTTAACATTTGTTAACCAGGACAGTCCGAGTTGGAATTAAGCCAATTTTCAGTGGAGGCCCAGGGAGAAACTCTCCAGACGGACGTCTTTATAAAGTGGGAGGAATTAGGAGCGCCTGGAGGAAACCCACACGAACGCAGGGAGGACATGCAGACTCCACACAGAAGGTACCCCAACTGAAAATCGAACCGGAGAACCTCTTGCTGTGCGGTGACAATGCTACCACTGCACCGTCCATAGATGTCCTTCTCTTCCATTTTGCATTATTCCTTCCCTCCCTCCTAACCCCCTAGAGGACCTTTTCCCTGTCTGGATGGTATTCTTCCATTATCCTTAGACTATTGTCTGACTAGGCAGTCAGTTCTGAGGTCTCCATGCGGATGCCACATTTATGGCCCCTGCGTGCACCTTGCAGCAGCCAGTCTTAAGCTTTGTATATGAGCTGGAAATTCGGGTTGCCTGAGGCGGAGGATCCCACAGCAAGAATACTGCAACATGAAAGAGAAGGACATCTATGGTTATGGTAAGATTTTACACAACTTATCTTTCTTACTGCAACCCCACCCCTGGTGTTCAAGTGCATGGCAGGGGTTGCAGTTTATCCCAGGTTGTAGTAGTTCCAAGTGTTGCCATACCTGGCTGACTGAATCATAACCACCACCACCAGGAATCTCCTCCTTCAAGCCAGTGACTGCTTCCTCCACCTTTGCTCACAGAGCCAAGTCCAAGCTTTAACCTGCTCAAAGCATAGAATTCATTGGAGTGCATCTGGATAACCAAGTTACAGATAGCCAGTCTGCCCGAATCCAGGATTCTCACTTCAGCAACAGACAGTACTCTGTCTCTTTAGAAGCCCCTAGAAAGTTTGATTTTGTTTTCTCAGCTCAGTGGCAGCACCATTACCCTAGATTCCCTATCCAGATTTCATATGACATGCTACAAAGGACCCTCGCAGTCAGTGGTTAGTTAGATGTCGACCCATGAGTTTTCCAGTGTTGCTCCAGAATTTGCAAAACTACTATTCAGTGATGACTAGAATCTCCGATTGTATCTCAGGATCAAGTGTTTGTTCTCCCCAGACCACATTGATCATGGACACTTCTTAGCTGAAGTGGGGGAGCAGTTTTTGGGAATGACTGTCCAAGGCACATGGTCCCCTTCAGATGCTAGTCTTCACATAAATATCCTGGAGATGAGGGCAGTCCCCCTAAAGCTGCACGTCTTCCAGGACTTCCTTTCTGAGGGTGTTATCTCTATCCAGATGGGCAGTGTCATTAGTCTGGTACATCAACAAGCAGGGGGGAACAAGTTCTTTTCCCAGCTTGTTGAGCGACCATAAGAGTTTGACAGTGGGCAATGTCTTTTCAACAATTTCTGATAGTAACACACATACCGGGGAAGTCCAGTGTTACATGCTTACACCTTGAGTAGGTCTGTCCCCCTTCCTCACAAGTAGTCCCGCAATCCAGGAGTGGTGGATCAAATTTTCAGACACAGGGTCCAACAGTGCTGCATCCTCTTTGCTTCCTCAGCCACTAGCAAATGCAGAAGCTAATTTGCCCTAATTCCTCAAGAAGGGGGTCCTGAAGGGATACTCTGACCCACACTTGCCCCCCCCCCCCCGGTCTTTTATGCATATCCTCCCACTCATCTCATTCCAAAGTTTCTGCAGAAAGCAACATGGAACAAGGCTACAGTGATCCTCATCGCTCTTTTCGGCCTCATCAGTGTGGTTTCCCTTCCTGTGGTCTCATCTGATTCACCCCTCCTTGGGTACTGAATCCTGCTACAGATATTTTATCTTTCTCTCTCACTTTAAGAAGCTTCACCTAGACATAGAAACCCTCAAGTTGACCACATTGTTTTCTCCAGTTCCGATGATGGTTAGACAGTTCAGACTGTCTTCCCAAGTTCATATTCTGACTTCTTTACAAAAACCTTCAACCAGGAAGATTTACGAAAGCAAAAGGAAAAGGTTTTCAATGTGGGCTTCCAGTAGGAATTTGGATCCTTTTTCAGCCCCTTTCCTGGCCGTCTTAGAATTTATGGCTTTTCTGTTTCACCAGGGTTCTAGTTACTCAACCATCAAAGTTTAGTTGGCATCTATTTCCAGTTTTCACATTAGGGAAAATCAATCACCAACTGCTTCACTGAAATTGTTTAATGTCTTCTCAAGAGGCATCCTTCTGCTGCAACTCCCCCTGCCCCCTTAGAGACCCTGTTCCTCCTTGAGATATTGCCATCCTTGTGCATGCTTTGACAGGACCCCCCCCCCCAAAACCTGCAGCCACAGTTGATTTGATATACCTTTCCTGGAAATTCTGTTTTTGGTGGTGGTTACCTCTGCATGAGGAGTATTTGAGCTCCACGCTCTTTGCTGTAAAGTTTCTCACTTCCAAAGGTCTATACCTTAATATCTCACTATAAGTTGCATTTACAGTTCGGGTCTAGAGCTTCTTTTGGTTCTTCTATGGTATGCTATCCTTTTATGAGACCTCCCAAGATTTATGTCAGCGTAAGTCTCGTCTCATCCTTTGATGAAGAGACAACATTGGATATGAAAGTTATGTACTTATTTAACGATCGATCCATGTTATCTGCTTCTATCCTTTTTCAGCTTCCCTCCCAGCTTACACCTTCCAGCTATCGTTTTCCTTTGTTTCTGGAGTAACCACTTTAATTATTACATGGCTTGTTCATGTACTCTTCAAGCTCTGAATGAGGAGTAATTGGTTTTATCTGTAATGTTTGTTTTTTCTTCTGGTGGGGATGTCAGTTTTATTATAGGGTAGGGGCAAGCTCAATACGAGATAATTTGCTATCTAGAGGGGATTATGGGTAAGTGGAGGAGCCTGAGCCTTGGATCCAAAATCTGAGTGTGGCTGAAGTTGGGTCCTAGTCAAATCCATTGATGAATGAAAGCAGACAATACAGATCTGTTGTTAAGGTAAGTACTTAACTTTATTTTTTTTTTCTGTGAAATTATTATCTAAGATAGGAAACTTAGTTTGTACAGACTGTCATCCTTATATGTGGAGTTTTTATTTGGTGAATGTTTCTGGTAACATTTTGTGCAAAATCTGATGATCATCATATTTATATCTGCTGCAGTAACCTTAGCTATATGGGTTATATCTTGCTCATGATATAACCTATATAGCTAAGGCAACTGCAGCAGTGATCATGCCAACATGTGCTTTTATGGTAAGTTTACTTACACAGCTGATCTTTTAACTGTTATTTACATAGCTTTATAGTGTTTGTGTATTGGGACATGAATTGGTGCTTTTGGGAACTGTGTATTTTGGGAACTGTGTATTTTTACCTAAGAGCCATCTTTTTGTCTGGCACTGAGTTGCAGACTTTTTCAGAGGCTTCCTTCAATACTGGCCCTATGGACCAGCTACCGGTATCCTCAGTTCTTCCTTCCACAAGAAGAGAGTTGTCAGGAAGTCTTTGGGAGTCAGGCCAACTCTAGTTTTGATTCGGCTGCTGATTGGTGACTCTGCTGTAGCCAGATTTGGTTCCTCAGATCACTTATTTTCTCCCATTCCCTCGAGCATAGCACCTGCAGCCATTAAGGATGTGGGTTAGACACCTCCTCTGGAGCTGCAAGTTGCCTTCCACAGGCAGAGAACCACCACTGTTGCCAGTCTCAAAGGAAGGGTGGGTGAAGGTCTACAGCAATGCTATAGTGTGTAGTGTGCCTGCTATGGGGTGATCCTTTTCCATGGAGTTTCCCCAGGAAAAGAAAAAAACGAGAGGGGGGAATCTTGGCTTCTCCTGTTTCTCTTTCAATGGACAAGGAAGATTTGCTTAGGGAATTAATTTCTGCTATTTCTTTACCTTCTTCGTCTTCAGAAAATTAGTTCTGTATCTTTCTCAGATTTTCAATTGAGCAGAGATTGGAGGGAGGTTGTTTTGTTAGAGGATTTTCTTCTCAACCTGAAGATTGATTCTGATGATGAGTTGCTTCATATTTTCCTCCAGAAGACCTTCATTTTTCTGAAACTTTATCTAAAATAAGAGCTGTTTCAGTGAGATCAGAATTAAATTTCTGTTGCTCAGAAAATATGATCTGTTACAATTGGATATTCCACTACCTACAGCCATCCCTCTTGTTTAATCTGTTGTAGAGAATGTTTTTGTGGCAGCATGTAATTTACTTGACAATTGACCAGGAAGTCTGATAAGGTTATACAAGGTTCCTCAGACTCACAAAGACTTGTTTTCTAATGCAGACCCCACAATGATTTCCCTAGCCATAAAACTGCTTCAAGTAGACAACAGGCTAATGCATAAACCCATTCCTCTGACAAGAATGGAAAAGCTTTAAACAAATTTGTGGGGAAAGTTTATTCTGCTGCTATAGTAATATTCAGAATTGTAAACTGCCAGGCTCATATGTTAAAATATTTATTTATGTTTTTTGAGAACAAGAAAAAGTTAACTGAGGTGAAAACTTCCTTGAATGCCTCCCTTGTATCTGTTTCTCATGTAAGTAAACATGTTTTAAAGCATTCTTATGATGCTGTTGATGCTTCTGAGTCAGTCAGGAAAAGATTTACTTGGTTACATTCTCAGTATTCCTGAAGATGGTAAAACTGAAATTCTAAATTCTTCCCTGGACATGGAAGTTCTGTTTGGTCCTACTGCAGCTGAGTTGCTTAAGAGATTTGATGGGGAAGGTGTGGCAGATAAGGTTGTTGCCTCACAGCAAGAGGTTTTCTAATTCTATTCTGTGCGGAGTCTGCATGTCCTCCCTGTGTCCACATGGGTTTCCTCTGGGTGCTCCGTTTGTTTCCCATATTCTAAAGATATGCAGTAGGTGGATTGGACAGGTTCCCTTCATTTGATCGATTTCTCGGAACATAGAACCTCTGATCATCGAAGATCAGAGGATTGAAGTTCCAAAATGTCAATTCCTGTGAATGAAGATTGTCATGCAGTTTGGAATGGGATTTTTACTGCTCTTTTCACTGTATATGCAATCTCGGAGTTGGTATATTTAAGTACAAGTGGTGTGGGGGGGGGGGGGGCTTGCCCCTGCTGCAAAAATGGGAAATTAGAAGTTTTCGTGTTTTATATTTTTTTTCCAAGGGTTCGACATTTCGGAACTTCTATCCTCTGGTCTTCGATGATTAGAGGTTCGATGTTCCGAAAAGTCAACCAAATGAAATAGATCCTGATTGGGCACACTAAATTGACCATGGGTGTGTGTGTGAATGTGTGGTATGGAAGAACAGCCACGTCAGGGCCAGCACCCCGTGGTGTAAACCTTGGGCTGTACATGATTGTCACTGTTGAAAGTGACAGCCTGACCCCATGTGTGAAAAAATGGGGAAAAGGGTTGTGGATGGATGGAAAGCTGAGTCAAAGGGTGACCCAAATCTTCCAACTTACATTTTTTAAGGTACATAAACACTTTCCTTCCACCTCTGCTTCCTTTTTCAAAAAGCAATTCAAGCAGCAAGGTGCCAAAAATAGTTTAAAAAATACAATGGCAAAGAGTTCAAAAAGAAAGGAAAAGTCTGTCAAAATCAAACTGTTCAAAAAGTTGGAATTACTGTTTGATCTCTTCAGCATCCCTCCCCAGCCTAGGCAATCTCTCTGTAAGTCTACATCTTCCTTTGTGGCACCAGATTGTTTCAGACATGTGGGTTCTGAAAGTCATTCAACAAGGGTACACTAGGCAGTGGGAATGCCTCCTTCCTTTATTCCACCTTGACCATTAAACCAAATATCCCTCTTTCCTCCATTTCTGGAATAAATGTTTTCTTAGTGAGTCATTAAAACAGTGCTCATCTGCTAGAGGGGCGAAAGGTTTCATTCAGGGATTTTCTTGTATCAATAAAAGAAAGGAATTGGAGGCCGGTGAAAGACCTTTCCTATCTGTCTTTGTCAAGGTCCCCAAGTTTAAAATGTTTTTTTTCAGACCCTGCTTCCTCTATTTCTTAGCTTTCATAGTAAAGCAAGACTTACAAAGGTGCCTACCATCACATTCCTGTTGTCAAACATTTCTGATATTTAAGATTTTATGTCTCTGGCTTAAGTTTTCAGTTCTCTGTCTTACCCTTTGGACCGTGTAATTCTCCAAGGGAATTGTTCAGTGTCTGACTCCAGTAATTGCTTATTGCAGACTTCAGGGCATTCAGATCTTTCCATATTTGGGCAATTGTCTTATGGTTGCAAGCTCTTTTTCTAGTTGTTAAAAGCCTTTAGCAAGTGTTAAGAATCTTCTACTCAGTCTTTGTTTTTATCTTCTCGCATCCCCTCTCACAAAATAGTTATCCTGACGTGTCTGTTAAATTCTGCTCTGGGAAGAGTCTGTATTCCTCCAGACAAAAGAGAAATGTTTCAAAAGTTATTCCTGATTTTTTCCAGTCAAAACCAGGCACCTGCCAAGGAATTTCTCAAGAATCTGGGTACATGGCTTCTTTGATTCTGATTCCCATTGCCAGACTTCAAATAAGAAAACATCTTCACCCAATCTTTTCAGATCCCAATTCTGTAGTTTGTAAGGAGTGAGAGACCCTGTGGTAGGTAGACCAGCTCTCTGAATCCAGATCTCCCATTCTCTCTCCTGTTTCCTCTCCAGCCTGTCACAATGGATGATTCAGACCTGGTATAGTCAGTTGTGTCCAAAGGCGTGAAAGTGCGAGGTCTTTGGAACAGACTGGACAGACAGAATACATAAATGTAAAAGGATTGATGGTAGTAATAAATGTTTTGAATGCCCTAAATCATCTCTCATCTACTGGGCCTCTACATCTTTTCTCAGATGACACCACAGTTATGTGGTACATAAATGTGTGTGTGGGGGGTATATCTCTCCCTAGATCACCTTTTTTTCCCATTCCCAAATCAAGCAGTTTTTAAAATGGGTTTTACATATTCTTCCACCTTGAAAACTGATGGCTCCTCCTTCGTATCTGAATTGTCTACTCGAGAAGCTTACTCTTTCTGTTTGAACTAGATCATCAGTCTGATTTTTAGGTTCTTAACATGGAAATCTGATTTTCTTATTATTTGGACTCTACTAGAAGAGTATCTGGGTTACAAGCTGTTATGGTGAGTGAACCCTACCTCAGTGTCCCAAAAGGCAGAGTTTCTTTGAGAATTGATCCTTCTTTTATGTCTAAAGTGGTCTCACATTTTACCTGGAGCCAGTCTTCTAAATTCCTTGTCTATTTTTCCATAACCCAAACACAAGGGAGAAAACATTATTCATACCGTTGATGTGCCTATACAAAACTCAGTCCTTCAGGAAAGCTGAGCAGTTCTTTATCCCATATAAAGGAAAGACAAAAGAAAAATCAATTTCAAAGCAGGGAGTTTCACAATAGTTATCATGTGCTATTTCTTTTTGCTATTCACACAATGAAAAGCCACTTCCAGGAAGATTAGGGCCCATTTTCTTCGGACTTTAGCTTATTCTGTAGCTTTCTGGAAGGGGATGAGCCGTAGAAGTATTCTCAAGACAGCAGCTTGGTCCTACCCATATATCTTCAAAGGACTAGAAAATTAATTCCTTTTCCGGGTCCAGAACAGGCTTGATTAGGACCATTTTCCAGGGGCTTATGGAGTCTTAATTTCTTCTTCTACCCGTTTTGTAGCATACTGTGGCAATTCTATCCAAATAGCTTAAGCTAACTGCAACAATGACTTATTACAACATCTATTGCTATGGTAAGTTTACTTGCACAACTGTATTATCTTTAAAGATTAAACCATCCACCTCCTCCAAGACAGGTTATGACCTTGCTGTACTGCTTGACCTTTTCAGGTTTGATTGGGTGAGGGGGGTGGTCATTCAAGGATAATAAGGGAAAAAAAAACAGAGCAAAATAAGAACTAAAGCAGCTGTTGCTAAACCTTGACTGAAACCTAACATGGGAAAAGAGAGAGATACTTTTAGTACCTATTCATACCATGCACCTCCTTACTCTCCCTTCTTCACTAGTTTCTATATTTCATTTAATCTCTTCAGCTGTCTTTTTAAATATGCCGTAATCTGTTTTTCTTTCTGTCACTTCATATAGCAATGCATGATTGTATTATACTAACTTACCTTAAATTTCTCAAACTATTTAAAATTTCTGTAAATAAATCGTTATATAAGCTGTATCAATTTTTCATATTGTTTTAGTAAAATTATGTAAATTGTACATGTTTTGTATTGCTTTTGAATATTGTAAAATTAATGTTTTTAAAATATTTTGTA
Source organism: Protopterus annectens (assembly GCF_019279795.1). Lineage (NCBI taxonomy): Eukaryota > Metazoa > Chordata > Ceratodontiformes > Protopteridae > Protopterus > Protopterus annectens. The sequence continues at coordinate 729,053,538 of NC_056737.1, read as the reverse complement.
ATACTGTGATGCTTTTCTCTCTGGGCTTCCACTGAAAAAGGCCATCTACCCACTCAGACTTTCCAGGTAATCAATGTCAGTAAATGTATCTCATGATGTTCATCATTAGATTATTGTTGCAGTAGCCTAAGCTATATGGGATGTATCCTGGCAAGGATCAGACAGCTGGACACCTTCCATGCGCCCTTATATCTATTGAGGAACAAGACCATACTTGTATAAAAGTAAACCTATACCTGCCAAAATTCAGAATTTTCTTGCCATTGAAGCTACCAGTAAGTCTGTTAGCTTCATTTTCTCAGGTTCATTGGTCAGCTAGTTTTATCAAGAAGACAGATTAATACCCTTTTGGCGACTTCTTATTTTATGTGAAAATGTATTTAATTTTCTGCTCAAGTCTAAGAGGGGAAGTATTCATATGTTTGACAAATTCCCTACTAAGCTCATCACACCTTCTCTTTTTTGCTTGGTGAAGGAACATGATATCCAATCCTGTTCTGAGTGTAAATCTTTTATACCCAGATCCCTTATAAGCATAGTTCCGTATTTTTACACTTAGAAAAATCAAAACTTAAGGCTTTGGCCTAAAAAGCCATGGAGTAAGATTCTAAGTTTGCAGACATCCCCTTCTGCTCCCCAAGAGGAGAAAAGTTTCTAGAAAGGCTTCTGTTTCCATTCCAGTATCCTCTCTACCTTGGCTTTCAACAGGTGCCTCTGCTGGGGCTATGTCTGAGCCCTCGGAATGTCTGTCAGTTTATTTAAATTCTACTGGCATTGCTCCTTGTGAAGCCACTAAAAAAACAAAAGACTGCCACATCCTCCAAGGTCACTGGTGCATCCACTGCCAGCAGGACTGGAAGAGTGGGAGTGGATGTCCTGACTTTTTAAAGACTGAGGAATCAGATACCCAGGGATAAGACTGGATACTGGAGCACTGTTTTTATACTGAGACTCCCTGGAAGAAGACTCTTAAGGTTTAAGCATATGTCTGCTCATTTGACTCAATCTAAGGAAGCAGGAGAAGTGTTTTTTTAAACCAAGGGCTTATGTAAGGCTGTGCTGTCATTTCTGTTTGGGTATTTTTCCACAGTCAAGAAAAAGGTTCCATTCCCCCTTCAGATTCTGGTTCAGACTCTGATGTGCAGGAAGTGAGTTTCAATTATGCCTTCCCAGGTGTCTGCCCAGAAGATTGGGGATTTGAATCGGAAGGAAATACTCACCAGTAAAAGAGTTATCTTCTGACACAACTGACAGAATGAATGAGTTAAGTGGGAACAAAAGGAAAATTTCAGAGATCCAGCAAAGATGTAATGAATTATTGCAGATGCTCTCCGCAACCAGTGGCTGTTCCTTCAGTTTTATCAGACTTGGAAGATGCCTTTAATACAGCCAGCAGGTTTTCACAGTAGCCTGCTTCCAGCCCCAAAAAAAATCTGATAAATTATATGAAGTGCCTGAGTCGTGCAAATTTAGTAATCATAGGGCAGGTCTTTCTGTTTCCCTTTCAGAATCAACCTCTTCTAAGCATTTTATGGCTTTCATTCCCATTTGTTCAGTTAAGGATGGTAGAGCCTTTCGTAGATCTGGAAAGAAAGTGTATGCTACTACCACTTTAACATTCCAATCTGTTAACTGTCAAACCCATATGTCAAAGTTTCTTTTGTTTTCCTTTGGCAATATAATCACTCACTTTCCTCCTTCAGACACTAAGGCATCTTTAAATTCTCTTCTTTCTTCATTGTTTCAAGATACAAAACACATTTTAAAATGCTCTTATGATACGACTGATGCTGTTTTCCAGAGTTGCTGTTACTGTGTCTGTTATATGAAGGTTTGCTAGACTGCACACACAAAATTTACCAGAGCATGTAAAGCAGGAATTATTAATACACATCTTAAAGAAGTTTTGTTTGGATCGTCTTTTGATAGGGGAAAATTAATACTAGGAGTTGCAGATTATTCTGTCTCATCCCCAAATATATCAGTAATTACCATTCTAGCCCAGGACCCTTTCTTAGGAAATCCTTTAAACAATCGCAACAAAAGGACAGCAAACAAACCTTTCAAACATGGTGGCAGGGCAGTTCCAAAAAGAAATGAGCTTCTCAAGCCCAAGGACAGTCCAAAAAAAAAAGGCAGATTGTCTATGTCCCCCATCAGCCTCCTTCCCTACCCACTCAGGAAATCCTCTAATTCTTTCTCAAAACCTTTGCATTCATCTCTCTCTTACTGTCACCAGGTTTCTTCAGAATCTTGGATTCTAGTAATAATACAGAAAGGATACAGATGATAGTGAGGACCCGTTTCTTCCATTCCAAGGGATTCCACTTGATCCTTTCAATCAGACATTCTGGTTTCCTTCTGTTCTGGATTAAATGCTTTCTGAAGAGAGTAATAGATCCTGACCCAGTGGAACAAATAGAAGGGTTTTATTCAGATATTTCTGATACCCAAGGAAGAAGGAACCTGAAGACCCTTGGATGAATCTTTTTTAAATCTATAAAGATTCCAAAATTCAAAATGCACTTTTGACGGTCTCTTACTTTTCATTCTTTCAAAGAGTTTTTAAGTTACCCTAGACTTAAAAGATGCCTACCACAACATTCCATTTCACAGAAATTTCAGATGTTTTAAGAATTTCTGTGTCTAGTTCACATTTTTCAGTTTTCTGCTATACTGTTTGGGTTGTCAATAGCTCAGTTGCATACTCAGTGTCTGGCTCCAGTAGTAGCCTATTGCAGATTACAAAGTATACACATTCTTCCTTATTTAGACAACTGCCTTATTTTTGTAAATTCTTCTGTAGGTTATCAAGAATCTCATATCTTTATCAAAAATTTTGTTTGCAACTTAGGATTTCAACTAAACCTAGAAAAATCCTTTCTGTCCCTCTCATAGGTTAGTGTTTCTATACTCTCTCTCAGATACATCCATCATGATTGCCTTCATTACTCAGGACAAAGTGGACTTTTACAAGGAGCCATTCCTAATGTTTTCTGTTCAAAATCGAACAGTAACAATGGGCTGTCACAGAATATTCGGATTTTTGGGCTCTACAGTTCTCATGAATCATCTAGTTAGATTACATTTGGGGAAAATGTAGTGGTTCGTCACATCAGTCTGTACTCATCACCAGCATCCACTTTTCAAATTATAGTGCTGAATTTTCTTGAGAGCTTTACTGATGGATTGAGGGATAAATGAGTCATCCAGGTCTTCCTTTCTCTCCCCACCCCCAGCCCCTACTCAGTCTGTGACCATGGATGTCTTTGACTTTACACGGAGAGGCTGTTTCCAAATGGGTAAAAGTACAGAATTTCTGGCACTAACAGGAGAAAATGAAACACAAATGTCATGGAAATGATGGCATTGATAACTGCACTGAAATCCCTGATCAATCTGTGGATTCCTGGACTTCTCTTAGTCATCACAGGTAAACACCACTTTTAAATGTGGACTTCCAAGATGGCTCACACTGATTCAAGTTTCCCAATGTGAAAAAAGAAACTGAGAAAAAAAGCCAGTGATATTTTCAGCTCAAGTAAAATTCAGTTACTGGTGAGTAAGTACACTGCGTAGGTGCCAGCAAATAAGAAATTTAGAGAACCTGAAAGAAAATCAACCAGAAGAGGTAAAAACAAAACAAAGGCTGGGAAGAATCCTGCAGCTGTTTTCAGCTTTGGTACAAGAGATGGCTTCCAGTAATTTAGAGGAAAAAAATAAATCAAATGTACTTGGGTTGATTAAAATAAATGAAACATTGAAGGAGTATATCAACTCAAACAACAAAAGGTTGGAAAAATTGATGCAGCATTAACTAGTTATTCAGATTAATAAAACTGCAAAAATAAAAGAGGTTAAAATGAAGAAAGGGCTGGCTGAGTATAAGACTTCTCAAGAAAAGCTTTTTAAAAAAATAGTACTGTTAAGACGTAGCCCACAGAGAAAACTGATTTTCTAGTGTACCACAGGAGCTAAACCTTCTGATCAGATGTCACTTTTCATTTTATCCTCAACTTATGTGTTTGGATCTGATCTAGCCGTTACAAAAGCTTGTGTCAACCAGAAAACTCTTGAGCAAGACGAAGCATTCTATAGTTATGTCAAGAATCTAAATGACAATGCTCAGATATGCTCTGAGCTACAACAGAATGGCATTAAGTATACTGATCCCAAGGATATTGCCAGTATCCTGGCAGATCGATTTAGTGCCAACTTCACCCCCCTCTCTCCCCCTAAAGGGCCCATCTCAGTACCAAAAGATGCCAAATTCCAGAAATCATGGCCACACAGGTAGAAACTGCACTCTCCAAAGCTAAGAATACAGCATCCATGGGACCATATGACATCCCGGGCTGTGTATTACATGAACTGGCACCTCACCTAAGTGTTATGTTTAATCATAGCCTCACCTCAGGCTTCGTGCCCACTGAGTGGTGCACAGCTATAGTTATCCCACTCCACAAGGGGGGATCCACCATGGATCCCGGGAGCTACCGTCCCATCAGCCTGACGAGCCTGATCTGCAAGGGCATGGAATGCATTATCATGCAACTTATAAACAAAGACATTGGCAACCTTCAAACACTGGACCCCACCCAGTTTTGGGTTCATGAAGGGCTGATCCTGTCTCCTGAAACTGATTGACTTCTTCGAATCAGTCTCCAGAGTTGTGGACTAGGATAAGGCGGTTCACACAGCCTATCTGGACCTCGCCAAGGCCTTCGACACCAATCCCCACTCTGGAATCACAGATAAACTTACTAAGCTGGGCATAAATCCCTACGTCACTCAATGGGTTGCCAACTGGCTTACTGACAGAACCCAGACTGTGAAAGTAGCCGACTCCAAATCAAGCTCCAGATAAGTGACAAGTGGAGTACCTCAGGGTTCAATCCTGGGACCGCTCTTGTTTGGCATCTACTTCTCTGAAGTACAGGTCAACACTAAGGGACTCTGGCTAACAAAGTTTGCAGATGACTGCAAACTAGGAGCCATTATTGAATCCCCAAATGATGTGGATATTCTACAAAAGGGCCTTACAGAAATAGATGCTTGGTACCAGAGCCATGGGCTCAAGCTTAATGCCAAGAAATGTATAGTTATCCCCTTTGGGAAAAACAATGTACCCATGAATTACCACATAGGTGGCGGTACACTAAACACGAAAGTGTGATGAGTGACTTAGGGACACAGGTGAACAGTCGTCTCAACTTCGATAACCACATCTCCACAACAGTCAGGAAAACCTTCTATGTGGCACACCTCATCACTAAGGGCTTTTCATCCAGAAAAAAGGAGGTCATTGTCCCACTCTACTCATCCCTCATTAGACTCATTATAGAGTACAACCCCCCCCCCCCCCCGTTTGGTATGTGCCTCACAAGACATCTGCAACAGCTGGAAAGGCTGCAGAAATACCTCACTAAAAGAATCTTAGGCCTAAAGCAGATGCCCTGTGATGACCATCTAAAAAAGCTCCAGCTATACTCTGTGGCATATCGTCTACTCTGAGGCGATCTCTGCTTAACATACAAGGCCATGTCAAACTGTGAGCTGTTAGACATGCTCCACTTAAAGAAATCCCTCAGAGCCACACGCTCCAGGGATCTAAACTTTGTCATCACAATGAACAAAACATGCTGGAGGGATAGGTTCCTGAACTAGAGACTCCCCATACTCTGGAATAGACTGCCCATACATGTCAAGCAGAGTGCCTCCTTGGCCCTCTTCAAATAGAACCTTGATGATTGGATGGGAGATAGGAAATTCACCCTGGATATCACTTCAGTCGCCCTGTTAGACAGGGGTCCAGGGAAGTAAATATTATGGGAAGAAATATCCAGGGAATTGTTATGGCTAGGCTTGTATAGGCCCTAGGGCTGATAGCCTAGTACCAACCTATGAGCTACTTACCCATAATGCACCAACCCCAATTACCTCAGATCTCGTTTGCCATTTCAAAGTGAAAGACATGGTGCCAGCTTCTCTCGAGGAGCCGAGTGTTTTTTCATACCATTTTACTTTTTTTTTCTAATTATCTACATATCTGATTTCTTATAATTCTAGCTAAGTTTTGCTATCATTAGTACTCCCTTACCCTTTCCTCGCTGAGGAGGTTCCTAGGAAGAGACCGTGGAAGAGAAAGCACTTGAGTCCCCAAGGAGTCAGTCATAGAAGATACAGAATTTGATGAAGGCGAAGGGTTCCCACGGTCACCTCCCGAAGATGTCCAGTTTGGAGACATCCATGAAATCCTGAAGCAGAGAGGTGGCTGGAAGCCCAGCAACCCTTCGTCTGAGGAGTCTGTATTCCTGGAGGCATTCAGTACCAGCCTGTCTACCTCCTGGGTGACTCCGCCCACCAATGACCTCATAAATTTGATCTCTAGGCGGGCATGGAAGGCCCTGGACACCATTGAGCCAATCCCCGGAGGCTGGACAAAATTTTGGCTGCTCAATAAGACAGTTTTGGACAAAAGGTGTGCCTGTTGATGCCATGGTCATGCCGGCCACCACTAAAAAGGAACTATCCGAAGAGAGTTCCTCTGTCCATCTATCAAACAAGGAGTCTCGAGCGATGGACAGGTGTGAGAAGCGTGTCTTTGCTTCAGAGACTTTCGCCTTGGGGTCTCTGAACTCTTTGGCACATTTCACCAGGTTAGCGAGAGACCTGATTAAGGAAGTCTCTGATACCCTTTCATGATCCATTTCAGATGAGGTACAGACATGTCATTTCTCACTTGGCTACCCTGCAGTCAATTTCCAATTCTTCCATGAGGTTAGTTTTGCATGCAGCCATAGGAGCCTAAAGGGCAGTGGGTTCTGGTGTTTCCATAAGGAGGTACTCCTGGATGAGCTTATGTGATTTTGCAGAGCCCTTCAAGTCTTCATCGATGCTCCTTTTGATGGAATGTCTTTGGCCCCAAAGTTAAGAACACTTTATCCAGGTGTGAAAAGGACAGAAAGACACTGTCTGCAATGGGCGTACCTTTTTCCAGGCCTCAAAGATCCTTCTCCAGGAATCGAGGTACTGGAAAAATGTGGTTCAAACAAATCCCAGGGTCCTTTCCAGGACACACGTGGAGGAGGTTCCCCCAGGGGTAGGGAGGAACTCCAGTGGTAGATGCCACCCTCGCAGCAGAAGTGACCCGCAAAACCAGGGGTCCAGAGATTCTTTTTTCAATAGACCCTTCCAGCACTCCTAAAAGGCTCAATTTTCCCCCTTTGGAGGCAGTCAGGGGGTCACTTGTCCCTGCACCAAAGAGCCTGACTAGAGATAAGATGCATGGGTGCAGAGGATCATTTCCAGAGGCTGTATAATACCCTTTTTCTTTTCACCTCCAATCTCAAGGAAAATCTCTGATGTTCCACCCAGTGAGAGGGAACAAGCAGCACTTCAAGTACAGAAGCTGCTAGAAGAGAGTCATCCTGAGAGGTCCCGCCGGACCAGATAGAATCCGGAACTTACTCAAGTTTCTTTTTTAATGCCAAAGAAAAGAGAGGACTGGAGACCAATTTATGGATCTCAGCAACTTAAACAAATCAGCTCGACACACCAAGTTTTGGATTGTCACTGTTCAGTCCATTCTCCCATTTCTGGGAAAGGACAATTGGATGTGTTTTTAGACCTTCGGGATGGGTACTATCACATAAAGATGAACAGGCAGTCCAGAAGATACTTATACTTCTGGCTGGGATCCAGTCATTACCAATTCAGAGTTCTGCCCTTTGGTTTCAGGACAGCCCCCAAGGTGTTTAGCAAATGCATAGCAGTAGCAGCAGCTCACTTGAGACTGCAAGGATTCTGGGTGTTTACATATTTAGACAACTGGCTCATTACCTCCCCAACCAGGAATCAAGTAATAGAGGCAAGAAATCAGGCTCTTCAGACATGCTTCTATCTGGGAATAACCATAAACTCTGAAAAGTCTCATTTCGAACCTACTCAAAAGTTGGAGTTTACAAGAGCACTGTTCAACACAAAGTCTGTGATAGCTTCAATGCCTCCTCTAAGAGTTCAGACCTTAACAACACAGGTCAGGAACATAATCTGCAATACCAAAGTCACTGCCCATTTGATTCTTCAGGCTCTAGGATCAATGGTAGTGGCAAAAACTCGAGTTCCTTTAGCCAGGTTTTACATGAGGAATCTACGGTGAATGGTAGGCATGCATGTTCAATACTTTATCAACCTATTGTCAAACCTGATATGTATCACTCATATTTGCAAGAGAGATCTCAGGTGGGAGGATTCAATCACAATAGTTTCTACAAAGCTGTCCATTCATCCCCCCTCAACCCAAGGCCCTAGTTACCACTGAACCTTCCCAATTAGGGTGGGGGGACATTACCTGGAGAAGATGGTCCAAGGGACTTGATCCCCCGAAAAGGCCAATTTGCATATCAACGTTCTAGAGATGAGAGCTGCGCTATTAGCGTTGCAAGCCTTTCAAAACGCATTCCCCTCTGTAACATTTGCAGTTCAGATGGACAACATGTCAGTAGTTTGGCACCTCAACAGACAAGAAGGGGACCAAATCTTTACCCCCTGTGTCGAAGAATTCAGTGTGACAATGGCCATTCTCATCCAACCTCTTTCTCATCACAGCACACATTCCAGGGAAGTCCAATGTGATAACAGACAAAGCTGAGCAGGTGCATTCTTCTACCTCACGAATGGTCTTTCAACAAGAATGTGGTGGAGATGATTTTTGTCAGTGGGTCCAGCCTTGCTGCGATCGTTTTGCTTCTTCCATAAACAAATGCCGCAGCTACTTTGCCCTGATCCCCCCACAGGAGGAGTCACCAAGGTATGCCCTACTTCATGATTGCCCCCCCCCCAGTCTGCTTTATTACCACCCACCAATCCCACTGATTTCCAAATTCCTGCAAGGTTATCCTCATTGTACCTTTTTGGCCTCAACAGATTTGGTTCACCTGCCTGTGGCCTCATTTACTCTACCCACCGTGGATTCTGGATCCAACTCCAGAACTACTGTCTGATTTGACAGGCATGATTCATCCAGATATATCGAACCTCTGGCTTGACCACCTGGCTTCTCCAGTTCCATTAATAGCCAGACAACCTATGCTGTCCTCTCCAGTCCACAAGGTGTCCTTATCTTCTCATAAACCATCTACATGTAAACTCTTCTCCAGTAAATGGAGAAGATTTGCTTACTGGACCCACCAAAATCGCTTTTCAGCTCCCTTGCATTGTATCCTTTAATTTGTAGCCTTACTTTTTAAAGGAGCTAAGTCGTCTACAGTGAAGGTCCAGCTAGCAGCGATATCAAATTTTCACATAGGATTTGATGATGTTTCTGTTGCCTCCCATAGACTATGCAAAAACCTTCTTCAGAGGTACTTTTCTTCTTCTCAGGCCTTCGATTAGGGGCACTACTCCCCCATGGGACCTTAACCTGGTACTGCAGCAACTTACTCACCCACCTTTGAACCTGCAGCTAAATGTGACCTCAAGTACCTTTCTAGTAGCCATTACTGCCATAAAAATTTTGGGGATTCAGGCATTGTCTTTAAAGCCACCTTACTTGATCTTTCACAAACACAGGGTCACTTTACGAATTAACTCTTCCTTTCTTCCTAAAGTGATTTGAGGCGAATATAAATCAGTCTATTATTTTGCGCATATTCTTCCCCAGATTTTCTAACAATGCTAAATACACACTACATTTATTGGATGCTCATAGGCAATTATGTTTTACCTACACAGAATAGAAAATATCAGGAAGACTGACCAGTTATTGTCTCTTTTTCTGACACAAAACTAGGAAAACCTGTTACAAAAATTACTCTAGCCAGATGGCTTACAGATTGTATTTCATATATATGTATATATATATGTATGTATGTATATATGTGTATATATATATATATATATATATATATATATGTGTGTGTATATATATATATATATGTGTGTGTATATATATATATATGTATATATATATGTATATATATATATATATATATATACACACACACACACACACACAACAAATTGGGCATTACCTTATCAAAACCATTGCAAGCTCATTCTACTAGAGCCATGGCTACTTCATCAGTCTTCCAGTCTAGAGACTTCATGGACATTTGTACAGCTGCAACTTGGGCTACTTCCCCATACATTTGTTGCTCATTACAAATTGGATATGGTCTCCTGGGACAGAGCATCATTTGGCTCAGTGCTACAAGGGGTTATCCTTCCCACCTGGGGATTTAGGCAACTGTGGACTCTGTCCCATAAGGTGAGGACAGAATGAAAATTGACAACATCAGATAAAGAAGTTATGTACTCATCATAATGTTCCATCTGTGTTATCCATTTCCATTCTAAGTCAACTCCCCTCCCACCAACCCTCTGTGCTAAAAGCTCTTGGAATAGCAAGTGTTTTTAATTATGCCACTTCCTTGGTATATAGCTCCAGATATAGTCTCTCTTTAATTGCAATATTTCTCTTTGCTGTTATTGGCAAACAAGATCTGAGGTAATTGAGCTTGGTGCATTATGGGTAAGGGAGTAGCTTGAGAGTTTTCTGGTTACCACAAGCTTTTGCAATGACTGTCAGGGACCTTCCTGATTGTTCTGGTTGCTATTCAAGGCATCTACTAGAAAAACGCTATAGCAAGCTTACAGACACCTGTGTCATCTAGAACAAGACTGGTAATCACCAAAGAGCCTTTGACCTGTTATCTTTTGATTGGTGCTACTGTTTTGCTTCTTGTGAGAGAAGAAACAAAGGGGCATTGTATCCCAGCAAGATGAAACTGTAGAGAAACCAGCAATGGTAGTAGCCAGGCATTAGCAAATTGGACACATCTCCTCTTTTCGTCATTCTTGACAAAGTTAAATCAATATTTTCAATAAGTACTGCTTGATTAGCTGCTGTCTAACCTAACTTCTGAATATCTCCCTAAATACTTCATCCACGAATCATCAGAATCTACTACTTAGTTTTTCTTCAAGTGTTTGGCAGTGCTCTTTATAGACCCAGACACCTTCAGTTGACATTTTTCTTGTAAAAGCACCCTTGAAATGTCACCAGTGCCTAGTTGTACACAGGACAGCTAGTTTGCAGTGACGAGCACAGCCCCCAGAGTTGCAAACCGTATACTTCTGACATTACTTTGTTTTCACATCAACCATCTAATCAATAAAAAACGGCCTGTTGCCATGGATGTGAGCTTTCCCACTATCTCTCTTACCAGCTTGGTGGCTATGGGCATCCTGAGGCTGTGAAAATTGCCTCCTGTTTGCCTACAAGCAGCTAAGTCTGAAACAAATTGATAAGGTATGTGAGAGATATGTTTATACAATGTCACTGTGGGCAAAGCTCTCACATAAAAGCACTCTAATGTCAATCAGGTTATCAGTAGTACACATGCTGCACCCATCACACAGTTCAAAGCAGACAGAGACCCACATATGCTGAGGCACTTAAATGTTACCTTCCTAAACCCCAAAGACAACCTAGATGAAAGTGCACATAACAGGTAACCTCAGCAGCCCCAAATGCACTCATTCACCCCCCCCCCCCCCACACACACACACACACCCCATTACATATAGCTTCACTTCATGGCGCCTCTACTCCTGAGTCCATAAGGCAAGCCATCACACAGTCCAACTTTCTGGTCATTGGAGACTCCATTGAGAAGAGACACTGCTGTCCTTCTCACCAGGATGAGTAAGAGAAAGTTGCAGTCTGTTATTTATCAGGGGTCAGGATCTGCTACATTACTCACCAACTCGGGTCACTGGACCACAAGTACCATTATGGTTCCATCATGGTCCATGTGAGTGAAATGACCACAGACTTGCCTCCCTAGACTGTATGAAGAGAGAGACATCACGGAGCTCTCGAAATATGTGCTCTAGGCTGGTAGGAACATTAGCATTGAGCAGCATTCTACATTCTCCAAGGATTATGTCACAATATGAACAGAAAATGACTGACTTTGATAATTGCCTTACTTTCTGGTGTCATTTTAAGGGGGTGTGCATTATTTGTCTTTATGGAAGGAAATGGTCAACAGGACCTACTTTGCCAGGGATGGCCTGCACCTATCCCCTCTAGGCTTTTGAATATTAGCTAAAACACTGTCCTGCCCTATAGTGCCTTTTTTAGACAATACCAATCTCAAAGTACTTCCAACATAGCAAATGAAAGCTAAGAAAATCTGAAGCTGTTATTGCTCAGTGCTAGGAGTCTAAACAAGAAATGTTACTCCCTACAAGTTCTTCGCACCGTATAGAATGCTGACGTTTGTGCAGTCACTGAGACATTGTTTCAAGCTGCAGAGAACACACCTGCAGTGCAAGGCTATAATGCCTTCCACACATTTAGACCAGTTACTATACAGGGACTAAAGGTGGAGATGTCTCAATTTACATTGAAAAATATACCTCAAGGCTGGTCAAAGAGGACAATGCACTTGAGTTTCTCCACATTCAAATCACCATAGGAAAATTCCCATACCACTTCCTTGTAAGGTACAGGGCCCCCTCTATGATCCAGGAAAAACATAACTTGTGTTTAACCTTATTGGAAAAACTGACCACCCAACCCAATACCATATTCATGGGTGATTTTAATTACCCCACTATTAACTGAGCGCATATGACACCAAACATGCAGGCACAAGGATTCCTGGATTTTGTAAACGCAAACTCCCTGGACCAGTTTCAGTACACTGACCAGGGACGCAAATATACTTTATCTGTTTCCCACTAATATAGGAGAGTGCTGCACATCCATAGTGTAATGTCTTTAGTGGTTCAGATCAAACCACAAAATGGTCCCCTTTGATGTTAAAATAAAGTTCAGAACCCTGCTAACCCTGCAATGTTCAGGAACACTTAAGGAGAAGCTAAATATTAAACACTGATGATTTATGGATGCAATATTTAGGGAGATATTCTGAAGTTAGGTTAGACAGCAGCTAATCAAGCTAACTTCCTACTACTAAGTAATAACCTGACAAAATTTCAAGTCACCATAACCCTACTGCCTGCATGTATCTGTTCAAAGAAGTATCCTATACAAGCATGTTAATAGCTGCATAGAGGCAGCTTGTACCCACCAGGAAGAAGTACAGAACTAACTCAAAAAAAACAAGCCACCATGGTGGAATCACAGTTATCAGTGGGCTGTATAAAGGAAGAAAGTCATGGAAAAGTTAGGAGGCCTAGAACCCAGCAGGATAAAAACACTCTCATCAAACTAAAACAACTCAGAGGACCAATAAAGTCTACCAAATTTAAGGTAAATTTGACCTTCCTGGGCAAGGACACCCACAAGGTATTATTTAGCTATGTCCGTAACCTCAAAATCAATGCGCAATTATGTGTAGAACTCCATGTTAATGGAGCCACCTGTACAGAGCCAGAAGATTTAGCAAACCTATTGGCCAACAAATTCAGCTCTAACTTTACCCCTGACTCGCCTTCAGCCTCCCCTCATGAAATACCATCAAATATAACTCCCCCTACTGTCACTAGGGATCAGGTCCTCGATGCTCTAAGGCCAAGAACACTGCAGCGATGGGTCTGGACAAATATCCCAGGGTGCCTTCTAAATAGCATGAAACATGGCCTATCAGTTCCTTTGGGAGTGCTATTTAACTGTAGTCTCTAAACAAGCTTCATGCCTCACAAATAGAGAACAGCTACAGTCATCCATCTGCACAAAGGTGGGCCATCTATAGACCCATAAATCTCAGTAGTCTCATATGGAAAGCCATGGACAAAATTATCATGGAAATGATCAGCAATCATATAGAAACCCTCCATACACTAGACCCAAACCAGTTTGGTTTCATCAGAGGCTGGTCATGCCTATTCACCCTAGTGGACTTCTTTGAGAACATCACCAAAGCAATAGTCTTAGTCAAAACAGTTTAAATTGCCTACCTTAATCTAACCAAGGTATCTGACACACACTTGCACTTGGGCATTGCTGATAAACTCAAGTGGTTAGGTATAATCTGGTGGATAGCCAGCTGGCTCACAGACAGTACCCAGGAAGTTAGAACTGGGGAGTCTACCTCTACAAAGTGGCCAGTCACAAGTGGAGTCCTTCAGAGATTGGTCCTGGGAACACTCCTTTTGGGCATTTACTTCTCTGAAGTCAAGGCCAATGTCATTGACCTTTGGCTGACTAAATTTGCAGATGTTTGCAAATTAGGAGCAGTCATAGAATCCCCACCGAGTCAAATGTTCTCCAGGAAGGGCTGACACAGACAAATAACTGGTGTCAGAGCCATGGATTAAAACTTCAATCGATTGCCTGATACATTAATAACTTGTAGAATTGTTTATGATAAATGATGAAACATGGGGCAACCTTTTAAGAGAAACAGCTATGACCTGTGAAAGCCGTGATGCAGGCAGAGTAGGGGAAATTACAAGAACCTAGTTAAAATAACTGACCAAGAAAATAGAGACGAGTCAAATAAACAGGTAAAAATGAAAGTGAGAAGGTACATTAAATGTAATGATCTAAGAGAGCCATATAGCCGATTGAGTTCATAGGTGTGCACTAGGCTAATGGCCTTGGAGCCTTTTCAAGCCTAGCCCATAGGATTACCCTGGCATTGTGCCACCCGACCTTAGTTCCCAGTGCCTCTGTCGAGTAGAGTCACTGGAGTGATCCCCGGGGTGAGTTTTCTATTTCCAATTAGCTCATCAAGATTTCTGTTGAAGAGGGGCCAGTGAGGCGCTCCGCTTGGCATGTAAGGGAAGTCTATTCCATAGCATGGCAGCCTCTGGGTTATGAACCTATCCCTCCAGCTTCTTCTGTTGATTGTGGTAATGAGGTTCAGGTCTCTGGAGCATGTAGTGTGGAGGGATTTCTTTAGATGTAGCATTTCTAAGAGAGCTGGGTTAGACATGGCTTTGTAAGTCAAGCAGAGATTGCCACTAAATAGCAATATGAGACAGAGAATAGTTGGAGTTTTTTTTTTTGAGTCTGTCCATATAGGACAAGTGTTTAAGGCCTAGGATCCTCTTTGTGAGGTACTTTTTGCAGCCTCTCCAGTTGTTGCAGGTGTCTAGTGAGGTACATGCTTAATGGGGCATTGTATTCGATTGGCCTAATGAGGGAAGAGTAGAGGGAGACATTGACCTATTTCTTCCTGGACTTTCTGACCAGGGTGGCAATGTGGTGGTCCAAAGAGAGGTTGCCGTCAACCTGTGTTCCCTGATCTCTTATAACGTCTTCTGTGTTCAGTGGACTACCATCGTTGCGGTAATTCATGGAACCAGGTTTGTCCCAAAGGGGATGACAACACTTTGTTTGCATTGAGCCTTAAGGCCATGGTTCTGACACCAGTTGTTGGTCTCAGTGAGGCCTTTCTGTAGGATGCCAACATCACTTTGGGAGTTAATTATGGCACGCAACTTGCAATAGTCTGAACTTTGTCAGCCAGAGTCTCTTAGTGTTGGCCTGGACTTTAGAGAAGTAGATGCCAAACAGGAGAGGACCCAGCACCGAACCCTGTGGGACTCCACTCGTGACTGGTTGGCAATCTGACTTGGAGTCAGCTACTTTCACACTGTGGGTTCTATCTATGAGCCAGTTTGCAACCCACCTAGTGATAAAGGGGCTGTGATACCTAGCTTAGTGAGTTTTTCTATGAATCCTGAGTGGGGAATGGTATCAGTCGACCAGGTTGAGCAGGCATGATCTACCCTTCACAAAACCAAACCGTATGGGATCCAGAGTTTGGATATTCCCTATATCCTTGTTTTTTAGGTCCATAATGATGTGCTCAATAGCTTTGCATATCAGACTTGTCAGGCTAATAGGGTGATAGTTCCCAGGGTCTGCAGTTGCTCCTCCTTTGTGGAGAGGGATGACTGTAGCAGTGCGTCATTCAGTATGGACAAAGTCTGGGGTGAGGCTGTGATTGAACAAGGCACATAGGTGAGGTGCCAGTTCACTCTGCATTTCATGTAGACCACAGCCAGGGATATTGTCAGGTCCCATAGAAGCTGTATTCTTGATGTCAGTTTAGAAGCTTGAAAGCCCATACCAACTGAAATTCAAAACATTGAGCCCAAAAGCTTGAAAATTCACAACATTAAATCCAATAATATTGAAAAAAGTTAGGAAAGCAACATGTACTATATTCCAGCACAACTACATACTGAAACAAAAAATAAACCGTATTACACTTCTCCAACTATAAGCAGGGGGGCAAGCACCCCCCCCCCCACACACACACACACACACACACACCCTGCTACTTAAATATATCAACTCTGAGATTGCACTACACTACGCTAAGATGTGTTATGTTGTAGTATAGCAAGTAAGAATGGAATATGACTCTGGTTACCTATGAAACCCCAGTAAGTATCGGAGAGATGTATAGTAATGTTTTAACAGTGAAGAAGTGTTTCTAAGAGAAGGTTAAGGATAGTTTTTTACAATTTAAACATGCAGTTATGAAGGGCGGAATGGTATGTTTGCTATTTTGTTCTTTGTAGTGCGATCTCGGAGTGGATGTATTTAAGTAGCAGGGTATGTGGCAGGGCACATCCCCTTACATTGGGGGTACAGGAGGGTTTGCCCCCCTGCTTATAGTTGAAGTGTAATATGGTTTGTTTTTTGTTTCAGTATGTAGTTGTGTTGGAATATATGAAATGTTGATTTACTATGCATTTTCCATGTTATGGGATTCAGTGTTTTGAATTTTCAAGCTTTTGGTCTCAATGTTTTGAATTTCAGTTATGGGCTTTCAGGCTTCTAAAGTTAATCCAGCAGATCACTCTAATATTAATGCAGAGGAGAACAACCATGAGATACAGAGAAAATAACAGAGTTAAGTCAAGCCTTGGTTAGTAGATGTGACTATAAGTTTCAGACATGCCTTGATTTTAACCAGTTTTGTATAGTCTGTGGTCGACAAAACCATTTTACAAAGGTTTGTTAAAAGAGAATGTGTGTTAAGGAGAACTGCATATTGCTGAACTGAAACTTAAAAGTGTCACTGTTAAACTGAAGAGTCAGTTTAATTACATCTGTAAATGTATGAGGCACTAAAAGAAGTACAGATTATACTATTATCATACAATGCTGTGAATTAATCAGCAACATGTTGAATGTACAGTAAACACATATATGGTGCATTGTTTTATCTGAAGATATTTTGGAACATTAGAGCTATGAGGCACTCGAGAGATGTGTACACATCATAACTTATTTACAGCAGTAATTAAAGCATCGGGATGACAAACTGCTCACATGAATATGAAAATAAATATATGGTCTTGTTTTAGATCATAACATTTAAGGAAGTTGGTTTTCCTAATATTTTGGGTTGTTGGACTTTGAGAAGCAAAGAGTACATGTGTACAGTTGCAGGCATCTCGAATACTGCACAGAGCTCCAGAACTGACATTTGCTAGGAAATTGTCATATGCATACAGAACCTGATGTTGTGCCATACATGCTCGTAGAAAAGTACCAGTAACTCTCAAGAGCAGAACAGATCAGGAATTGAAGTAAATGGAAAGTTGAAGTATCATTAAGATGCAGTTGGAGCCAACAAAATGGTTGAATAGTGTGGTTGCTCCTGTAAAGAAGACCAGATTCATGAATAGTCGCCTTAATGACATTTCAGTTATAAATGCAAACCAGGGATTCAGACTGATAACCCTGCATAAAGAAAGCTCCAGGTTATGCATGTGTGGTAATCTAGAAAGCTACAGATTCCTTAGACTCCCCTTTGGTGTTTTACCAGCACTGGAAATATTCCATACAGCTGTTGTACATGTAATTGAAATCTAGGAAAGTACTGGAAATGTACAGGTAATTGAAATCTAGGAAAGTATTGGAAATGTATGTGATGATCTATTAGTGTGTATAGGTTCACATGTGAATACTAGGCTAACTGCACTGAAGGGCCATTTTAAGCCTAGCCAATAACCCAAGATTAGAATCTAACTCTGTACCTTGTGTCTGAGAGGCAAATACTTTAACCATTATGCCAAACCCACCCCCATAAGTTCATAGCTAATTATTAGGCTAGCTTTTTTAATAGGCCATTCTAAACCTAGCTAATTTCCCTTTCAAAGGTGAAAACCAAACACTGCATCTTGTGTCTGTGAGTGAAGCACCTTCAGACCCAAAAGCATGACGAGAGACTAAAAAAAGGGTGCTAGACTGACAGTATAAGAGCAGTTGTAAAACCACAGCAGCAAGTCTGAAGTATGAGGTCCATCTTCTTCTATCAGGGAGCTGAAACCCAAGAAAGAGAAAAATCAGAATAATAGAGCAATTGCCAAATGCAGAAGACAAGTAAGTGTTAGTGTGTTCTAGGAATAGTGCAGTAGCTTGTAACATTGTTATGTAATATAGCTGAGATAAGCACACAACCAGGAAAGCTATTAGAGTAAGATATAGCATGGGGGAAGAACTGTGAACTGGAAAAGAATTACTGTGAAACGCACAAGAAACTAACAGGTGCACTGATGTTAAACTACTATGACATGAAAGACATTTGAGTTGCAAGTAAATGCCAGTCAGAATGGTATAAGAGCTGTGGTTGTACAAAAGAGTAAGCCAGATGTTTTTTCCAGGACCATTTACAAACATTCAAAAAAATGTTGCTATTATGCCTAGCATAGTTATTAATGTTCTGGCTCCCCTGATAGCCCAGTGCAGAACCAAAGGCATCCATGTTATGTGTACACTCACCTGAATGTCTTCCTGATCCACAAACTGTCCTGTGGATGCAGAAGTCATTAGAGTACTCCCTTCAATGCCTGAGCGTCCTAGGGTTCAGTGTCAACCTGCAAGACTAAAACTGAAAGCAGTCTTTACAGAACCTTTTACCCATGGAGAAGGTAAGTCTTTGTGAGCCTATTCCAGGTCATAGTAGAGCAGCTCTTGGACTATCAAGCAAGCCCTGAGCATGCTGTGGCACATGGCATTCAGCCCGCAAACATGATGGCTCCCATATGTTAGATTGCTCATGAAAAATTACAGTAGTTCCTGAAGAACACACAGGACCCACAAGTTACCACACCAGTGCTGCCTTGTATCAAAAGGAAACACACTTATTGAGTTGTACAGATCAGGAGAAACTGGGATATGCCTTTCAAACTAACCATTTCAAATCAGACCCTGACCACAGATATCTTGAACCAAATCTGGGGGGAGCCCACACCTTGGACCTCAGGCTGCAGGGCATATGGATGGATCAAGTGAGCACTCTGCACATAAGTATGGGTGTCAGAGACATTAAAGGTAGTTACAGACAAACCACCTTGATATGATGACTAGTAATGGGGGAGTGCGACCCACTCTTATCTGTGCAGGTTGGGCATGCAGTGATGTGAGGAAGTTCTGCAATGCAGTCTGTGTCCCTGGATGATTTAGATCCCCTCTCGGGTCCTCCACAGATCCACGCAATAGATGTTGCACAGGGAAGACCTTCCTAGAGATTGCCAACAGGTGGAGTGTCCAACAGACAGACCTCTTTGCTTCTCCAAACAACATACCTCTAATGAAATACTACTCCAGAGCTCATCACAAGAATGGTTGAATAGTGGATGTATTCTCTCTGGATTGGAGAGTAGTGTTTTCTATATACTTTCCCTCCATTTCCCTTACTGACCAGAGTTATTTATGAAATCTAGGAGAAGGGGCAACATCACATGAACCCTCCTGAAGGAAGTATGTGTGTGTTGGTGGTGCTGGTGGGGGGAGTGGGTTGTTATACAACCCAGACTATCCACCTTAAAACTAGCAGTTTGGAGTATATGACGTATTCCCTTTATTCATTTTTATCTAAAACATGCTGGAAATCATGAAGGAAGGCTGGGAGACCAATACCTATAGTGGTTAAAAAATAACTTTCATACCACTGGTGAATGTATCTCTAAATGTTCATCATACTAGTCAGTGTCACAGTCCTAACTTCTTGGGATATCCTGCAGACAGCCAAATTTCATTCCCGCAAGGCTTCAGTTTTCCTTCCTCTGCCATGTGTCTTTCAGTGGTATAAGAGGAGCACCATGCAATTAGCTAGACATGAATGCTGCAACATCTTCAATCTAAGACCATCTAAAGGAGAGTGCAATCTGTCCGTGAGTTCATCGCTAAGAAAAGAATGCATGCTTGGTTCCAAGTCTATATAGCACTGACCAAGGCTTCCAGGAACCTTGCACCTAAGAAAAACTCCCCAACCAAAACCATAGGGAGAAATGATAGGAGACCAAGGATGCCCCATTGGATGACATGGGTATTCTAGATCCAGCAACTCCAGACATAGTGAGGAGCTTTTCCAGCCACTGTCTTTGGAGTTGGTCTTGTCAAAGGTCACTACTGAGTGCTCTGCAGGCTTCATACTTTTGGCTTTTCATGAGTCCTCAGACATTGAGGATTATACCACACCTTCTGATACCAAGAAGATTCAATGTTCTATGCTTGCATGCTGATTATCAAAGAGAAGGCAGTGTACCCATAATGTTTATTTTGCAAGGAGGTTTCCATAGACTTGACTGACGTCCTGTTTGCCTGCTCACTACCTCAGGCCTCCAAGGCAGTTATAAATGAATCCCTGGGTCACAAAAAACAGAGGTCCAAACCAATACCACCCAGCTGGCCTTGACCTAGGTCAGGCAGACCTTGTTCCCTTCCACTTCCCAGGTTTTTCCTGATAGCCATTTCAGTTGGCACAGAGATTTAATGTATTTTTTGAAATATAAACAGCCAGCAGTGTAAATCCTCAAGGTGTCCGAGGCTACTTCCTAAAAGAGAAAGGTAGAATCTATTGACAGTTTGGATAATCTTGACTCTGCAGTAGATGACCTAACCTATGTGGTGCATATCCTTTCTGCTGCTCTACATAAATATCACACAGTGACCCCCCCCCCCACACACACACACACACACACACACACTCTGCATCTCTGTCAGAGGATTTCTTCTTCAAAGCCACCCTTCTTAAGATAGAGGAGTTCCAGTTGTAGGCAAAGGAGTGCTCAGACGTCCAGCGGAGAGGTTTCATGGGCCTGTCTGAACCCAGACGTGTCCTGGAGGATGTCTTTATCAGAGTACCTATGGAGCCATATTCCTTCCGTCTGCTTCTTGAGAAACCTTGCTCATTTTTACAGGGTTAACGATTCCTATATGAGAATACCCTAGCTTATGCAGCTGTTGTCCTTGATTCCAGTAAGGGATCTGATTCAAGTCCATCTAGGAACCCTATTCGCAATGACAGGGATTTTAAAGTACTTGACAGATTTCGAAACCATGTTTATATATCTACTACCCACCTTCAGAACCTTAAACTGTTAGACCTACGTGCTTACTTTTCAGCAATCCCTGGAAGGTGAGGGGTATGGCAAGAGGGGATCTCTGATACGGATCTGAAATAGGAGGTGCTTGAATTATGTCGCCTCTCTGCTCAGGCGGCAATTCCTCCAAGAAATGTGGTTATGATCCAGTGGATATATCAAACAGGGCGCAGCCCCAGTGTTTGTGATTCAGAGCCATATCTGGTTGAAGACTCAGTCCCTACTAGACTATAATGGGATGAACTCCTTAATAGGCCCTTGGATAAGGACCATCCCTCTGTTTTGACCCCCTGCTGAAGGTGGTTTGAAGAACTTGGAGAAGAAAGGCAAAAACATGCAATATGTCAAGCTGCTTTTCAAGTCCATACTCCATTGTTCAGCAGGAATTACCCAGCTAATTTGTGGCCCTTGAGCAAGATAGGAGTAAGTCTGCAAATAGGGAAAATTCAGGAAAGACTGGCAGCACCAGGGCCATGACTTCCAAAGGGATCAGTTGGGCTGCCCCCTCCCAACTCACCACTAGGGCCATCCCAAGTCAACTCCCTTCCTTTTTTCCTGAGAGAAAGATGGAGGTATTTATCCTTTATTATTCAGGACAAGAAAAACATTACCTAGGATGAATGGTCCTGAAAATTCTTCATCTGGGTTACATGTTACAGTTCCAAGAAACTCCAAAGTCCTGCAGAATCCATCCTGTTTCAAAGATCATCTGAATCTGTCACTTTCAGTGTTGAAAGAGATGCTGGAGGAAGGGGCCGTTGAGAGTACCCTCAGGAGAACAGGGCCCAGGCTTTTACTTAGGACTTTTTTGGTACCAAGAGGGGATGGAATCTATGGGCTTAGATCATGTAAACAAGTTTCTCACTGTCACAAAATTCAAAATATTAACTCTCCAAAGCCAGCTGTGGTCCTTTGGTGCAGCCAGATAAAGCCCTTCCTGCTCCCCAGACAACCCATGTTTGGCTAGCAGCATGGGCACTGGAGAGGCTGTGTGGAAGGAGATGGGAGAGACTGGCTGACATCAGCTCACCCACTATGGGGGAAGGAGGCAGCCTAGGCTTTCTTATAGCAGTGTTAAGAGATTGGCGAGGTATAGTGCTTGGTCGAGAGATTGCACTGGTGCAGAAGCATGCATGCACTTCCCAAAGGTGGTAATTGCAGAGCATGCAAGGCTACCGTGAGGTTTTGATGAGGTAGCACAAGCTCCCCAGCAGCAGTGTGATGCTGTGCCAGCATCTTTGATCTCTTCACTGGCCTTGGACATGAATAGGGTTGAGCTGGGGGGAGTCTGTTGGCTTTGGTAAACCTGATAAACAAGAAGGGGAGCTGGTAGCAACTGATGGTCAGCTGCAGGGATTAAAAACATAGCACTCCAATGCCTCTTGATCCTCCTATCCCCTCGAGCCCTCATGGTCACATTACCCTTGGATCATAGAAAGATCCTCAGGTGTGCAGAGGGAGGGACGGGTAGCGCTGCCAGTTCACTTCCTTGCCCTTTGGCTTGTGCACTACACACAGAGTCTTCACCAATATATAATAGCTTTCTCCAGGACGGAGGGCATTCACATTTATCAATTATGTTAGCAACTGTCTTATTCAAGCCGATTCTTTGGAAGGGATAGCTAAGGCTTTAGATTTTTCCCTGAACAGTTTAAACTGACTAAAGCACCCAGGTCACTTGAAGTCCAGTGTCACCCCCTCAGAGTCGGGTCTTCCTGGAGCCAAGTCTAGCAAACTTTTTCAAAGACCCTTTCTTTCAGGAGTAGTGTGGGTAAGGTTGGGCTGGGGTGGAGGCTAAGACTGGTCTGCTAGACCTGGTGAACGAAGAGAGGAGCTGGTGGCAACTGATGATCAGCTTTGGGGATTTAAGACAAAAAATCTCCAAAAGCCTTCTACCTGTCCTATCCTCTCAAGCCCTCATGGGCACCCTAGACTTAAAGGATGCTTACCTCCATGTACCCATTGCCAAGGACCACAGAAAGTTCGTTAGGTTTGCAGCAGTGGGGAAATGAGCACTACCAGTTCACTTCCTTGGCTTTTGGCTTGTATGCTGCACCTTGCCTTGCTCCTATAATAGCTTTCTGCAGGACCGTGGGCGTTCACATTTATCCTTTACAGCGACTGTCTTATTCAACCAGATTCTTTGGAAGAGAGATTTTTCCATGAATCATTTAAGGGACCTGGGCCTCTGTCAGTCTAAAGAAATCCAGTGTCACTCCCTCAGAGTCTAGTCTTCCTGGCGTCAAGTCTAGACATGAAGCTTCAAAGACCCTTCCTCCCAGTGGGCAAGGTTTCTTCTCTAATTCTTTACTTCCAGAATTTTCTTCAACTGGAGGCTATTTAAGCCAGTGAGTTTGAGTGGTGGGCTTTATAGCACCCCCCATTCTGATGATGCCTTTTGCCTGCCCAGTACGTGAGGAAATTCGAGTGATACTTCAGAAATAGGTGGTGCCAATACTCTTTACCTTCTTTCTTCCCTGTTACACCTCCAACATTTGCTGTCTGCCTAAGGCAAATTCTCTGTAGTCTCCTTGTGGTATAGAAATATCTATGTAAACATTTCCAGGCAAAAATCCTAAATCTTCTAGATTTTGTTGCATATTTTGGGACATACATATATCCTCTCATTGTTTCTTTGTGAATTGCTTATCCAGTTTCTCTTCCCAATCCTTCCTAACCACCTCTGATTGAGTCTTACAGTTATCATGCAATATTTTATATGCTCTACTAATTATTCCTTTTTAATAGCAGCTTCTATTCTAGATTCTATTAAAACCTCTACCAGTGCTGGTCTTTTGTTTAGGACCCCCCACCATTTCTTTCTCTTTGCCTTCCCTGTCAGGGATTGATATCAGAGTATAAGCAATCTCTAACCTGCAGTCCAAATAAATTCTTGATGTCTTCCCATTCTGTCATCTTTCCCTCTCTAGTTATTTGCTCCCAATACCTTGGTTCCTTTGCCAGTTTTTCCAATAAATTCCATCCCCCTGTTGTCTACATCCCCAGTTGCAGTCATCTCTATGGGCAGAATCTCCTTTCTCTAATCTTGTGTTGGCTTAATTCTTAGAATACTTTCTGCTACTTTATGGATATAATAATCTGTATGATTATTGTTATTCTCCTTAAAGGCCTGCATCCAAAACCCAGTCAATCCTTGTTTCTTCAGCTTCCCCCCTGTTTCATTATCATCCCTTTCCCCTTTGAAATATAGTTTTTTGCTTCTGCTATGTATAGGATTCTTAACTGTGTAGCTCTGAAATACCCCTTCAAATTGGCTAAATCCAATCTGCCCTGTTCTACTAGAAGAATCATCTTATCCCACTTGACTCTTGCCATCTTCCCCTCCCAGATAAAGTCCTTCAGCTCTTTATTAATTGCTATCCACAACTTCTACTCTTGTTGATAAAAATGTCTGACCTGTGTATAACACTAAAGAGAGTGAAAACATTTTAACTGCTTGTATCTTACTATCCATATCCATATAACAAAGCTTCCATTTTCTCCGTTTTTGTATTATCTTTTGTTTAGTCTCTTCCTACATATCCTTAGCTGCCACACTAGAGTCATTTTTAATCCATACTCCTAAATACTTTTTATCATGTCTCCATAAATATGGATATTCCTGAATCAGTTTTTTGTGGGTTCATAATTTACCGTTATTGTCTCTGTTTTAGTTTCATTAATTTTATATCCCGAAAAGATCTGAAACTGTCTCAAAATGTTCTACAACAATGTAGTGTCTTTCTGATTTTGTCAGGTATAAAATATCATCTGCAAATAAAGCCAGCTTTTCTTGACTACCATACCAAATATATCCTTAAATTTCTGAGTCTCTTATTTTCTTTGCCAATGGTTCTAAATATAATGCAAATAATAAAGGGGAAAGAGGACACCCCTTCCTAGTTACTCTGCTCAAGCAGAAGTTATCAGAGAGAACCCCACCCACTTTAATTTTCGCCTCTGATACCTCGTATATCCTTCTTATCAACCTTATAATTTTTTCAGGAAATGCAAATGCTTCCATTACCCTGCTCGTAAAGTCCCAGCTTACTCTGTCAAATGCTTTCTCTGCATCAAGACCCACCAACAACAATTTTATTTTCTTACATTCTTCTTCCTTCTGGAAAATCAGTGTTCTGTCACTGTTGTGAAATGTTTGCTTGCCCTCCACAAAACAGCATTTATCCATATCGATCAGTTTTGGCATTGCTTTTGCCATTCTTTTAGTCATTGTACACATGAACACTTTGATTATAATCATAGTTTAGTATTGAAATGGGCCTGTATGAAGCTGGATCTGATGGATCTTTAGCCTCTTTAGGTGTTACAGCTACCACTGCTTTCTTCCAGGATGTTAGTCCTTCTTTTAAAATACTGTTAAACAAAACCTTCCAGATCTTTATCAATTTTTCCCTCCTAGCTTCCAAGCTTCCACAGAATGCCATCTAGTCTTGGGAACTTTCCTGTAGCTTGGTTATACATCACAATTTTTATCTCATCTCCTCCTGTACTAACCGTTAGCAATTGGGCTTTATCTACCTCAAATCTTGGCATTTAATTCTTCCATAAACATTTCCATTTGTATCTTTTTGTGATTTTCATATTTCTCTGCTTTATAGAGACTTTCATACAATTTCTGAAATACTTCAAATACCTCTACAGGATCCCTTGTTTAACTTCCTTGTTTTAGGCTTCCTATGTTTGGCGACAACCCTTTCTACATTCTGTTGCCTGGCTCGTTGTGCTAGAAGTTTTTGTGCTCTCGTGTTATCAAAAAGCAGTTGCTTAACAGCAGCCTTTCTAAACTTGTGCATATTATCGAGGTAATCCCTCATTTTCTGTCTAGCATTCTGCAGTTGATCCTTCTTTTGTTCTGTGAGAGTCCCCCTATTCTGCAATACTTTAATGTCAGTCCCCCTAAATAATTCTTGTTAACCATAGCACCCATTTTATTTTCATCTTATTTTTAAACTCCACCTAAATTTTACCCCACTTCCTATCCATATTTTCTGAAGAAACTTCTGTCCTCTGTAACAGCTCCTGAATAATCTCCACTACCCATTCTTTAAATTCCTCTTTTCAACAGGTGGATGAGAAAGTGGCACTGTCTTTTTTTTTTTTTTTTTTTTTTTTTTTTACTGTCTTGAGAGAAACATAGAGCCAAAGGATGCTCTTCCCCTGGAGACAAGATCCAATTTGTAATGAGTGATAAAGGTATGTGGAGTAGCAGATGTTGTTGTCGTGCATATTTCATCCATGGAAGTCTTGGAATGGAAATAGTAGACGTGGCTATTATCCTAGTAGAATGTGCTCTCACTGGTGCTGGCAACTGGAGATTATTTTTATTGTATATGAAAGTAATGCAGTCTCTTAACCACCTTGACAAAGTGACTTTTGAAACGGGTTTCCCCAAAGAAGGACCGAAAAAGGAGATAAATAACTGATCTGATTTTCTACACTCTTTAGTCCTAAAGGTCAAGGATAAATGAAGATTGACAACATCAGATATAATATTCTGCATGGCGGTTGTCCTTGAGGACCTGCAACCACAATCCTATCTCTATTTCTTAAACTAACCCCCTGCCATTTTTCTTCTTCCCCCTTCCACTTTGATTATAACCTTCTGTTTGTGTTATGTATATGAGCCTTAACTGTGTAGCTCAAATGTATCCCTTCAAATCATGTAATCCTAAACCATCTTGTTCTGTTGGGAGAATCAGCTTGCCCCACTTAACTCTCTTCCCCAACCAAATAAATGCCTTCATCTCTTTATTAACTACCATTAGCAACTTCATCTTGGCTATAAAATTAAAAGGACTAAATTTTCACTAATTTGAATTTCACTATCTGTATCCTTAATAAAGAGCTTCCATTTTTTTCAATTTTTGTATTATCTTTTGTTTAGTTCCTTCCCACATATTGTTAGCTGCCATAACAGAATCCTTTTTTAATTAATACACCTAAACACTTCACTTCTGTCTCAATAAATATGGGTATTGTAAAACCAAATCATGTTTGGATAAGTAGTTTATAACCTGTTTTTATCTGTATAAATGTTCTATTCAGAGTAGTCCTGAAACTATCTCACAATGTTCCAGAGCACCAAAATGGCCTTTTTTGAATTTCATCATTATCATCATCATCATCAACCCAGTTTTTCCCATTTTTTACTTGGGGTCAGGGTATCATGCTAACTGTTGCCATTTCTCTCTATTCAATGCCACACTCCTGCATTCTTCGGCACTCATGCCTGACGGTCGTAGATCTTCTCTCACACAATCCATCCACCTGTGTGCTGGATGCCCTTGATTCCTCTTACCTTCTTCCTGTGTCCCCAAATCATCTTCACCAGATTGTATTCTGCTTCTCTGCATGTGCCCAAACCACAGTAATCGGTTCTCTTTGATCTTTTCTGCAATTGAAGCTACTTTGGCTTCTGCTCTTATGTCCTCATTTCTAGGTCTGTCCCACAGTGTCCATCCTACCACCTTCTCAAGCACTTCATTTCCATTACCTCCAGCTTCCTCATCTGCTCTGCCTTTACTGCCCAGGTTTCTCTACCATACAGTAGTACTGGTCACATCATTGCCTTGTACACCTTAAATAAAAACGTCCAAGGTGCAAATAGAGACCAGGATGCCATCCACAATCGGTTTTATTGTAAAAATGTATATAAAAATCAAAAGCACGCCAAACAGTAAAACCATAAATACCTTAAAAATTAAACACAGCATTTTTGTCTTGTTGCCCTGTACACCTTTCAGCTTCTTTGGCATTCTTCTGTCATTCACTACACCTGAGACTGTCTGGCAGTTGGCTGCAGGCCCCTGTGAGTGTAGCTATGACATCTTCATTCAGACTTTCCTCCTCCTCAGCCAGCCCTCCCAGATACTTGAAGCTATTAGCTTGTTCCACTATCTTCCCTTCTATCTGAATTCTCTGCTTCTTCTGAATTACCCAATTTTCTGCCATTAGCACTGTCTTATCTATGCTTAGTTTCATCCCATGTGCCTTCAGTTTTGCATTCCACTCCCCCTATCCTTTGCTGAAGTTTTTGCTCAATGTCTGCCTGTATTTCCACATTATCTGCATACAGCAACTTTGTTGATCTCTCCCCTCCTAACTATTTGCAAATGTAGCCCATCACCAGTAGAAACAGTAGTGGGCTCAGAGCTGACCCTGGTGCACACCCACTCCCACTAGGAACCCCTCTGTGAGACGAACACTGTTCGTACTTGAGTCATTGGGTCCTTAAACATAGCCTGCACTAATTCTACCAATGTTTTTGTGACTTCAAACCACCACAGTACTGCCCAAATCAGCTTTCTTGGGACCTTGTCATATGCTTTCTCCAAGTTTAGGAATCCCCATTTTGGCTATTTCCTCATCTCTACCTTCTTCTAAACTATCCGTCTCACTGCAAACATGGGGTCAGTTGTGCTGCATCCTGATTTGAATCTGAACTGCTCATCTCCCATCTTACTTTCTACTACTCTGAGTAGCTGTTTTTCCGTCACCCTCTCCAGAACTTTCATACAATGTGACAGGACTTTGATGCCTCTGTACTGTCTACAGTTGTGGATGTCCCCTTTGTTCTTGTACAATGGCATGGGTATGCTTATTCTCCAGTTATCTGGGATATGCCTTTCTCTCCACACTGTTATGAGTAACCTCAGGAGCCATTTCTTCCCAGCATGTTTATCATATCTGCTGTGACCTCCTCTGATCCTGCTGCTTTCCCTGACTTCATTTTCCTTAGTGCTATTCTTACTTATTCTAGGGTGGGCTCCTCTTCTTTTCTCATCGTAGGCTGTCTATCTGGGGAATGTGGGGTTTTCTTCATTCAAAAGCTGCAGGAAATATTCTTTCCATCTGCCTTTGATGCCCTGTGGACTTGGGAGCAGGTTGTTGCTGGCATCCCTTATGAGGGGTGCCTGACTATCTCTCTATATTTCTGTTTTTACCTTGCAACATAGTATAGTTTCTTTGTGCCACCTATTGAGTCACTTTCCAAAAGTTGGTAGAGTGCCTCTGATGGCCTGTTCTTTGCTATTGCAACTCCTTTCTTGACTTCTGTGTTAGCCAACCTGTATTCATTCCTAGCCTGGTTGGTCTTTTCTGTCTACCACTTTTTCCTGCACTCCTTTGTTCTTTTGATGAATTCCTGGACTTGTACAGTCCACCACCAGCTCTCTTTGTGTACCTTATTTCCATACCTGGCTTGGTCCACACACATCTTTTCTGCAGTCCTCACACACGCTGTTTTGAGGCTCTGCCATTCTTTAACTCCATCTATTTCCTCCTTTTCCTGGGGTGCTAGAGCCCCGAGTAATTCCTTGAACTGATGATCTTTCTCTTCAATTTCCAGGTCTTCAGCATGGTCTCTGTTGACCTCAGAGTCTTCTCTGATCACTGCTTGCAGCTGATTGTGGCAACTAGTGGTTTATGCTGGGGGCCAACTGTTTCACTGGGGATGACTTTGCAATCACTGATTCTACCCAAGTTTGCATGGTGGCCATTATTGCATGTGATCTTGTGACGGTCTGTCTTTCTGAACCATGTGTTGGCTACTATCAAGCCATTTTCCAGACAGAAGTCTAGAATGGCCTCTTCTCTTTTATTCCTGATTGCCCCTCCTTTATTCCCACTGTCCCAACCATGTGGACCCTGCAGTCCTCCTGTCCTGTTCTATCATCCATTATCAACACCAATTCATGTTGTCTTGCTTTATCTAGTAGGTCCTGCAACTGCTGTCTGATTACATTATTTTTCCTCACTGTCACAACCCTGCTGTTGGTCATAGGCTGAGATTATGAATACTGCCCTGTCATTAGGCTTTAGTCTGAGTGCCATGAGTATATTACTAATTATGATGACATCCCTTACTGCCTTCTGAAGCATCTCTCTCACAACAATTCCCACACAATTCTAGTCTATCTTCCTCCTGAGTAGTATACCCTGGATACCAAGACAATTGGCTTCACTACACTGCCCTTCCATCTTGTTTCTTGGATACAGAGGATGTCCAGCCTCCTCCATATAATCATGTTATCCACTTCCAAGCTGCACCCTGTCAGTGAACTACCAATAGCCAGTAACTTGTTAACCCAGGGCTGCTTTATCTTTATGGCAGGCACACATTGGCTAATAGGGTCCCTGGCATAGGTCGGAGTAGGCCAGGTCCTCAACCCACTTATCACCAGCAAATACCCATGCCCATTTGGTAACATTAGTCAACATGACAGTCAAGTGGCTAGCGCTGCCACGACGCACAGTCTGTGATCTGTGTTCTCCTGTCTTCAGGATACTACGCCCCATAGTAGATACCCAAAGCGGTTGGTCTGTACAACTCTTCCCCCTGTAAGGCATCATGTATATTCTGTGCTGCTTGCCCACATCTTCATTCATTGGTGAGTTTGAGATGAAGCTAAATAGCATGTATTGTGGAGGTTGGAGGAACTCCACAGAGACACGAAGAACATGCAAACTCTAAACAGACATTGGATGGAGGTCAGAATCGTGCCTTGTGCATAGGAGGCAAAGACCTTAACCATTATGCCAACTGGTCTCTGAATTTATCAAATACAAAATAATGACATCTATAATTAAGGGTAACTTCTGTACCCTGTTATATCTTTGAATTTGTCAGTCTCTTATTTTCTTTGTCAGTGGCTCTAAATCTAAAACAAATAAAGGGGAAAGTGGTCTCCCCTGCTTGGTTCCTGTGTTCAAACACAGCTTATTGGACAGGAACTCTCTCGCCTTAATTCTTGCCTCCAGCCAAATGCAAATGCTTCCTTACCCCTACTCATAAAATTACGACTAACTGTTGAATGCATTCTCAGCATCAGGACCCAGCAGTAATATTTGTGTCTTGTATTCTGCCTCTCCCTGGATTCTCATTGTTCTGTTAATGTCAAATATTGCCATCCCCGCCACAAAATCGTACTGATACATATCAATCTATTTTGGCAACACGTTTGCCATTCTCTTAGCTAGTATAGGCAATAAACCCTTTAAAACTGAAATGAGTCTATATGAATCTAGATTTGAATGTAACTTTACCCTCCTTGGGTAATATAGCCACTACCGCTTTCTTCCAATATGCTAGTACCTCCCCACTATTTAAAATATTGTTAAACAAAGCTTTCCAGATCTTTGTCACTCTCCTGCCCTATCATCTTCCATGAGAATACCACCTGTCCCTAGAGACTTCTATGTTGATTGGGTATACATCAGCGTTATTTATCTGAGTTATTCCTATCTTAGTTATTTATTGTTGACCCATTTCTTCTTCTGACCTTTGCATAATCAAGTCTTCCACAAATATTTCAACTTGTGCTTTTTCCTTGATTTCCATATTAGTCTGCTTTATACATATTTTTATAAAATTTCTGAAATCTCTCTAACATCTGTGGGGTCTCTGGATATTTTTGTCATGCGGTCCATAAGCTTGATGACAACTGTTTCTACTTTGTTGCCTAAGTCATCATGCTGAAAGTTTTTGTGCTCTGAAGTTAACAAAAAAAAAACTCTGCTTAGCAGCAGCCTTTCTAAATTCATGTATATTATTCAAATACTCTCAGATTTTCCCTTTAGCACTGTGCAGTTAATCCTCTTCATGTTCTGTTAGATTCCCTGTATTATGCAATAATTTAACCTTTGTCAAGTATTCTAAATAATAAGAATTCCTGTTACTTCTTTATATTTTATTTGTGTCCTGTTTTTAAATTCCATTTTCACGTATCCCATTCACTGGCTATTCCTTCTGAAGAAATTTCTATCTTCCCTAATAACTCTCAAATGTTATTTCCACTACACCCTTCTTAAATTCCTTTCTTTTTAACAGGAAAGCAAGAAAGCTCCAGATGTCTCAGTTTTACTTCATTCTTTCTTTGCTTTTAATGTTGCATGATCTTAAATAGTTGTTACATGTGTTCCAAAGCTTTCAATGAAATATACATGCCCTTGTGAAATATAATTTCTGTCTAGCCTAGTCTAGCCCAGCCCAGCTGTTGTACCTTGGAGAATAATGTGCAGATTCTGAGTTCCTACTACTCGATTCACATCTTCTGTACTGAAAATCCTTGTATTCTTTAAAATCTTCCCTGTCTCCTTGTATTTTCCCTTCTAGGTTTTTGACACTTCCCCACTGTTGCAAACCAAGTTCATTTGTCACTCATAAAAAAATATTCCATGCTAAAATCTGATTTTGATTTTAACAAATTCTTTTTAAGCACTGTAGTTGTCACTTTAGGTGGAATTTAAATATCATCCTGCCCTGTCACATTTGGTGGAATTTAACCCCCCCCCCCAACCCTGCCAGTAACTCCTTTCTGCCACAACTCTGTCATTGCTTTTTCTCCTCGTTCTGTCATTATTGGAGCAAATCTAGCAATCAGCATTCTTACTTCCCTTTTCTTTTCTTACTGATATTCTGCTGAATATCCACCCTGAACTGAAATACTTTGACAAATTCCCATGCTGATTTCTATCCAAACGCATCTTCTGCAGCATTGATATTTTCATCCCGTCTTTTTTGATATAATTCAATGCTGTCTGATTTTTGTCTATACTAGTAAGGCCATTTGCATTCCATGATGATATTGACTGAGTATTCTTTATGATAGAAAGTTGTTACTCCCACATATTTTATATGATAGTTGTTTTAATTATATATTTCCAACTTTTAAGCTTACATACACTCACTAATGTCTGGCAGGCTGAGCACTATGTAGTTTCTACTATTCATCTCCATTTGAACCTGTCACATGTTTCAGAACATTCTACTTGTGTGAAAACACTGAACCATCCCCTTTTGACTTAAGTGCACAAAACTATGTTAAATGAATTACACTATTAAGGCTGCTGAGGAGGCAACTACTTGTATATCTTTTTCTACTTGTATATCTTATTTGCCACAATTCAACATTCGTTTATTTTTCACTAAACTGCCCATATTCTTTTAAATATTACATTGGTCTGAGAGAATGTACAAAATACAGAGTTTTCAGAGGTCTTGAGCTTGCACCTGTAAAACAACTGGTCTCCAATTGAAATCGGCTAGTAAGAAGAAAAAATAAGAATTGTGCAAATTTGTGCCAGACTCTTGTAAATTTCTTTCAACACATTGTATAGACTTCTAATGTTGAATTGCATGCACCTGTAATCTTATCCCCAGTAAGGGTATTTGGTATTGGAAAAATAGATGATGGCTTAGCAAATGCAATAAAGATACCATTATTCATGTCTTTAAGCATCCATATTTTTCAAAACTATTTGCTTAAAAAAGTTGTCTGTAGCTTAAACATTCATTGACATATTTTCTCCTGTAAGAACAGGAGATTGTCTTAATTCTACATATAATATGATCAACACACTTCAACATGCCCCACCAGCAGCCCAAGATCACACAATTATACTAACTTTGACTTGCTTCTCCCGTGCTTCTTACCCTGGCACATATCTTTAACATATATAACAGCCACTGATAAGATTCCCCTCACTTCATATTTAAAAATATCCATGACTACACCATATACAAAACTACTTTACCATGTAACATGTCATTTATATCATGAAATGTTTATACAAATATTAATAAGCAGAAAAACTATTTTACTTCATTATTTCTTCAGTTCTTTATTAATAACATAAAGTGGGGGTATATACTTCATAGCCTACCAGTTTTCCACAATCAACATAATTCCAAGTTTTCGCACCCAGTTCCTGAAAATCCACATTTCATTTTCCTGGTCATAAAGCTTACAGGGTCAATGTTTTGCAGTCTTCTATTTAGTGTTGCTGGTCATCTCCCACTTCCAATACCGATGTCTGATTCAAATCCAAATTAGTCCTGATTTTTCTGGTCAACTGGGGGGGGGGGGTTGGTTTTGTTTTTTTCTGTTGCTCAAGCATTTTCTGTTAAAATAGTGAAAAAGGTTTCAGTGGAAAAATCGCTCTATGGATTTTATTTTCAGAAGAATGTGAAGCAGAGACAACTTTGCTGACTTACTCATTGTTGGCAAAACTTTATTTCCTGTTCTTTCAAAAATTTATTTGGTCCTGAACATTTATATAAAGCAGAGGAATGTGGAAATCAAGAAGTACAAATAAAAATATTTATGGAAGATTTTAAGCATGCCAAAGTAAGAGGTAGATGGGGCTCAGCAGTTAACAGGATAGGAGAAGATGAGATAAAATGGTGATGTATAATCAATCTGCAGGAAAGTCTCCAGAAACAGATAATAATCCTGTGGAAGTTTGGAAGCTAGGAGGGAAGAAAGTGATAAAGATCTGGAAGGTTTTGTTTAAAAGTACTTTAAAAGGAGGGGAAGCACCAAAATCCCGGAAGAAAGCTGTGTTGGCTGTAATACCTAAAGATGGTAAATACCCATCAGCTCCAGCTTTCATATTGGCCCTTTTCTATTTTAAACCAGGATTATAAAGGGTTTGTCTGTAATAACTAAAAAAATGGCAAAGGTTTTACCAAAATCAATGGATATAGATCAGTGTGGCTTTGTGGAGAAGCAAACATTTGCAACATTAATAGAACAGTGATGATCCAGAAGTTAGAATGTAAGAAAATACTGCCGTTACTGGTAGTCTTGATGCAGCAAAAACATTTAGCAGAGTAAACTGGGGTTTTGT
Organism: Protopterus annectens; assembly: GCF_019279795.1. Classification (NCBI taxonomy): domain Eukaryota; kingdom Metazoa; phylum Chordata; order Ceratodontiformes; family Protopteridae; genus Protopterus; species Protopterus annectens. Next base: position 729,018,555 of record NC_056737.1, on the reverse strand, counting down.
GTAGGGCAGTGAAAGCATCTGAATTCACTGATACAATAATAAGGTTAACTTGGAGGATATATGAGGGATCAGAGGCAAACGTTAGTCTGAGGGTTCTCTCTGCTAAGTTGTGTATGAACAGAGGAACCAGAAGGGGTTTTCTCCTTTATTTGCATGATATTTAGAGCCAGTGTCAAAGAAAATAAGGGACTCGGAAATTATATAATTGGTATGGTAATAAAAAAAATGTGGCTGTATTTCCAGACAATATTTTTTGTACATGATAAAACTAGAAAAGGGCATCTAAGTGTTGTGGAACATTCTGAGACAGTTTAAAGTTTTTTTTTCTCCTGTAAAATTAATGCAGACAAAACAAAGCCTATGGTTGTAAATTATATACCTACACATGAATTGAATTCAGCAATGCCCATATTTAAGGGAGCACAATAAAATTAAGTGTTTAGAAGTATTGGTTAAAAGGGATTCTGTTATAGCAGCTAAGGATATGTGGGAAGAGACTAAACAAAAGATAATACAAAAACTGAGAAATTGTAAACTCCTGTTTATGGATAACAAGGATTTTATCTGGGAGAGGAAGAGGGCAAGGGTCAAGTGGGGTAAGCTGATCCTTCCAGTAGAACAAGGTTGTCTAGGATTACCTAATTTGAAGGGGCATTATAGAGCTACACAGTTAAGGCACATATACATAATACAAGCAGAAGGCTATAATTCAAAGAGGCAAGGGATGATAAAGGGGGTGAATTTCAAGAAATAAGGAGAGAATGGGATTTTGGATGCAGATCCTTAAGGAGAATAACAGCTATACAGAATATTATATTCATAAAGTAGCAGAGAGTATTGTAAGAACTAAACCAAAGTGAGACTGTTCAAAGGAGATTCTGCCAATAGGTACGAGTACAGTTAGGGTTATAGAGAATTGGTACGAAATAGTTGAATTTACTAGAGAAAACTGGTGGAGCAAATAACTAGACGGGGATTTTTTTTCTTGGCCTCTTCCTAGTTTATTACATTTGGATTGCACACTTATGTAGCAGGGATTGATGTCAGAGTATAGACAAAGAGAAAGGCATAGGGGAATCCAAATCTGATAGAGTTTTTAGTTTAGTCTAGAACAGAAACGGCCATTAAAAAGGAATAATTAGTACTGCATATAAAATATTGCAAAATAGCTAGAGAAATCAACCAGAGGAGGTTAGAAAAGATTGGGAAGAGAGACTGGATAAACAATTCACAAGGAAATAGTAGGAGGGCATATGTATGGCTCCCAAATATGCAACGAAGTGTAGAAGATGTAGGATTTTTGCCTGGAAGTGTTTGCCTAGGGATTTGCATGCCCCAAGCAGAATCAAATTTTTTTCTTCAAGTAGATGGTAGATGTAGGAGGTATAAATGGGGAAGAAAGAGTTAACTGGGAACATATGTTTTGGAAGTGTAATGAGTTGACAGACATTAAAAATTCCCTATAGAATATTTTGTCTAAAATATTAGTTGAGAAAGTGGGTGTAACTAAGGAAATTATTTCTGAGCTGGGATATAGGATCTGAATTGCTTAGACATAGTAAGACCAAAAAAGCAATTACTAGAAAAATGGAAATCAAAGTCTAAACCAATTATACTTGAAGCAGTGAATATTGTAACACAGATAAAAAAATGAAGTGGGATCTTTAGAAAAGGGTGAGAGCAAACTACATTGAAAAAAAATGGAAATTGTGGGAACAATACATGAAGAATAAAAAAATGGAAATTGTGGGAACAATACATGAAGAATAAAAAAAAATGGTGGGAACAATCATGAAGAATAACGTTTTGGAAGAGGAGTGAGGTTTAAGGGAAGGCCAGAACTGAGCAATTTATGTAATGCTAGATTGCTGATTGAATAAAAGCATGTATATGATGAATAATGTTTGTAACTAAATATGTTAACGTAAGTTTGTTTTCTTTTGTGTAAATGTATGTTTGTCTGCGTCTTAAGTGATGATTCAATAAAGGTGTTAAAAATGTCTTTGATCCCCCAGGAAAAAATATTGTGAAAACAGCTGGATAATAGCAGCTTGAATCTCTAACCTGCCTCTCAACATTCCCTGATTGCTGGTATAAACTTGCTTCTCTTCTGCATGGTGTATGGTGAACACTCATTTCTCCCCAAAATACTGCTGCCTCCAGTTTTTAATAATTGTCCATTCTTTCACATTTCTGTCTACAGCAACTTTTTCTGCTTATATGATAACACTTTTACTAATATAGGTTGAAAAATTATATGGTGCTAGACACTCAGCTGGCTTGCCATTGAAAAAATATTTGGATCTCTGCTTACTGCTTCTTACTGCTTGCTCTTGCTGTGGGATTTGCTGGCTGGATTCTGCTAAAATTCAAAGTCTAGTTATATTTGCATTCACAGTCTGTCGCATACAGAAACTTGCAGAATATACACTGATGACAGAATATACTTTGCAGCATCAACTTTAGAGAGCAGTAACCAATAACTTTTTATAATAAACCAAACGGACCAGCATTGCAGCTTAAAAGTACTGTTCCAACTTTACTTCTCATATAGTACAGATGATGTGAGAGATATACCATTTACCTCAGGACTTGTGTCCCTACCATACCTCTAACATAACTAGATTTAATACAGACTTTTTATACATATTTTAGTTAAAAACACACCCTCTTGGTTTTGGAAAGATACTGCCTTGATGACGCAAATGCTGATAAGTAAACTGTCTTCAAGGAAATGCCTTGTGGATTAGAAAAGCACATTTTTAAACTTTCTTAGAAAAACATGTCCTGTTGTCCAGTGAAAGCAGGTTACATTCTTGTCATGTCTGTAAGAAGTCAGCTTTCTTGATGTGTGTGTAATACACTCATAAGCAAGTTCCTTATTTTTTTAAGCCACAGTCATTTAGTACGGATGCTAAGCACATATTACTAAACTCTGTTTCTGCATTTAAGCAAGCTTTTTCTTTCAGCATATTTACAGCAGAATTAATTTCAACCTTAAATTCATAATATCTAACAATTCCCTCTGTTTTTAAACATACTCAAAACATTTTATACTGATATGTATTTTTTGATCACATTATATAGTCTTTTGATACAACAAATCAAAATGCAATTTTACATAGTTAATACAATTATATTAAAGTATTACTAACAAACTGAATGTATTTAACAACTTTTTCTTTTGCAGACCATTCTGTGAAATTATTTTATCAGTTATGAGCGGTGTCTGCTTTAATGTTGTTTTTTTTTTTTTTTTTTTTTTTTTTTTTAACTTGATCAATTTATTCCTTTGCAATTACAGAATTTAATTTATGACTTAGAACTGTTTCATTAACTCTTTGCAACTGTTGAATTAACTATAAGAGACAAGAACCATGTGCTACTGCAAGCATTTATACACTACTGAAAATATACAGTTTCAATGTCATTTTAACCATAACATTGTGATCATGTTTTTGAACTACTCATTAACATCTTGGTAAAATACTGAACTGGGCTTAGATAAAAATATTTGAAAGCATTTATTTTACTGGGGCCCGAAAAATTCCTTTACAAAACTTTTTTAAAATTTTAAAAGTTTCTGCGGTTTTTTTAAAAAAAATTTAAAAAAAAATTTTTCCTTAAAATTTTTAAATTTTTTAAAAAAAAATTTTTTTTTTTTTTTTTAAAAAATTTTTTTTTCCCCCCCCTTTTTTAAAAAGGGGAAAAATTTTTTAAAATTTTTAAAATTCCCCTTTTGGAAAACCAATTTTTTTTAAAAAAAATTTTTTTTTTTAAAAGGTTTTTTTTTTTTAAAAAAAATTTTAATTTTTTGGGGAAAAAAAAAATTTTTTTTATTTTTTTTCTCTCTTTTTTTTTTTTAAACCCTTTTTTTTTTTAAAATTTTTTTTAAAAAATTTTTTCCCCAAAATTTTTTTTTTTTCCCCAAAAAAAAAAATTTTTTCCTTTTTTTTTTTGGGGGTTTTTAAATTTTTAACAAAAAAATTTTTTTTAAAAAAAATTTTTTAAATTTTAAAAAAAGGTTTTCTTTTTTTTTTTTTGGGGAAAATTTTTTTAAGGGGGCCTTTTTTTTTTTTTTTTTTTCCCTTTTTGTTTTTTTTTTTAAAAAATTATTTTTTTTTTTTTTTTTATTTTTTTTTAAAAAAATTTTTTTTTTTTAAAAAGTTTTTTTCAAAATTTTTTTTTAACCCCAACCCCTTTTTTTTTGGGGGTTTTTAAATTTTTGTTTTTTTTTTGTGTGTGTTTTTTTTAGTTTTTTGGGGAAGGAAAGGTCTCAGGCAAAAAAGGGGGCCGGGTTTAAAAATTTTTTAAAACCCCCCTTTTTTTTTTTGGGGGGTTTTACACCTGCAGGACTCCTGTGCTTTTTTTTCCCCCCCCCGGGGGGGGAAAAAAAATTTTTTCCCCCAAAAATTTTTTGGAGACCGATTTTGGATCTCAGCAATCTCAACACCTTCGTAAGGAAGGAAAAGTTCCGGATGGTCACGCTACAGTCGATCCTTCCCTTCTTACAGAAGGACAATTGGATGTGCTCGATAGATCTCAAGGACGCGTACTACCACATCAAAATGGCCAGGCCGACCAGAGATCACCTGCGCTTCCGGCTGGGAGCCAGTCATTTTCAATTTCGAGCTCTGCCCTTTGGACTCACCTCAGCCCCCAGGGTATTCACCAAATGCATGGCAGTAGTGGCGTCTCACTTGAGACGACAAGGATTCCGGGTGTTTCCGTATTTGGACGACTGGCTCCTCACTGCCACCACCAGGCATCGTCTTGTTCAATGTAAACCACCAACGACCAGCAAAAAAACGATAGTGAACATGCAGTAATGAAGAAATAATGATTATTTATTTATAATTCCTTCACAGACGGTTCGCTATTCAGTTTTATCAATGAATACAATAAAGTTTTTTTTGAATGAAATGAAGCAGCCTGCATTTATACTAGTCTCTGATTACCTGGAAGCAATATTACAGCACCACCCAGTGGCTGGAGTAACAAAGTGCATGTTCCATTCTTGATTAAAGCATATGACCAGTGACACAAAAATGCCAGAGGTGTAGATATTAAGTCATATTTTTAAAGATAAAAATCAAAGCTCTGGAAGTAAGCCATTATATGACATACATATTACAAGGTGGAATACTTGTGTATAAAGATTTAACATCCAACGTGCACATTAGCCAGTCTGGTTCTAGCTGTGTATCCTCCAAAATTTGTAAAAAGTGCGTGGTGTCCTGTAGTCGGGCCCTAACTGATGTTAAAAGGGGTTTGAGATACTGTGTTAGAAATGCTGATAGTGGTTCCGTCAAGGACCCTATCCCTGATACAATGGGTCTACCTGGGGGTTTTGAAATGGACTTATGTATTTATGGGAGAAGATACAAGATTTGTTTCTGTGGGTCTTTTACAGTAAGATGTTTAACAGTATTTTTTGTTATGATACCCTCATCCTCAGCTAGTTTCAGAAAAGAGTCTATTTCTTTTTTAAAAACCCCAGTCGGGTCAATGTACATTTGCATATAACATCTAGTATCAGCTAACTGTCTTTTCCCCTCATCAAGTTTCATTATTATTCAGTTCTTTTGAACTTGTGGTCATCACCCTTTAAAATATATATATATACTAGTGGTATATATTTTCTGCTTTTTTACACTATGATATGCATTCACAAATAGTGACTATGGTATTGGTCTATTACCTTGTAATATGTATGTCATATAATGGCTTACTTCCAGAGCTTTGATTTTTATCTTTAAAAATATGACTTAATATCTACACCTCTGGCATTTTTATGTTACTGGTCATATGCTTTAATCAAGAATGGAACATGCACTTTGTTACTCCAGCCACTGTGTGGTGCTGTAATATTGCTTCCAGGTAATCAGAGACTAGTATAAATTACATCTGCTTCATTTCATTCAAAAAAACTTTATTGTATTCATTGATAAAGGCTGAATAGCCGAAACCGGTCTGGATTTGAAGGAATTATAAATAAATAATCATTATTTCTTCATTACTGCATGTTCACTATTGTTTTTTGCTGGTCGTTGGTGGTTTATATTGTTGGCTTGACCCTGCATGCCATCCTTGCGGAGCGTATGGTTGTTTGCTATCGTCTTGTTCAAGCCAGAGACTACACAGTCGACCTTTGTTCCCACTTAGGAATTTCAATCAATTTCGAAAAATCTGTCTTATCGCCCTCACAGCATATCTCATTCATCGGAGCAGACCTAGATACACGGTTAGCACTGTTAAAGCTTCCTCCACTAAGGGCGTCAGCCCTCAAAGAACAGGTTCTTCTTCTTCAGAACAGGAAAGCTCCAGCCAGGCTAGTGTTAAAAGTTCTGGGGCTAATGGCAGCGTCTCTGATCGCAGTTCCCATGGGGAGGTTGCACATGAGGGTCCTCCAATGGCTGCTTTTCGTGCAATGGTCATTCCAACAGCTACCCTTATCGCATGAGATACTGATAAACTCTTGCAGACGAGATCTTTCATGGTGGGTAAACAGTCAGGACCTCACAATGGGTCGTCCGTTTGTCCTACCCAACCCGACAGCCACAATCACCACGGACGCTTCTCTGATAGGGTGGGGGGGGGGACTTTTTCAGGGAAGAACAGTCCAAGGGGAATGGTCCAACATGGAGTACAACCTGCACATAAATGTTCTGGAGTTGAGGGCGGTGTTCCTAGCGTTGCAACACTTCCAAGCTCTCTTACCTCTGGGAACAGTGGCAGTACAGACGGACAACATGTCTATGGTCTGGTACATAAACAAGCAAGGGGGAACCAAGTCTTACCCATTATGCAGAGAGGCCATGAGAATTTGGCAATGGGCAGAGTCCACGGGTCGCTTTCTTCTGGCATGCATATCCCGGGGTCATCCAACGTCATTGCGGACAGATTGAGCAGAGCCATCCTGTTACCTCACGAGTGGTCCCTCATTCCACAGGTGGCGGAAAGGATCTTCCGCAGATGGGACCAGCCTTGCTGCGATCTGTTTGCATCCCAGTTGAATGCCAAATGCAGAAGCTACTTTGCCCTTCTACCCCCTCTGGGGGATGTTCCCAGGGACGCACTAGTGCACGATTGGCCCCCGGGTCTCCTGTATGCATTCCCTCCTATCCCATTGATTCCCAAATTTCTACAGAAAGCCAGAGACCTGGAAAGGACAATAATACTCATAGCGCCATTCTGGCCTCGGCAGATATGGTTTCCCTTTCTTCGAGCCCATCAAAAGGAGGAACCTTGGATTCTGGACCCAGTACCAAATCTATTGACTCATTCGTCGGGAGTTCCTCACCCATCTCTTCAATCCCTAAAACTGACAGCTTGGCTGCTCCGCTTCCCTCTCTAGCCAGGTCAGATCTTCTTTCTCCTGCAGTTCAACACATTCTGGTTGCCTCTCATAAAGCCTCCACCAGAAAGCTTTACAGAAGCAAATGGAAATGTTTCGTATGTTGGGCGTCTAGCCAACACATAGATCCCTTGGTAGCTCCACTACACAAAGTTCTGGAATTCTTATCAATTCTCTTTCACGAAGGGGCCTCAACTTCCACCTTGAGAGTACAGTTGGCTATATCTAACTTTCATATTGGTGAGGGGGGCTCTTCTATTATGTCTCACAGGCTTTGCAAGGCTTTTATGAAAGGAACCTTCCACCTTCGTCCACCCATTTGGGAGCCCTTTTTCCCATGGAATTTGAACCTGTTATTGTCACAACTGATGTTACCTCCCTTCGAACCGGCTTCATCCTGCCTACTAAAGTTTTTATCATGGAAGACACTTTTTCTCGTGGCAGTCACTTCAGCTCGAAGAGTATCAGAGCTACAAGCGTTGTCAGTCAGACCACCATACTTGATCTTTCACCCAGATAGAGTCTCTTTGCGCACAAACCTGTCATTCCTCCCCAAGGTATGTTCTGTCCTAAATATCAACCAATCCATAGAGCTCCCCACATTTTTCAAGAATCATACAAACAGACTGGAGTATATGCTGCACAAGTTGGATGTTCATAGGCAGCTAAGATTTTACCTGGACAGGACTAAAGATCACAGAAAGTCAGATCAGCTGTTTGTCTCGTTTGCAGACAACAAAAAGGGTATGGCAGTCACGAAACGTACCTTATCTAAATGGCTTTCCGATTGTATAGCATTTGTGTACTCTAGTAAGAATCAGTCATTACCTTTCAAGCCTAAGGCTCATTCTACCAGGTCCGTGTCCACTTCCTTGGCTCATGCAGCTTGCTTACCTTTGGACACTATTTGTGCAGCAGCTACCTGGGCTAAGCCTCATACATTTATCACTCATTATAAGGTTGACAGGACCTCGAAGGACAGGACATCCTTTGGTTCCACTGTGCTCAGGAACGTTCTTCCATGAGTCACCCGGGGTGACGGAGCTAGGGACGCTACCCGTGTGTAAGAACAAACGGCGAGATTGAACACTTTCACATAAAGAAGTTATGTACTTACCATAACGTTCCATGTGATGTGTTCATCTCACCTTTGTTCTTACATCCCCCCCCCCCCCTTTTTCACATGTTATGGAAGAACAGGTAAGACTAGAGTCTGGTCGGGATTTTTCATAGTTTCATAGTAGTGTACTAGGCTATCTGCCCGGGGGCATTTACAAGCCTAGCCAACAGTGATGTGGCTTTACGCCACCCCATACTATGTAGTTGCGCCTCTCTAGTAGTGACACATGTGGAACCCCATTATTTAGTAAACTATACCTCTGTCTAGTAGTGACACTGAGGTCACTCCCGGGGTAAACTTGCGATCTCCCATCCATGCATCGAGATTTTTCTTGAACAGTGCCAATGAAGGGCTCTGTCTCACGTGAACTGGGATTTTGTTCCAGAGTATGGGTAACCTCTGTGTTATGAATCTATCCCTCCAGCATGTCCTATTCATATTTGTGCAGAGGTTGAAATCTTTAGCTCGTGGTTCTGGTGGATTTGGATTTTTGAGATGGAGCATGTCCATCAATTCCTGGTTGGACATGGCCCTGTATGTTAGGCACAAATCACCTCTGAGCAGGCGGTATGCTACTGAATAGAGCTGGAGTTTCTTTAATCTAGCTGGATAAGGCACATGTTTTAGACCTATGATCCTCTTGGTGAGGTACTTCTGGGGTCTTTCCAGTTGCTGCATGTGCCGGGTGAGATACATCCCAAATGGAGCATTATATTCGATCATGGGCCTGATGAGGGAGGAATACAGAGGTACAATGACCTCCTTTGATCTGGATGAGAATCCCTTCATGATGAGATGGGCTAGGTAGAAAGTCTTTCTGACCACTTTGGCAACATGGTTGTCAAAGGAGAGGTCACTATCGACTTGAGTCCCCAGGTCTCTGATTACATCTTCTGTATTCAGTGGGTTATTGTCACGTGATAGTTTGTGGGTACTTTGTTTTCCCAAAGGGGATGACTATACATTTTTTGGCGTTAAGTTCGAGGCCATGATTCCGGCACCAGTTGTCCGTTTCAGTGAGACCTTTCTGTAGGATGTGTGTGTCAGCAGGTGAATCCACTATGGCGCCCAGTTTGCAGTCATCTGCAAACTTTGTCAGCCATAATCCTTCCATGTTTGCTTTCACATCTGAAAAATAAATGCCGAATAGGAGTGGACCCAAGACTGATCCCTGTGGGACACCACTTGTGACGGGTTTTGAGTCTGACATGGCTCCAGCAATTTTAACCTTATGGGTTCTGTTTTTCAGCCAATTTGCTACCCATCTTGTGACATATGGATTTACATTTAGGCTGCTGAGCTTGTCAATGATGCCAGAGTGTGGTATTGTGTCAAAGGCCTTAGCCAAGTCCAAATAGGCAGTGTGGACAGCCTTGCCCTCATCGATGGCACTAGTGACTGTCTCAAAGAAGTCAACCAGGTTTAAGAGGCAGGATCTGCCTTTTACAAAACCGAACTGTGTGGGATCAAGGGTCTGCAGATCACCAATGTCGCATTTATGAGTTCCATGATGATCCTTTCCATAGCCTTACAGATCAGGCTGGTCAAACTTATGGGGCGGTAGTTTCCTGGGTCAGTTGAATTTCCCCTTTATGGAGTGGGACCACTGTTGCTGTGCGCCAGTGTTCAGGTACATATCCTGTAGTGAGGCTAAGATTGAATAGAGTTCTTAGGGCGGGTTTAGTTCATCTTGAGTTCACGTAACACGCAACCGGGATACCATCGGGTCCCATAGATGCTGTGTTTTTGCCTTGTTGAGTGCTGATTTCACCTGTGTGTCTGTGATGACAGGTAGGTTACATTCAGCAGGGATAGTTACTTCATCTTTAGGGGGTGAGGGAGGGGAGAAATTTGCACTGAACCTATCTGCCAGAATGTTGGCAATGTCAGTAGGGTCAGTGAATTTTTTGTTATTGTGTACCAGCTCAGAGCATATCTGAGAATTTCCTCCCAAGGTTCTGACATAATTGAAGAAGGCTTTGTGATTGTCTTTGGTATCCTTGGCAATCTTTTCTCAAAGTTTGCTTTAGATGTTTTTATGAGAGAGCGTAGTTTTTTACTTGTGCTGATCAGGGAAGCCTTTCCCTTGTGGGATTTGGCTCTGTCCTGCAGCAGCTTCCTTCTTTTGTTGTACAGTTTGTTTATAGCCGGGGTCCACCAAACCAGGCGTTTTCCTTGGTGGAGAGGGTCTTGGTTTTAGTTGGGATTGCCTGATCCATGCATTCCTGGAGATGTCCATAGAAGGCTTTTGTGAAGGATTCAGCATTTTGGGATGTGGTTTCCATTGACCCAGTAGGCTTAAAGGATATCATTTCCGACTTAAGGAGCTCAAAGTCAGCTTTTGAGAAGTTTTTCACTGTGGTCTTTTGTTCTGGGGGTGGGGGTGGGATATGTACATCCAACGTGATCAGTTTATGATCAGATCTTACTAGTGAGGGGTTTATATCCGGCGGAGCATTTGGACCCCATGTTTGTGATAATCAGGTCAAGTATATTATCTCTCCTCGTAGGAGAGGTGACCAGTTGCTCCATAGCATTTGAGTTTATGAATTCCAGGAATCTTTGGGCCAGGGTGTTAGGGCTAGAATAGTGGGCCCAGTCTATGTTGGGGTAATTGAAGTCACCCAATATGATGGTGTTTGGTGTGACATTCATATCCTCCAGTGTTTTCAGGAATGCTTGATGGGATTCCTGGGATTGGGAGGGTGTTCTATAACATGCGACCAGTTGTATGGCAGTTTTACCTATGGTGAGTAAAACTTGTATGGTTTCTGATGCTTCATGAGCAGCCACCAATCGAGAGGTGTAGGTGTCTTTTATGAAAATGGACACGCCCCTCCTTTGTGGTTCGCCTGGAACTTGAGGCAAAACGCATGATATGAGGTATAGCCTGGTAGTGCTGGAGTACTCTCAGGAGCCTTGAACCAGGTTTCAGTTACTGCACAGACATTGATGTTCTCCATACTGAGAAGTGCTTCGAGTGCCTGCATCTTGAGATTTAGACTTCTGGCGTTGAGCAGCATTACCCTTAATTTTTTCCATTTTTGTTTTTATGGAGGTTGTTTTGTCTTTTGAGCATTCCCTAAAAAGGCACTATGGGGTGGCAAGAGCCTTGGCCAGTATCCGAAGCCCAGTGGTGACAGGTGCAAGCCATCCTCATGAAGCAACGTGGTTTGTCCAGCATATCATCCCAGGCTGACAGACATTGATCCCCTAGAATGACACCAGTGATTAAGCCAATTGTTAAAACTGATCATTTTGTCTTTGTACTGAGGCATCATTCTTGGCGAAGGCAGGATGCTGCTCAAGGTCAGGGTCATACCAGTCTGGGCTACATAATCGGAGAGCTCCTCAATGTCTCTTTTCATGTAGTCCAGGTAGGGATGCCTCAGGTCATTCACACCCGCATGGACAATGACTGAATCATATTTGTACTTGCTTTGGAGTGACCTGAGTGCGTGTGTAATGTGGCGGATCCTAGCCCCGATAGGCAGCTCACCGTTACCCTCTCCTTATTCAGCCTGGTAAGTGGAACATCGGTGTGTCTGACTATAGAGTCACCTATTACTAATGTCTCTGGCATAGTATTTTGCCTTAGGTGCTGTGCATGTTTGACACACCTGTTGCTTGAGGTATGTGTTGTAGGTGTTGTGTTTTGTGGGGGTGTATTTCTGGGTGTCTGCTTTGGAGGCCTCTGTTGTTTTGGTAAGTTCTTTACAAGAGCCTCCGAGTATGTCTTTGTGTTTTATGTGTTTGGTTTGCATTGGTGGTGGTTATATGTGTGACTGGTTTTGCTTTGGGTGTGGGTACCATCTCTTCCTGACTGGTCTTGCCAGTCCTGAGTTGAGAGAGTTCAGCCTCCAGTCTGGCTATATAGTTGCATCTCTCACAAGTATATGTGTTAGTAGGAAGGAGGAGAGGGTTGTCTGTGTACATGAGACAATTGTAACATTGTCTTAAGATTCCCAGATTAACCAGCTGAACAAGAGAGGATGCTAGTGGTCTACCACTCGACATACTAGAATATTTTAAGGAGTGTTGTGCCTTTAAGGGAAGTGGGTATTCACAGGGGTAGTGGATACCTGTAGTGCTTACTTTAGGGTAAGAGTGCTTGGTTTTTTTATGAGTGCTTGCTAAGGATAGAAGTTCCGAAAACAAGTGCTGATATATACAGCTAGATAGACTGAGTAGAGTTTCTAAGGGAAAAATTGAAGAGCAGACTTGGCGGAGCCAAAAAAAGTTAAAACCTGTATAGAATAGTTTACACCTGTATAACCGCTGCTGCGCTAGGTGCCCGACCGCGCAAAGCGCCAAAACGCCTGAGGCGGATTTTTATACAGGGAACTTGAAAAGAGCTGGAAATGGTCCAAGGCAACCAATGAATTACAGCTCAAGTGCTGAGATCACTTCCCCCAGGGACAGATAGGCTGCTCAAGGCTCCCCACTCCCACTGGTGAGCTCAGAAACTTCCTTCTATCCAAGTAAGGCAATGGCCAACACAGGAACTACACACAGCCCAGAATACAGCAAAGCCTGTATACTGGTCTTAACTAGTCGAGCAAAGGCGGGAAAACAAGGAGTATTTTTTTTTTGTTTTTGTTTTTTTAGAGAAGAACACAGAAATGCAGTCAGGCAAACAGTAAAAACGATTAACACAGGCTAGCACACTTTAGTGAGCAGCCTCAGCAATTAAATTATCAAAAACAGTAATATTCGACCAGAGTCGACCAAAATACTACTTTTAAGTGCAGATACTTTAGAATACAGCAGCAAAGCACAAAACAGTTGTATCTTATTAAATGAAAGCCAGAGAGGACAATGCAGATAAAAAAGCCAAAAGTACTTAAATCAGGAAAGTGGTCGCTTCTTTCAGTTCTCTGTAGCCAGGACCCTCTGCAGGACCACGTGGAGCTCTGCTTGGGTATATAGCCAAAAAACGCCCTGAGGCGGATTTTTATACAGGAACTTGAAAAGAGCTGGAAATGGTCCAAGGCAACCAATGAATTACAGCTCAAGTGCTGAGATCACTTCCCCAGGGACAGATAGGCTGCTCAAGGCTCCCCACCCCACTGGTGAGCTCAGAAACTTCCTTCTATCCAAGTAAGGCAATGGCCAACACAGGAACTACACACAGCCCAGAATACAGCAAAGCCTGTATACTGGTCTTAACTAGTCGAGCAAAGGCGGAAAACAAGGAGTATTTTTTTTTTTTGTTTTTAGAGAAGAACACAGAAATGCAGTCAGGCAAACAGTAAAACGATTAACACAGGCTAGCACACTTTAGTGAGCAGCCTCAGCAATTAAATTATCAAAAACAGTAATATTCGACCAGAGTCACCAAAATACTACTTTTAAGTGCAGATACTTTAGAATACAGCAGCAAAGCACAAAACAGTTGTATCTTATTAAATGAAAGCCAGAGAGGACAATGCAGATAAAAAAGCCAAAAAGTACTTAAATCAGGAAAGTGGTCGCTTTTCAGTTCTCTGTAGCCAGGACCCTCTGCAGGACCAATGGTGCTCTGCTTGGGTATATAGCCAAAAAACGCCTGAGGCGGTTTTTATACAGGGAACTTGAAAAGAGCTGGAAATGGTCCAAGGCAACCAATGAATTACAGCTCAAGTGCTGAGATCACTTCCCCAGGGACAGATAGGCTGCTCAAGGCTCCCACTCCCACTGGTGAGCTCAGAAACTTCCTTCTATCCAAGTAAGGCAATGGCCAACACAGGAACTACACACAGCCCAGAATACAGCAAAGCCTGTATACTGGTCTTAACTAGTCGAGCAAAGGCGGAAAACAAGGAGTATTTTTTTTTGTTTTTGTTTTTAGAGAAGAACACAGAAATGCAGTCAGGCAAACAGTAAAAGCGATTAACACAGGCTAGCACACTTTAGTGAGCAGCCTCAGCAATTAAATTATAAAAAACAGTAATATTCACCAGAGTCTACCAAAATACTACTTTTAAGTGCAGATACTTTAGAATACAGCAGCAAAGCACAAAACAGTTGTATCTTATTAAATGAAAGCCAGAGGACAATGCAGATAAAAAGCCAAAAAGTACTTAAATCAGGAAAGTGGTCGCTTTTCAGTTCTCTGTAGCCAGGACCCCTCTGCAGGACCACGGAGCTCTGCTTAGGTATATAGCCAAAAACGCCCTGAGGCGGATTTTTATACAGGAACTTGAAAAGAGCTGGAAATGGTCCAAGGCAACCAATGAATTACAGCTCAAGTGCTGAGATCACTTCCCCAGGGACAGATAGGCTGCTCAAGGCTCCCCACTCCCACTGGTGAGCTCAGAAACTTCCTTCTATCCAAGTAAGGCAATGGCCAACACAGGAACTACACACAGCCCAGAATACAGCAAAGCCTGTATACTGGTCTTAACTAGTCGAGCAAAGGCGGGAAAACAAGGAGTATTTTTTTTTGTTTTTTGTTTTTTTAGAAAAGAACACAGAAATGCAGTTAGGCAAACAGTAAAATCGATTAACACAGGCTAGCACACTTTAGTGAGCAGCCTCAGCAATTAAATTAGCAAAAAAACAGTAATATTCGACCAGAGTCGACCAAAATACTACTTTTAAGTGCAGATACTTTAGAATACAGCAGCAAAGCACAAAACAGTTGTATCTTATTAAATGAAAACCAGAGAGGACAATGCTTTCTTACTTCTTCTAGGGTTCTTTGGCCTGTGTCCTCATTAGGATATGGTGCACCGCCCATAAGAATTACTTATTATAGTCAGAGGATATTCATGGATATCCGTGTGAATGTGTATGTCTTGCACTGAGGTGAGGGTTAGAGGTCTGGTTTCTCGCAAACTAGATCTGAGTAATGGCAGGGAGGATTGTGGGATATAGCCTGGTCTCGAGCTTCTCTAAGATGCAGAGCTTTGCAATGCGGCCGACTCGGAGCCGATGATCGGCTCCGAACCCGTGTGTAAGAACAAAGGCGAGATGAACACATCACATGGAACGTTATGGTAAGTACATAACTTCTTTTTAGTACTGCATATAAAATATTGCAAAATAGCTAGAGAAATCAACCAGAGGAGGTTAGAAAAGATTGGGAAGAGAGACTGGATAAACAATTCACAAGGAAATAGTAGGAGGGCATATGTATGGCTCCCAAATATGCAACAAAGTCTAGAAGATGTAGGATTTTTGCCTGGAAGTGTTTGCCTAGGGATTTGCATGCCCCAAGCAGGTGTAATGGGGAAAAAAGAGGTAACTGGGAACATATGTTTTGGAAGTGTAATGAGTTGACAGACATTAAAAATTCCCTATAGAATATTTTGTCTAAAATATTAGTTGAGAAAGTGGGTGTAACTAAGGAAATTATTTCTGAGCTGGGATATAGGATCTGAATTGCTTAGACATAGTAAGGCCAAAAAAGCAATTACTGGAAAAATGGAAATCAAAGTCTAAACCAATTATACTTGAAGCAGTGAATATTGTAACAGAGATAAAAATATGAAGTGGGATCTTTAGAAAAGGGTGAGAGCAAACTACATTGAAAAAAAATGGAAATTTTGGGAACAATACATGAAGAATAAAAAAAATGGAAATTGTGGGAACAGTACATGAAGAATAAAACAAAATGGAAATTGTGGGAACAATACATGAAGAATAAAAAAATGGAAATTGTGGGAACAATACATGAAGAATAAAAAAAATGGAAATTGTGGGAACAATCATGAAGAATAACGTTTTGGAAGAGGAGTGAGGTTTTTAAGGGAAGGCCAGAACTGAGCAATTTATGTAATGCTAGATTGCTGATTGAATAAAAGCATGTATATGATGAATAATGTTTGTAACTGAATATGTTAACGTAAGTTTGTTTTCTTTTGTGTAAATGTATGTTTGTCTGTGTCTTAAGTGATGATTCAATAAAGGTGTTAAAAATGTCTTTGATCCCCCAGGAAAAAATATTCTGAAAACAGCTGGATATAGCAGCTTGAATCTCTAACCTGCCTCTCAACATTCCCTGATTGCTGGTATAAACTTGATTCTCTTCTGCATGGTGTATGGTGAACACTCATTTCTCCCCAAAATACTGCTGTCTCCAGTTTTTAATAATTGTCCATTCTTTCACATTTCTGTCTACAGCAACTTTTTCTGCTTATATGATAACACTTTTACTAATATAGGTTGAAAAATTATATGGTGCTAGACACTCAGCTGGCTTGCCATTGAAAAAATATTTGGATCTCTGCTTACTGCTTCTTACTGCTTGCTCTTGCTGTGGGATTTGCTGGCTGGATTCTGCTAAAATTCAAAGTCTAGTTATATTTGCATTCACAGTCTGTCGCATACAGAAACTTGCAGAATATACACTGATGAGAGAATATACTTTGCAGCATCAACTTTAGAGAGCAGTAACCAATAACTTTTTATAATAAACCAAACGGACCAGCGTTGCAGCTTAAAAGTACTGTTCCAACTTTACTTCTCGTATAGTACAGATGATGTGAGAGATATACCATTTACCTCAGGACTTGTGTCCCTACCATACCTCTAACATAACTAGATTTAATACAGACTTTTTATACATATTTTAGTTAAACACACACCCTCTTGGTTTTGGAAAGATACTGCCTTGATGACGCAAATGCTGACACATCTGTTCTTGTGCAAATGCTGATAAGTAAACTGTCTTCAAGGAAATGCCTTGTGGATTAGAAAAGCACATTTTTAAACTTTCTTAGAAAAACATGTCATGTTGTCCAGTGAAAGCAGATTACATTCTTGTCATGTCTGTAAGAAGTCAGCTTTCTTGATGTGTGTGTAATACACTCATAAGCAAGTTCTTCCTTATTTTTTTAAGCCACAGTCATTTAGTACGGATGCTAATCACATATTACTAAACTCTGTTTCTGCATTTAAGCAAGCTTTTTCTTTCAGCATATTTACAACAGAATTAATTTCAACCGTAAATTCATAATATCTAACAATTCCCTCTGTTTTTAAACATACTCAAAACATTTTATACTGATATGTATTTTTTGATCACATTATATAGTCTTTTGATACAGCAAATCAAAATGCAATTTTACATAGTTAATACAATTATATTAAAGTATTACTAACAAACTGAATGTATTTAACAACTTTTTCTTTTGCAGACCATTCTCTGAAATTATTTTATCAGTTATGAGCTGTGTCTGCTTTAATGTTGTTGCTTTTTTTTTTAACTTGATCAATTTATTCCTTTGCAATTACAGAATTTAATTTATGGCTTAGAACTGTTTCATTAACTCTTTGCAACTGTTGAATTAACTATAAGAGACAAGAACCATGTGCTACTGCAAGCATTTATACACTACTGAAAATATACAGTTTCAGTGTCATTTTAACCATAACATTGTGATCATGTTTTTGAACTACTCATTAACATCTTGGTAAAATACTGAACTGGGCTTAGATAAAAAATATTTGAAAGCAATTATTTTACTGGGGTAAAACCAGTAATATTACAACTTGACAAATTACTTTTAAACTTATTACAATGTATTCTGTACAGTATGTATTTACATAGACTGTTTGTTATTTATGCATTTCAATCTAGTAGGTACCTTGGACCCATTTTTTTTAAAACATGTTTTTTTACACACTTCATTGCTAGACATTAATTTCATTTGTACTGAATTCTTCTGCATTTGTACATACAAAGACTATCATTTGTACTGAAGTTTTCTACATTTGTACATACAAAGACTATCATTTGTATTGAAATTTTCTACATTTGTACATACAAAGACAATAAAGTACATTTAGTCTAATCTTACAAATTTAATAACATTAATATTAAGCAAAATCTTGGAAAATTCTTATGTCTCTTTAGAAGTATCTAGTGAAATCGATACCAAATCCATATGTCCTGTTATTTTAAACTACATACTCAGCAATTAAAAATATTCATTCTTTTTTATACCAACATTGTTTTGCCAAAAACATATTAAAAATAGTGACCAATCTTGTTCAGTTTTTTACATATCTTTACTCTCTCTTGTATAGCTGTTATCAATTTTAAGCCATCTCTTGTTTTTTTAAACCATCTTTTGTATAGCTTTACAGTTTAACAGGTTGTAAATACAATTTAATACTAAACAATACAATAATAACCATTATGATAGCTATCAACAACTTGTAAAATATCTTATCCTGTCAGGTTTAATCCAGTTTCTAATACACTAATACCTGTTTTTCCCTCCCCCTGAAAGAGTATTGTTAAGAAGGAACTTCTGCTCTTTGCTTTATTTCAGACCCTTTTGCAACACATACTGCTCACACAGTGTGTAAAACTGATAAAGTATCCCTCCCCCTGTAGTACTGCAGTATTGTTTATTTGTTTTATAATATATGTCAGCCCAACACTTTGGTTATATATTTGCTTTATTAGGTTATTAAACTATAGACCTTTGTCTGATCATTTTTTTTGTTTTCTTTTCTTTTGCCTTTGCTGTCTATTTCTACTAGTAGTAGTTATTTGTACTCTCCTGTATACTTTATTTGAACTGTATGTATACTATAACCCATCTGTTGGCTATACTTGATGTAACTAAGGTTTTTTTTTTTTTTTATCAGTGACATATATGCACAATTGTGTTGTTTTATTATAATTACCAAATAGTGTTGCATGTGAACATTTTAACAATTATGTTTTAATAACAAGTTTTTAGAAAAACTCAAACCACTTGTCTGGCAGTCTTGTTTCTTATCTTATCTGTTCAACATTTCCTGTAACTATTCATCCAGTTTAAGAAGGTCTGAGCTCACATTTCAATTAACCCTTTTTAGCATTTTTCCTTCAATCATATATATTTTTTAACTTTTGATTTCAGTATTTTTTTATTTATTTAACTGTTCTGACTTCATTTTACAAAGACTGTTTGACTAATTCCATCTGTGACTTTATTTATTTTCAAAATTCAGAACTTTAACTGTTTGGTGTTACTATATAATTATAAAAAAATTGTAAAAAAACAAAATAGATATTAGCTTAACAAACACATTTATATATTTACATTATTTATATTTGCTGTTGTCTGCCTGTTATTCTTGTGTGTTGTATAAAAAGAAAATACATGCATGTCAGTCTTGTGACTTTAAATCATTACTCTTATTAACTATTTTTATTTAATTTTTATATACAAGAACTGTTTTGTTTACCTTTTGACTATGCTATGAGAATGTCAGTCATATGCTCTACTTTACTGTAGTACTGATAAATATATTGCTTTAATTGAATGGAAGTTTTAAACATTTGAGAATGATTTGTATTTCACCATCCTACCATGTAAGCTTAACCATTTTCAAAACACAAACATGTTATAAAATATATTTCTTTTGTACAGATCAGCTGTAGTTTCCTACTCTTTCCCAATGTATGTAGGAAGTCAGTCTCTGTCAGTTCAGCTAATCTATTTTCTTCATCTTGTAACTGTTGTTTAAGAGTCTCCTGTAATATTGCATGGTCTTTCTGACATTTTTTATTAAGCTGTTCTGCTGAATTTGAAACTCCTATGAACTTTTGAAAAGATGTATGTATAACTTGTCTAAACTTCCTGAACTCATTGTGTCTGTCTTTTAGACGTTTACTACATTTTTTTGTAACAAAATGTACTAGGGGTCTTGTCAGTAACTGATTTGACTCACATGTGGTGACAGGACATAACTGTTTAACATCTGAATATAATGGAAACACTTTAATCTTAGTTAATTCTTTATCATGAACAGATCTGTCTTCACAGTCTAATGTTTTATGACATAATACACAAAATGCAGTTTTTGTTGAGTCACACAATAAACATTTGTCATACCCCACATAGTTTTCTTTGAGATACCAGTTAAATATTGTAATACATTTGCATAATGCCTTACTATCAACCTGCCCTACTAAGGTTTTACATTTACTAATATGCTGTGTATACCAACATTGCAATTTTTTACATTTGCTTGAATTATGCATGGAAATATCCATACTATCTAATATCCAAACTGTCTAATAATATACAAACTGTCTAAGAAATATACAAACTATTTAACATCATCCACACTAAATATGTGACACAGAAAAAAGTCTTACCAGTTAGCAAGAAAACAGGTGATCAGGCTGTTGCTGATGGCTAGAAATTTTTCAGAGTCACATGAGAAGCTGGTGAAGCACAACAGGCAGTGGACTGTTGGGCTAGTGGATATCCCCCTTTTCTTTAGTGAAATTATGGCACTGCAACTGGAACTTCTGTCTCACTCCGGATGTAGACGTCTAAAAAACTTTACTACTGCAAGCTGCATAAACTGGAATACTTCTGTTCAGAATTGACACATACGTACAAATGTTAGTTACTGCAATTTAACTGAAGTAACCCTCTGCAGGGCTTACCATCACTCCCCCTGTGTTTGAATGCAGATTATAGGTTCAAATGCAGGTTAGCTTGCCATTGAAAAATTATATGGATCTCTGCTTACTGCTTCTTACTGCTTGCTCTTGCTGTGGGATTTGCTGGCTGAATTCTGCTAAAATTCAAAGTCTAGTTATATTTGCATTCACAGTCTGTCGCATACAGAAACTTGCAGAATATACACTGATGAGAGAATATACTTTGCAGCATCAACTTTAGAGAGCAGTAACCAATAACTTTTTATAATAAACCAAACGGACCAACGTTGCAGCTTAAAAGTACTGTTCCAACTTTACTTCTCATATAGTACAGATGATGTGAGAGATATACCATTTACCTCAGGACTTGTGTCCCTACCATACCTCTAACATAACTAGATTTAATACAGACTTTTTATACATATTTTAGTTAAACACACACCCTCTTGGTTTTGGAAAGATACTGCCTTGATGACGCAAATGCTGACACATCTGTTCTTGTGCAAATGCTGATAAGTAAACTGTCTTCAAGGAAATGCCTTGTGGATTAGAAAAGCACATTTTTAAACTTTCTTAGAAAAACGTGTCCTGTTGTCCAGTGAAAGCAGATTACATTCTTGTCATGTCTGTAAGAAGTCAGCTTTCTTGATGTGTGTGTAATACACTCATAAGCAAGTTCCTTATTTTTTTAAGCCACAGTCATTTAGTACGGATGCTAATCACATATTACTAAACTCTGTTTCTGCATTTAAGCAAGCTTTTTCTTTCAGCATATTTACAACAGAATTAATTTCAACCTTAAATTCATAATATCTAACATAGGTCTTGGCTGCTTCCTCTTGTCCAGATTTAGAGCATACACATAATATTCCTTTTCAATTAAATCCTGCAGTCCAGTTAATTATTTGCACTTTCATAAAACTAATAGTCTTCTTCCAGTTTCTGTGGTATAGCGAAAATGTTACGCTATGTCTGGGCTTTCTGTCTTCTAACCTCTATTTTTTTGAAATAGCTACTCTTGAAAAGCCTCATGCTCTCTGAACCTTTTCTTCATTTCATCCTCTGATTTTTGCAGTTTTATTACCTCATCTGAATAGCTAGGTAAAGCTTCTTCTATTTTCCAGCCTTCTCTAATTGTCTATATATATTCCCTTAGTGTGTCACTTATTTTAAACATGTCGGAGTGCATCTGTTGTATTTTTCCTTTAAATTACTGGAAGCTATCTGAAACTTGAAGTGCTTTTGCTGAACAACTGCAAGATTCTTCTCAAGTAACATTTTCTCTTCCCGTTTTCTAGTTGGCTTTCTGTTGTTTTCTTCAATTTTCTTCTTTGCTGGCATCCATACAGTTTAATTATTAGGCAGTAACTGAAGTTTATCTGATTGAATGTTTTTTATTTATTTATTTTGCACAATTGCACTTGGGAGAGTTCTTGAAACTTGTTTAGTGTGTAGTCATCTTGGAAGTCTGTCACTGGGAATGTGTTTTGGGAATATACAGAGTTAATTGATTTTCAAGACTAACAAACTGTAGTAACTAAAGAGATAATGTTTGTAAGTTGGTGTTTAGGATTAGAAGTGCCAAGAACATAGTAAGGCCTTGTTAAGTTTAATGCTGTTGGCAGCCAAAAAGGCAATTGGAACATGGAAGTCAAAATACTAAAACAGTTTTAGAGGATGTGGTGCACATTGTAAAATTTAAGAAATGGATTTGGGATCTTTAAATGATGAAGGAAGTAAAATACATAAAAAATAAATGCAATATTTAAGATCAATGCATGCAAAATGGTGGTCAAGATTATGTGTAAAGTGGGAGTGTTGGTGAGTACTGAAAAATATGAAGGCACAACGCAAAGACTAATACTGTACATATGATGAAAAAAATGTATACTGCATTGAGATGACAGGAAATTAATGTATATGAACTTGTGTTGCAGGTTGAAGTGGGATGAATTAATACACTTGTTAAAAACGATGTTAGGACAGAACTGTGCATATGTCTTCCTGTGGTTATTCTTGGAGGTATCATACTCGGCCCATCCGCCTCTTTGAATAGTATGTTTTTGGCATAAGTGAACTGTGCAAGAGGCTACTAATCCTCCACCAGAGTGGAGTACATAGAGAAGAATTGACAGTACTCAGACACTAAATATTTTGAAGAAGGTACCAGAAAAGTCACCTTTTGGCAGGATTTAAACACTGTGTTCTAGTCTTACGCTAGTTAACTAGGCAGATTGCCTTCCTCTTGCATCCATTCTCTGCTCTCATCATTTATTACTATACATGTATACCTTACAACTTTTCCTCATTATCAGAAAGTTTCCTTATTTTTACATCTTGCTATGTCCATCTTCTAGTGCTTCCAACACACACAATATATTGCAAATTTGGATTGAGACATATCTTGTAAAATCAAAGTCAGCATAAACTTTGTGCATGCAGCCACTTTGTTTCTAACAGTATTAAAACAGTGAAGCTCAAAAGTTTGGCTGGACTGCATGAATCCATGACTGACAGGCCTAGGCGCTGCAACTTGTAGTGAATATCGGGTGATATATAACTTGTCCAACTATCCCTTCAGTCAGAAATCATCAGAAAAAGTTATATGATCACATTTATCCAATAAGATTATTCAATACCTAATATTAGATCTTTGAAATCAACTTTACGATTTTTGATCACTGATGTGCATTTTCTTAAAGATGTGTAAGTAATACCACATTGTGCTTTATTGTGCAAGCTGGTGGTGCACTTCCAGTAGTTTACTTCATGTTTTTTCCCTTTTCCACTGTAGTACAACTGTGGAGTTGTTATATATAAGTTTGGGAGGGGGGAGCCCCCCCCCCCCCCCCACACACACACACACACACGGGGTTGGGGCAGAGTAGGGCTTGCCCACCTGCACACACATTATATATATATATATAATTTTCTTTTTTATTTTGGTGGTTTAGATAAAGTAAGTTCTGTCTTCAGATATTTTGTCTTTGG
This sequence comes from Protopterus annectens, assembly GCF_019279795.1. Taxonomy (NCBI): domain Eukaryota; kingdom Metazoa; phylum Chordata; order Ceratodontiformes; family Protopteridae; genus Protopterus; species Protopterus annectens. The sequence continues at coordinate 728,994,708 of NC_056737.1, read as the reverse complement.
AATGATAGATACCCGAATATCATTGTATAGTTCAAAATTACATTAGCTGTTTTGGCTGAGCAAAATGCTTGCTTTAATATAAGTGGCTTGACCCTCATTTGCTAGTGCAAACTAAGCTGAGCAAGAGCTGAGACTTTAGCCTGACTCTGGAGTTCTCTGGTTTGCTCACTTTTAGTTGTAGGGTTTACCAAAGCATTAACAGGACCCAAAAGAGTTAGCTTAACCATTTTTATGATGTCAGTAGGAAGAAAGAGGATTGTTATGATAGCATTACAGTGCTCCTTGAGAAGAACAAGGTGGTGTTCCCAGCTTATCAGCTTTCTGCCACCAAGTAACACTGACCAGCTGCATAGGTTTCCGGCACCACAAGAGAACTTCATAAATTGGCATCTGCTTCCCAAGACTACAGTGCACAGCTAGCAAGGTGTTATCCCCCTTTTGGAAAAATACTAGGCGATGATAGAAATGGGAGGTGGCAGTGAGGTGAGATCTGTAGGATGTCTCCATTCTCCAACATAGGCAAGGCACCAAGGCCTGTTGTATTATGGATCATGTGGGAAGAATGGGTGGGCATAGTAAATTTTAAATAAATGTTTAGAGATGTATAATGTCTGTAAGTCTGAAAAAATTGAGAGATATACATTTTAAGTACAAGTTTTTGCAGATCCTCCTTTATGAAGTAAGATTTTGTATGTTTACATCTTTGTTTCCTCTACAGGCTGGTCTAAACTGCATTACATCTCCTTCCAACCAAAACCTTGCATTAGCATCTACCATTACTGATGACCTAATTGTGTTTTCACCTGTTGGTACACCATTTCATCCATAAAGAAGCCAATGGATTTTATTTGCAACATTATGGAAACTTCATCCACTTCCGAAAATACTATGTGAACTGTAAATATTTGTGTGTTTCTGTCTAGCATACTGCTAAGAGTATAATTAACATATTTTAGCTAATACTGAAAAAAGGTAATACCTCAAGTTTAACATATGCAGTATTTGCAACAAAATTTCACCAGAACTGCTTACTATGCCTTTTAAAAATGGAAGACGTCACAGCTGTAAGAGTTCCACTGAGCTGTCTAAAAATGGTCACCATGATTGGAGTACTTCTTCCATTAACAACATGCAGAATACAAAACTGTGCATCTTTGTTTTGTTTTACTTTCTAGCACTATGTGAATTTTTAATCTTCTTAACAGAATCAGTGCATTATGTATCAGTTTTGAAATGTGATACTACTTTTATTTATTGCAGAAATCCATAAACTGATGTACATAACTTTAATGAAACATTTAGTGTTGTGCAGATACCGGGGATAGCAACTAAAACAGAGGAACACATGCATGGGGGGGATACTACAGTTTGTATATCATCAGAGAAAGTGCAGTCTGTCTTTTTTCCAGTGTCATCCATTCCCTCCACTAGTTGCAGTAAGTGAGCAACAATATGGATAAATCGATATCTACCTTTTAGATGACCAAATTTTAAAACTTAAAAAGACCATAGTAGAAGTTAAACAGGAAGAAAAACACTGTATACACTAGATATAAGCTGTTGTCAAATATACATACATTTTTGTTAATAAATCTGTTTAAAATGGTATGTCTTGAGTGTGGTCATTTTATTTTGGTTATCCTTAGTAGAAACACTTAAAGGGTGTGTCTGCTGTACTAATTTAGTTGTGGTTGTTGTTGCTAGTTGGCTCACAGAATTATCATGTGTAAATATAACCAGAGAAGTGTAAGTATACCCATATCACAACACATCACATTCCTTTCCTCTGTAGTTTTCTTTCTTCTGCAGTTACCCTCACTTTTGCATTTAAAAAAAAAACAGCCTATTGGTTCCCCTCACTGTGTGAGAGCCAACTAAGAGGGGTCATCATAATGCCAGTCATTGGGGAGGCTGGTACAAAGGTTTTTCATTTTGTTCCCCCCATCCTTAATCTTGTAGGTAACTGGTAACCCACCAGGGGCCTGCAGTGATAACATCTTCTCAGTTCTGCAAAGGAGAACCCTCTAAGCAGCTCTGCCCCTCCCCCAACAGCAAAAGTGGGCATCTCTCCACTGTCCACTAGAGAAGAGAGATCATAATTGCCTCTGTGCCACCCAAGTGCACCCAAACCCTGCACCACCCTGCTCCCCCAAACCGCCACTACCACAAGAGAGGCAAATGGGCCATACCCCTTCACTTCTCCCCTCCATGCCTTCCTCCTCCATTGGTGGGGCAGCTAATCAAACCTCGGCTACCTGGATTGCAGCAAGGGCTTCATCCCTCTCCGTGTTGTGGATCCAGGCTTAACCTCACTTCAGTTGATTGCTTTGGTATCCATGGCTGCTTATTCCTTTTCGTTACACATCCTCCTTCAGTCAAAGAAGAAAAGGAAAATTGTTAGACTTTAGAACTGATGCATCCATCTATCAATTTATCCTGGTCTATAATTAATGTACTTGCTGTGGTAATCTCGGAGCCTTCAGACTGTTAGTCCAGTCTTCCCAACCCCTCTACCAGTGCTTCACCAGCAGCCACTAAGGTTCAGGAATCCAGCACGTTCAGTCAGACCAGACATCAGGTGTCAGCCAGAAAGGGGGAATCCCATTTTACTGTGACTGAAGGAGAGGACAGAATCCCGTCAGGTTTTGGTAAGAGAAGAGAGAACGCAGACTTTGCACAGATGTCCAATTCCTTTAAGACTACTCGCTTGAAGTATCTTAGAAAAAGTCTCAAAAAAGCTAAGCATATTTATATCCCTTCAACCCCAAAAAACACAACATAAGTTTGAACTTTAAAAACAAAAACAAGGAGGAGCCGGACCTGTATGTACTGTTTATTAAACAAGTTATGTGCTTTCCTCAGTAGTACACTTTGACTTCTTCAGACCCTCTTCAGAACTGAGCTGATGGGTTGGAAGTGGGGCTTCTTGGCTCTGTCTGCTGCTTTCTCCCTGGGGTGTTCTGCCTTTGAGGTGGTGAAGAGAGTTTTCTTTACTTCAGCAAGACACTGTCTCACCCCCTCATATTTTCCCTCTGAATCCTAGATGTCTCTGCACCTTGAGGCACATCATTCTACACCACAGGCACCTGGACTCCCCTTAGGAGTCCATCACTAAGATCACCACCTGAAGACGTCTCATTTGGAGACATTCTTGAGATCCTTAAGGAGAGAGGTGACTGGTCCTCTGATAACACTTCTCTAGAGAAATCTGCATTCCTGGAGGCCTTTGGAGCTGACCCGTCTACCTCCTGGGTTACTCCACCTGCTGATGAGCTCCTGGACTTGATCTCTAGGCGGACATGGAAGGAGCGTGACTCAGTTGAGTTAATCTCCAAAAAAACAGATCAAATTCTAGCTCCAATTGTGTAGGCAGGGAATTCTGGAGCAAAGGAGTGCCCATAGATGCTATAGGTGTAGTGGTGGCCCCCAAGAAGGAATTTGCTGAGCAGAGTTCCTCTGTCCATCCACCTAACAGGGGAGTCTAGGATGTTGGACAGATTTGGGAAGTGTATGTATGTTTCAGCAATTTTTGTCTTCAAGTTGCTGAACTACCTGACACACTTTACAAGACTGCAATGGGACTTGATAAAGGAACTATCAAATTCCCTTTCTGGGACCACTACTGCCATGACTCAGACTTCTGTGGCCTTACACTTGGCAACCCTACAATCTTTTTCTAATTCATCCACGAGGCTTATCTCACATGCAGCTGAAGGTACCTCAAGAGTGGCGGGTTCAGGCATTTCCATCAGGAGGCATGCCTGCATAATTTTCCGAGCCCTTCAAGTCCTTGTTCATCAGTGCACCCTTTGACGGCAGTTAGTTGTTAAAGACATTCTCCATGTGTGAGAAAGATGGAAAGACCCTGTTTGCAGTGGGCATACTTTTTTCGTCTTCTCAAAGATCATTTTATAGGAATCGACAAGGTGGTCTAAAAATGTGGTTCAGAAAGTCCCAGGGTCCTTTCCAGGATCTACGTGGAGATGGTTCCCCCAGGGAAAGAGGGGAGAACTCGAATGACTACTCTTATGCGGCAGAGAAAGCCCACAGGACCAGAGGTCCAGAGATTCCTTCGCCAATAGACCCTACCTGAAAGGAGGTCCAATTGTCCCCTTCTGGAGGCAATTTGGGGGTTGATTATTCCTGTACTGGAGAGCCTAGCTGGACATCACAAGAGATAACATGGGTACAGAAAATCTTATCCAGAGGTTATATTATTCCCTTTTCCCATCCACCTCCTTTTGTATCAAACTTTACTGATGTTTCACCTAGTCGGAGGAAAGTAGCAGCAATAGAAATATAAATGCTGCTAGAAAAAAGTCATCCAAGAAGTCTCACCAGACCAGATGGAATCCAGAACTTACTCAAGACTATTTTTAGTGCCAAAGAAAATGGGGCTGGAGACAAATTTTGGATCTCAGTGACTTGAGCAAATCAATTCAACACACTGTTTTTGATGGTCATGGTTCAATCCATTCTGCCCTTTTTTGGCAAGGACGACGAAGTGCTCTATAGACCTTCAGGATGCATACTATTACATAAAAATGAATAGACAATTCAGAAGGTATTTACCTTCCAGCTGGGAGTCGGTCACTATCATTTCAGAGTACTGCCCTTTGGCCTTACAACAGTCCTGAGGGTGTTCCCCAAATGCATGGCAGTCATAGCAGCTCACTTGAGACTGCAGATATTCCAAGTGTTTCCATACTTAGACTACTGGTTCATTACCGCCCCGACCAGGCATCTACTAAGAGCAAGAGATCAGGTACTCCAGAGTTGGAATTCATAGGAAAGGTTTTCAACACAGTATCAGTGACAGCTTCTCTTCCTCTCTCAAGAGTGCAGACTGTCAGATTCTGGGTCAGGAAAATAACTCAGTTTGATAATTTCAGCCCAGTTGATTCTTCAAGCTTTGGGGTCAATATCAGCGGCCATAATTTTAGTTCCTCTAGCAAGATTTCATATGAGAATTTTTTGGTGGATGCTAGCAACTCCATGGCCAAGTCTTTATTAATGCACGTCAGCCCAAATAAGAATCACTCAGGGATACACGAGATATCTTTGGTGGTGGATTTGATCAAATCAGGTTCTACAAGGCCATCCTTCCATTCTCCCTCAGCCGAAGGCTATAGTGGCCACGGATGCTTCCCAGATTGGGGGAGCACTTCCTGGGGAAAGCAATCGAAGGCACTTGGTCCCCGAAGAGGCCAATACGCATATCAGTGTCCTGGAAATGAGAGTAGTGTTCTTAGAGTTGCAGGCCTTCCGCAACTCTCTTCCTTTTAGGACAATTGCAATTCAGAGTGACAGCATGTCAGTAGTTTGGTACTTCAACAGCCAAGAGGGAACCAGGTCTTATCCCTTGTGTAGAGATGCCCTCAGACCATGGCAATGGGCGATCTCTTCCAACCGCTTTCTGATAGCAATGCACATTCCAGGGAAATCCAACGTGATAGACAAATTAAGCAGAACCATTCTACTACCTCACGAGTGGTGTCTCAGCATGAAAGTGGCAGAAATGATTTTCCATCAATGGGGCCAGCCTTACTGCGATCATTTTGCATTTCCCCTAAACAAGTGTATTGGCTTCTTTGCCCTGATTCCCCCCACTGGGAGAATCACCAAGGGACACTGTACTTACACGACTGGTCTCCTCTGTGCATACTCCCTAATTCCCAAATTTCTGCAGAAAGCTTTCTGGTTAAAAAGCAAAATCATCTTTGTTGCACCTTACTGGCCTCTGCAAATTTGGTTCCCCTTCCTTTACTTTACCCATTTGGATTCTGGATCCAGTTCCATACCTCCTGCCTCACCTGACAGGCACGATATATATATTGGCACGCCAAATATCTCAAACCTCAAGCTAACAGCATGGTTTCTCCTAGTCCTTTAATAGACAGACAACTGATGCTCTCTTCCCCTGTCTGTTATCTATTTTTATCTTCCCATAAGGCATCAACAAGAAAACTTTATAGGAGTAAATGGAAAAGATTTGTTTTTGAGCACCTCTGAAACATATCGACCCCATCTCAGCTCCTGTACAAAGTGTTCTTGAATATTTGGCAATGATTTTTAATGCGGGATCTAGCTCCTCAGCAATTTAAAGTTCAGTTAAAAGCAATCTGTAACTTTCATATTGGATTTGAGAATCCTTCCTTGGCTTCATCGAAGCTTTGTAAGGCTTTTTTGAGAGGTACTCTCCTGCTGTGACATCCCTATAAAGATCCTACACCACCATAGATTTAAATATGGTATTGCAGGACTTAATTCGTTCACCCTTTGAATCAGCAGCAAAATGTAATCTTAAATTCCTGACCTGAAAAACTATTTTTCTAGTGTCCATTACATCTGCTAGGAGAATTTCAGAACTTCAAGCATTGTCCTCTAAACCTTTCTACTTGATTTTTCATAGGGATAGAGTAACATTACATACCAACCCTTCTTTCATTCCTAGGGTGGTGTCAGAATCAAATATCAACCAGTCCATTAATTTGCCCAGTCTTCTTTCCTAAATTTGCAAACAAAGGTAAATATGTTTTGCATTTATTGGATGTCCACAGACAATTACTTTTTTACTTGCATAGAACAAAATAAATTAGGAAGACAGATCAATTATTTGTCGTCTTTGCAGATTCTACGTTGGGCAAATCAGCTGCAAATGCAGCTTTAACCAGATGGCTGGCTGCATATCATTTGTCTCCAACAAATTGGATCTATCCTTACCAAAACCTTTAAGAGACATTTCAGCTAGGTCCATGGCAACCTCTTCAGTGTTTCTCTCAAGGGCTTCCATGTACTGCATATGTGCAGCTGCAACTTGGACCAATGTTCATACCTTTATTACTCGTTACAAACTGGATCTGGTCTCGAGGGGAAGAGACCAGCCTTTGGCACAACTGTGCCCAGAAATATCCTTCGTTAAGTGTCCACCCGGGTTTTTAAGTAGCTGTGGACTCTGTCCCAACAGTTGATGACAGAATGAAAATTGACAACATCAGATAGTTATGTTTTTACCATAATGTAATGTGTTGTCCATTCTCTTTCTTCCTCAACTTCTCAACCTCCAACCTTTTTCACAGTTCTTTTCTGGAAATGTGAGAGCTTATAAGGACACTAATGTCAGTCATGTTGAGCTCCCAGGTATGGTTTCTTCTGTCAGGAATATTATAGCAGTACTTTCTATGTTATGTAAACCAGCAAACAAGATCTGAGGTATGTTAGGGGTTGGAGCATTACGGGTAAGGGAGGAGCTCAAGAGCTTTGCGGAGGATCGGATCCAAACCCAACAGTTGAAGAAGAATGAAAATGGACAACACAGATGGAATGTTATGGTAAGTACATAACTTTTTTTTTTTTTTGGCTCATCTGTTGAGATTTCATTTTCAAATATAATTTCAAAAATTAATTCTTTAAAGGAGGTGGCAGAGAAATTTCATACACACAGAAAAGATACCATGACCTCTTGAATCTGGATTCCCCCCCAAACCCATAGCAATACCTTCAGTACTTGGGGCTTTAGAGGGTGCATTTCATTTAGCTTGTGCTTCTCCAAATTTTCAACCTCTTGCACCTAAGAAGCCTGATAGGCTGTGCAAAGTTCCCAATTCCCATAAATACCCTTTCAGAAATCCTTTAGTTAATCCTGCTATGAATCCTATGTACAAAGATAGTACCTCTAAGCCTTTGGCCTCTTCCAACCCTATCCCCAAATTGGAAGGACAGTGGGGGCATTTGATAAATATTGAAAGAAGGTGTATGCACTGCTTCATCTCTTGCCTTAAGGGCAATCAATTACCAGACCCATATGGTGAATGTACTTGCTTTCTGTTTTTTTTTTTTCAGGCATGCATTCTTTTAAGTTTGATTGATTCAGACTAAAACTTCCCATTTCAAACCAGGTTTCTTCTGCATCACAGATCACAAAATATTTAATCAAGTGCGTCTATGATGCAGTTGATGATGTCACATGCAGCTGCCATAGGATATCTAACACAAAGACATACATGTGTCATGCTCCAGAGGATGTCAAATCCTAGATTTTGAATGCTTCATTAGAGATAGAGTTCATCTTTGGCAGTTCCTCATCAGATGTCCTTAAAATATTAGAAGAACGGGATAAGTTAATGCAGGCAGTAAAGTAGCTTTTCCTTTCACCAATTCCTAAATATAGAAAGAGCTGCTGTCCTTCAACCCTTGGACCTCTCTTCAGGAAGTCTTTCTACACAAAGTCATCAGACGTCTGGTAAAGAACAATGTAAAAATAAGTGGCAATGGGGCTCCAAAAAAAGGTCTTCCCAATCCCAAAAGAATGCATGACCACTTGAGCACTCATATTTATCTCAAGCCACCCCGACAAAATAACAGGCAATCTGTTTTTTCACTGCACATCTGGAAGAAATAGATTTCTGGGTACTAAGAATAACTCAGATGGATACAAAACACAGTGGACTCTCATTCTTCTGGAATCTCTCTTCCACTAGAAATCAGACATACTATACAAGTGTGTTATAGAACTGCCCACTCCTTCCAGCAAGTAAAGGGCTTGTACTCAAGGATTTTTCTAATACTCAAGAAAGAAGGCATTTTGTGATCAGTTCCGCATCTTTCATTTCTGAATTCCTTTCTAATAATTCCAAAATTCAAGACATTAACCATACATTACATTTTCCTGTCTTTCCACCAGATTCTGTCTTGGTAACTCTAGACCTCAAAGATGCATACCACCGTATACCAGTTTACTAAGACTTACAGGTGTTTAGGTTACATTTTCAGTTTACATCTTTTCTATTTGGACTGTCTACAGCTCAAATGGTTTTCACAAAATGCTTGGCTCCAGTTGTTGCATTCTGCAGACTTCAGGGAATCCTCATTTACTCTTCTCAGAATGATTGCCTCTTAGCACATTCTGCCCAAGTCACTTTGATATCTCTATAAACCTTAGGTTTCAAACGAAACCTACAGAAATCTTCCCCAGTTCCATCTCACAGGTTAACATTTCTAGATTGCTGCCTGGACATCTTCCCTGATGATGGCATACCTACCTCCAAAAAAAGTTTCCTTTTGCCATCTAGAGTTCTTTAGACTTAGCTTACCAATCCTTGTCCACAGCAAGAGAGTTTCTCAGAAGTATAAGCTTCATGGCATCAGCTATTTTCTTGGTACCATTAACTGGACTTCATACAAGGAAGACCCAGCAGTTTAAATCTTTTCCTGTTTCAGGTCTGAACTTCATGAAAAGGGAATTCCTGTGTTGGGCAGATCAGGTTTAGTTAAATCCAGGTGGTCTTTCTCCTTCCATTCCTAGTCAGTTCATTATGGATTCCTCAAACTTTGCCTGAGGAGTAGTTTCCAAAGGTATCAAAGTTCTGGATACCTAGATACCTTTGGAAACCACTTCCTAGGCAAAGCTATGAAGGTTCATGATGTGTGATTCCCACTTCTGGAAAGACTCATCAACCTCAAAGAAATTCATGGTCCTGATAAAGGCATTAGAAGTTTTGAATTAGCTGTGAACTCCGGGACTACTTGTCACTAGCAGACACCACCACAATGATGTGGTACATAGTCAAACACAAGGTAACCAGATCCCCCCTGTGTAGACAGCCATGCTATAGCCTGTGAGATGGCAAGTCAGCACATTCACTCTTCAGGCAGCCTACAAGCTCATCAAAGCAGAACACTGTTGCAGACTCTCTGAGCCGACCCAGTACAGACCTTCTTGAATGGATGTTTTACCCAGAGGTTGTCCAGGAGATTATTCACCTGTGGGGAAACTCCCAAAGTAGATCTGTTTACCTTGATTCATAACAGATGATTACAAAGGATGTTCAGCAGTTCAGATCAATGTTGCAGTAGCCCAAGTTATTTGGGTCCTACCCACTGTGACTGGACAGCTTTCAAAATTGGAGGGCACCTTCTACACGCTTTCAGTAACTCGAGAAAAGCTCCATATAAAGAAAAAGCACCGATTTCTTCAAAACTTTCTTTTTCCCCCACTGAAGAACGCTCCTTTGGCATGCCCCATGGAACTGTTGGTCATCTAGTGATCTTTCAAGACTGGACAGGTAAGTTTCCCCATTGGGGAAAATCCTCCACTAAAATTCATTTTCTGAGGAAAATTAGTGTTTTTCTGACTAAAATGTGTTTGCTTGGAAACTGATTTTGGGACTGTTATTTTTCTAAAAGAGTTTGTGTGTAAGTGCTTATGTGAACTTTTTTGTATATGTGTAAAAGAAAAAATCTGTTTCTTGACTAAAGTTTTCTAGAGGTTTGTAGGTTTGTCTGCTTGGGGAAAGATATTGTGCTTGTGGGGCATTATCGGTTGTTTACTTACATCTGTGCTACTTGTTCTCTCCCTTATCCTTCACCGACTCATCCAGGCTTCTCTCTCCACCTTTGAGGTCTCATTCTTTGCTTTCCCATAGAGCAGGTACAAGTCTCCATGGTTTTACCTTACACTGACAAGAAGAAGAAAGTTTAGGGAGTATCTGGGTGTCAGGCTGGCTCTTGCTACACCTCAGACACTGGTGGGGTGACTCTGCTATGGCCACTCTTGGTTCCTCAGACTACTCATCTTTTTCGCTAGTGCCTCTGGTAGTGTATCTACAGCAGCCAACGAGGATCAGGGGGGGTATTCATGGCCTCTTCTAAGGCTGTAGGCCTGATCTTAGCGGGCAAGGGAAAACTACTGTTTGCCATCCTCTTGGAGGTTGCGGGTGAGGTTTCTTCGCTCAGCTGATATAGGAAACCTGAATCTGGGATGGGTATGCCTTTTATGGGTTAGTAATTTTCCAGGGAGTTTGTCAATTAAAAGGAATATAGTAAGAAAATATTGCTTTCTCCTGTTTTTATTTTCGTAGACAGGGCATTTTTACTCAGATTTGCTAATGATCTTATTTCAGCATTTTCCTTCTATAATTCTTCAGACATGAAGAGAGATCTGATGTCCTTTTCATTCTTCCTCACTGATGGGTTACGGATCTGACCCTCAGATCTGATTTGGCTACATTTTTCAGACTTTAATCCGAATCTCGAGCTCCTCCCTCTACCCATAATGCTCTACACCATCCCCAACTCCTCAGATTTCATTTGCCGCCATTAAGACAGGACATGGATTTCGGATTCTCGAGCTTCAGACAAAGTTTTTGACTTTTTTGTTATTGTTACTGATTTAATAACTTTCCCTCTAAATCATTTCTAGTTTTTCACAGGCATTGGGGTGTTTTTTTTTTTTTATTTCGCTTTTGATCTGTTTCCCCCTTGTGCCATTGGCATTCTCTATATAATGCTCATAACTGTTCTTATGGCTGTGTATTTTTCTATAGTTCATAAAAAAAAAAGTTTCACTTTTTAAAATCTTTAGTATAGTGAACTGTTTGTCATTTAGAGCGGATGCTCTTTCTTGTGTTTTCTTTTCTGGTAAGCCTACCTTATCAAAATGTCCAAAAAGCCTACCGAATTTAAAAGGTGCACTTCTTGTGGACGTAAAATCCAAAATTTGGATGCCCACAAGAAGTGTGTGTACTGCCTGAGACCAGACCATCTTAAACCCAGTGTGACATCTGTGCTTCTTTCAACCCTCATGCCCTATCTGGCCGATGCAATAAATTAATTCTCAAAGGGTTACTTCCGGCTTCATCTCCTTCATCTGGGGCTCGATCTCCCTCCAAAGCACACAGCTCCAAGGAAACCAAAAAGCAAGCCCTCTCTGTTTCCCTGAGGGCGTTTGTGGAGCCTCCTGAGAAACTTCAAAGAACTTCGGAACAGACTCCTTCAGATCCGAAGATAGTTGCCTCCTTATTGAATCTATTGGCTCCCTCAAATCCGATGGAAATTATCTCAATAACTGGGTTCTCCTCCTCCTTCAACTCTGAGGTTGAATCCCAGACCCTCTGATCCGACAGTCAGGAGTAGATCTCCTAGCCTTGTTCTAAAGCCCGTCTCACCTTCTTTGTCTTCCAAATTACTTCAAAGTCCAAAAAGACATTCCAGGCCTGCTTCTTCCAGATTCTCTAGGAGCTTGACAGAGGCCGATATGGACAGGATGATGCAGAAATTCCTCAGGGCTCAGATCCAGATGGGGGGTCTTGCCAGCTCCTGTACCTTCTCGGATCCATGAGTTGCCCTGCTTAGCCTTTACAGTCTCCTCTGATCTGACCCATTGCTTTGGAGCTCCAGGATCCAAGATACCCAGGAGAGTCTGCATCTGATCGAGGAAACCCTGTTCCTCAACTCTGGCAATGTCCCTGACCAGCCCTGCTCCGATGCCATCTGATCAGAGTGGGTTCTCTAATCTGAGAAGTCGGTGCTGGGCCTGGGAGGTTGTGTTGGGCTCCAACTCTGTCGGATCTGTCTCTGCCTCTTGATGACTCCGCCCTCGACAGCTCCGGTCCGATTCTTTCTGGAGGGCTTGAATCTGGGGTGGGCCCCCGACCTTTCGTTCTCGCCTGCCTTGGCTCCAGGGAAACTGGTAGGGGTTTGCCTAGGTCTGTCAGCCTTTCAGGTAGTGGAAAGGGCCTTCTTGTTGCATACAGATCCATTCTCTCGTGTCTTGGATTCTCCCCCTTGCTCTGCATCAGGTCGGAGCACTGAGCCCATCATTCCTGCTCTTCATGGTCAGCCTCCCATGGGAAGCCTCTGCACACACATTCCCCAGAGGGTTTTCCCCATTCTTCCAATACTCCCCCTCGACCATCCCACAGAGGAAATAGCTCAGAAGAAGATGTGCAAGAGGAAGCACATAGACTCCCCCAATGGAGTCCCTCACTGAGTACACAGACTTTGATGAGGGAGAGGCATCCCTCGATCACCTCCTTGTGATGTCTCCTTTGGAGATATTCTGGAAGTCCTGAAATATAAAGGTGGTTGGTCTTCCTAACCTCTTCTTTCTGAGGAGTCTCTGTTTCTGGAGGCTTTCAGGGTAGGCCAATCTACGTTTTGGGTGACACCCCCCCCCCAGACAAATTTATTGACCTAGTTTCCCACTGGGCCTGGAAGGAACTGGACACTGTCAATCCTATTCCCAAGCATCCAGATATGTTTCTAGTTCCCCCAGCAGAGAGAGTACATTGGAGCAAAGGTTTCCCCATTAATGCCATTGTTGTGGTAGCAGCCACTAAGAAGGAGCTAACCAATCAGAGCTCCTCTGTCCATCCACCAAACGGGGAGTCCAGGGTGACAGGTTCAGAAAGCGTCTACACACCTCAGCCACTTTAGTGCTGAGGTTGTTAAATTATTTGGCAAACTTTTGCAGAGACCATGTAGGCGGAGGACCTCAAAAATGTCTCTCCCCAACTGGCTACTCTGTCATCTATTGCTAATTCCTCAATGAGATTGATCTCTCATACCGCAGAAGGTACCTCATGAGCAGCCGATTCAGGCATTGCCATAAGAAGACATGCCTGCATGAGGCTGTGATTTTGCAGAACCCATTAAGGCATCCTTTAAAGCCCTCTTCAATGGCTCCTCTCTGTTTGGGCCATCTGTGAAAGATACTCTCATACAGTGAACAGGAAGGAAAGACCCTGTCTGTCATGGGAATCAAGTTTTCCACCCCACAGAGGGCCATTTCTAGAAACCAGAGAGGAGGGAAGAAAACCTGGTTCCTGAAATCTCAGGGGCCTTTTCAAAACCTGTGTGGGGACACTTTCTCCAGAGGCAGAGGAGGAGGTTTTAATAGTAGACACTGCCCCCAGATGCAGAGGGGATATGCAGAACCAGGGCGGCAGAGATTTCTTCTCCAACAGGCCCTATAGCGCTCCTGCAGCTCTTTTCCGACTGTTCATCTCTGGAGGCAGTCGGGGGTAGCCTTTCCCTGCATCTAGACGTTTGGACAAACATTACAAACCACATTTGTGTGCAAAGTATAATATCCCGAGGTTATTGCATTCCCTTTTCCCTTTCACCTCCAGGACCCAAGAGGAAACTCCCTAATGTTTCAACCAGTCAGAAGGAGCCTGCAGCTCAAGAAATTCAAAAGCTGCTACAAGTGTCATCCAAGAGGTCCCGATAAAGCAAATAGGATTTGGAACTTACTCTTGCTTCTTTTCGGTGCCAAAGAAAACAGGGGACTGAAGAGCAATTCTGGATCTCTGCAATCTAAATCGCAATGTAAAGAGGTCAAAGTTCCAAATGGTTACAGTTCAATCCATTTTGCCGCTTCTGTGCAAGGACAATTCGATGTGCTCTATAGATCTTCAAGTTGTGCACTATCACATCAGAATAGACAGGGGCTCCAGGAGAAACCTGCACTTTCAGTTGGGAGCCAATCGCTACCAATTCAGAGCACTCCCCTTTAGGCTCATCACAGCCCCTGGGTCTTCACCAAATGCATGGCAGTCATGGTAGCTCACCTGAGGCTTAAAGGATTCCGGGTGTTTCCATATCTAGATGAATGGCTCTTCACAACCCCAACTAGGCATCAACTTCTATAAGCCAGGGATTACTTGCTTCACATATCCAACTCCCTAGGCATCACAATAAATCTGGCCAAATCGAACCTGACTCCGGTACAAAACCTAGAATTCATAGGAACTCATTTGAACACTATAGATCACGTGGCTTCATTATCTATTCACCATATTACATATTTGAGAAGTTAAGTGTGTAATTTGCTGTCTCTTCCGTCCCCTCCAGCAACACTAGTGTTACGAGCACTGAGATCAATTTCAGCTGCCATTATTTTAGTTCCTCTAGCAAGATTCTTCATGCAAGTCCTCCAATGGAACTGTGGCAGTTCAGCGGTCTATTCTTTACCAATCTCTAAGTGTTCCCATCAAACTTGCTCCAATTTGCAAATGTCATATTAGAGGTTGGATACAGTCAGATGACCTGCCTTTGGGCAGTCCGTTCTCTCCCCCACCACAATGGCCACAGTGACTACGGAAGCTTCCCAGTTAGGGTGGGGGCATTTCAAAGGAAAGATGGTCCAAGGCACATGGTCCTACACAGAGACCAAGCTGCACATCAGTGTCCTAGAGATGAGCAGTCCTACTAAAGTTGCAAGCCTTTCAGGACTTTCTTCCTCTGGAGGCTATTGCAGTCCATATGGATAACACATCAGTAGTCTGGTACATCAATGAACAAGGAGGAATCCGTTCATATCCATTGTGCAGAGAGACCATGAAGATCTGGGAATGGGCGATCTGTTCAGACCGCTTTCTAGTTGCAGTACATACACGGGGAAAAAACAAAGTGCTGGCCGTCACTCAGCAGGTTCATTCCGATTCCGTACGAGTGGTCCCCCAGTCGGTAGCGAATATGATTTTCAGCCATTGCGGCCAGCCTTGCGGTGACCTGTTTGCCTCCCCCCACAACAATAAATTCAGCAAGTATTTTGCTCTGATCTCCCAATAGGGAAGTCACCAAGGGATGCTCTGGTTCACGATTGGCCCCCAGGTCTCTTTTATGCTTATTCCCCTGTTCCATTGATCCTGAAATTTCTGCAGAAAGCAAGCAGACTGAAGAGCTCAGTCATAATCATTGCTCCCTTCTGGCCTTCTCAAGTATGGTTCCCCTTCCTCTGGTCTCACCTCAAATATCCTCCATGGATACTGGAGCAAGAATGTTTACAGAAGCAAATGGAAAAGATTCTCTGTGGTGGGCTTCCAAACAGGATATTGATTCTTTTTCAGCACCTACACTATTCTCCTTTTTTCTCAGTACTCTCCTTAAAGAAGGGGCTAGTTTTTCTGCTATCAAACTCCAGTTGTTAGCCATATCCAGTTTTCACACTGGAAATGAATCCCTTTCTTTATCAACTTCTAGATTACGTAAGGCCTTTATGAAATGAATCTTCCTCCTTAGACCACCCATAAAAGATCTCTTTCCACTTTAGGACCTTAAGGTGGCCCTTCAAAGAATAACTCAGAAACTGTTTGAACCAGCTAACAATTGTGATATTAAGTTTCTTTCTTTGAAAATAATTCTTTTAGTAGTGAGCACCTCAGCAAGAAGAATTTCTGAACTCCAAGCGTTGTCAGCTAGGCCTCCTTACATTATTTTCCATAGAGATAGGGTCTCTCTCTGAGCTATAACCCTTCCTTTATGCCTAAATTGGCCACAGAAACTAACATTAATCAAGCCCATTCAATTGCCAGTCTTCTTTCCAAATTTTAGCAATAAGTTGCACCTTCTTGACGTTCATAGACAACTGCACTTCTGTCTTCACAGAACAAAACAGTTCAGAATATCTGACCCAGCTATTTGTATCCTCCTCCTCTAACCACCTAGGTCAAGCATTTTCCAAAATTACCCTGGCCAAATGGCTTCCTGATTGTATTTCATTGATTTATTCTCAAAAAGGTTTGGAATTGCCTTGTCCTCCTAGAGGTAACTCCACCAGATCTATGGCTACATCTACTTTTTTAATTAGAATGTCAGTTGATATCTGCACTGCAGCCACTTGGTCGACAAGTCATACCTTTGTTACACATTACAAGTTGGACATTGTCTACAGAAGCAGGGCTTCCTTTGCTCAACAGTGCTCTGGCATATCCTTCCTTGAGGACCTCCCAAGAACCACGTAGCTGGGGACTCTAACCCATCAATGAGGAAGAATGAAAGGACAACATCAGATTTAAAGTTTTGGTCTTACCATAATTTGACATCTGTGTTGTCCATTTTAATTCTTTCTCACCTGCCATCCCAGCCAACCACCAGTCTTGTCAATCTAGAAGGATCTTCATAAGATTTTGGACCACACACTTTCCAGGTCTGAACCTCAGTCTTTCTTATGTCTGTTCTGTCTCTGTTATGTAGTGGCAGTACAGCAGCAAACTCGATCTGAGGAGTTGGGGATAGTGTAGAGCATTATGGGTGCAGGGCGCACAAGATTCAGATCCAAGTCTGAAAATTGCAGTCGGATCTGTAACCCATCAGTGAGGAAGAATGAAAATGGACAACACAGATGCCCAGTTATAGTAAGAACATAACTTTTAATTCACACTCTTTCAGACCTGGATTTTTAGTCAGAAGGGCAAATGTTCTGGGGGGGGGGGTGTACTTGAGGAATTTCTGCAAAATCTGAGCAGTCTGGTTCTAAGGAAAACATGGCTTCAGAGTTAACTTCTTGATTTATCTTTTTTCCTGATATGTTATCTCAGTTGTACAAGGTTCTTCAGTGGGAGCAGAATAAAATTCCTAATGCACAGAAAATGTATTAAGATTTGTTACATTTGGATATTCCTAAATCTGCAGCTGTTCCTCCTGTTTTGCCAGCTTCAGAGAATGCTTTTCTTGTTTGCTTAATAAGTCTGTTAGGTGGCTTATACAGGTTTCTTCAGACTCGTGTATTTGTTTTCCAACTGTAAACAGATCCAACAGTTATCTAATACTGCTTCTGCTAGCCATATAACTACAGCTAACCCCATTCCTTCTGACAAGGGTGGGAAAACTTTATAACAAGTTGGGGAAGAAAATTTGTTGTTCTGCTACTATATCTTTCTGGATTTTGAACTGCAGAGCGCATATGCTAAAGTACTTATTTTATCTTTTGAGAAATGCAAAAGGTAATTATTAACCTACTTCTGAGGTATAACAACAACAGTTGATGCATCTCTGATGGTTGTTAATGCTAGCAGCATTAATAATAAAGTTTTTGTTATTGGAAAATTTGCTATGTTCCCACAAGATTGATGTTATTGTTTGTGAAACATGGTTAAAGAACAATGACTGGAAACCAGTTCTGTCAGGGTATAAATGTTTTTACTGTAACAGACATTTTAATAATAATAAATCAGGTGGAGATGGTATGACAGGGATTAAAGATAGCTATGATACATGTGATTTATTACATATTCAGTGATAACACCAACACTATAGACTGTGTAACTGTGACAATAAGGACAACCCTGGAACATATAACAATTGTTGGAGTGTATAGACCACCAAAGTCAAGTGCAGATGACCTAGAGGAATTCATACATTTCTTGCATGAAACACAGGAGGGAAGAATAATTTTAGCTGGGGACTTAAATTTACCAGAAACAGACTGGAATAATAATGAATGTTAAGTTGTCTATCTCGCCTTCATTCTTGCTGGTTGGGTTCGGAGCCGATCCTCAGCTCCAACTCGGTCATCTTCAAAAGCTCGAGAGCTGCTCACTGGCTCGAGGCCCCCCTATATCCCATGATGCCTGGTGCTTGATACCCAGATCTCGTTTGCCGCTTCTGCTGCCAGGTTGTTCTACTGGCTCAGGTCATATAAAACTTGATTATTATTGTATTTTTCTTGTCAAAACTGTAGTTTTTAGTGTAGAATTAGTTGTTAGATTAGACTGTTGTATTGTAGCTAGTTTCTAGATTTTTTATTTTCCCAAGAAACTCGTTTAAGTTAGTTTCCCCTCCCCCCCTTCTCTCCCTTTCTTCAGAAAGGTTTTCCGTTTAAGTTAGAGGTTAACCTTTCTCTCTATCTCGTTCTAAAAAAAAAATCTTTTATTAATCACTATTAGTGTTTAGTGATAGTTATCTTTAGTTTTTGTTGCAGTAGTGCTTGTAGTTGGTTGTGGTAACTGTAATGTGTAAAATTTTACTGGTTGGTTACCTTAACCTTTCTGTGTGTGTTCTTGTCCTTGGTTTTCAAGATGTCCAAGGATCCTAAACCGTCTGAATTCAAGAAGTGTGACTCATGCTGTTAGAAGATGTCTCTGACAGATGGTCACACTTCTTGTGTTTATTGTCCGGGCGCTGTGCACCTGCAGGACTCTTGCTCGATCTGCCATGCTTTCAGTCCGAGAGTCCTGCAGGAGCGCAAAAATAAATTGATACTGAGAGGTTTGCTTAAACCTCAAGATTCACCGGTGAAGGCTCAGCCTGTGAAATCTTCCAGGCCACCTAAACCGTCTGCTCCCAGTTCGAAGCCGTCGTTGAGTGAAGCCACACAATCTATCTCGGCTCCGGCTGGAACCGATGTCCCTCCCTCCCAGTCGGCTCCGACACATTCTTCGGAGCCGGCTGAGAGTGGAAAAGATCCAGGTCTCCTTCCTTGGAGTCGATACGTTCAGCTCCGAAATCACCCCTGCTCCAGTCAGAGCGTAGTCATCGCTCATCCCATTCTTCTCGGTCCTCTAGGCTTTCGGACCATGACTTGGAGAGAGTGTTCAGCAGGCTGTTAAAATCGCAGGCCCTAGCCAAAATGTTGTCCAGCCCTCCTCATCAGGAGTCGGCTCTGTCCACAGCTGTAGATATTCCTCCCCCGACTCATCCTATGAGCTCGGAGCCGGAGTTCGTTGCGGTTCGAGTCGTGGAACCGTCGGCGCCGATACCTTCTCTTTCGGTTCCGTCGTCGGCTCCGATCCCTTCCATGGTACCTTCCCTGGAGGGATCTGGGTACCGAGACTCCCTCGTCGGCTCCGAGGGGGGTGAGTGGCATCGGACCCTTGTCCGACCCCGTTCTCCCCGTCGAGGCTTCGGCTCAGGTGAGCTCTGCTCCCACATCTGCCTTGGAGCCTTCCCCCTCAGTGCAGGGAGGACTTCTGGTTTCTTCGGAGCCCTCTCTGCGTCCGGGCAGGGATGCCTTCGAGGTGATGAGGAGTGTACTGGCCCCTGAGTCAGTCCCACGATAGACCCCATCAGCTCCTCCCCCTAGGGTGCCTGCGTCAGCCTCTGCCCCTCTTCCAGACCCCAAGCGTGGGGATCCAGCACTCCAGGACACCCCTTTGGGTGTATCCTCCTCTTCTGAGGCCTCCCCTGATCATTCAGAGGAGCCACCTCGCAAGAGAAAATGCAAGAGGAAGCATGTTGGCCCCCCCGAGTCTGTCACATCGGATACCGACTTAGAGGAGTCGGAAGGGTCCCCAAGATCCCCCTCTGAAGAGGTCTCCTTTTCAGACATCCTTGAGATGCGTAGGCAGAGGGGGAACTGGACTACCCTAAGCCCTTCCGAGGATGAGTCTGTATTCCTAGACGTGTTTGGATCCCGACCTTCCACCTCCTGGGTGTCTCTGCCTTTCGACCCACTGATGTCTGTGGTGGCTCGGAAGGCGTGGACGGCTCCAGATACAGTGGAACCGACCCCTAGAAGACCTGCCAAATTCATTACTGCACCACAGGACAAACAGTTCTTGACCAAAGGTGTCCCCGTTGATGCCATGGTGGTAGAGGCGGCCACAAAGGAGGAGTCGGCTGAAACTTCATCTGTCCATCCCCCTAGCAAGGAGTCCAGGACAATGGACAGATATGGGAAGCGGATGTTCTCTTCAGCAACCTTTTCCATGCGGTCCCTGAATTACCTGAGCCACTTTACCCGTCTTCAGAGGGATCTCCTGAAAGAGTTTGGAGATACCCTCCAAGATCCATCAGATGAGGGGGCCCAGGCCAAGGCAGCCTCCCAGCTGGCGGCTCTTAATTCAGTGGTAAACTCCTCCATGAGGCTCATTTCGTATGCAGCTGATGGCGCGAGTAGAGCCGCAGGCACAGGTTTGGCCCTAAGGAGGCACGTCTGGATGCAGCTATGTAACTTTGCGGAACCTTTCAGAGCATCTTTCACCAACACCCCCTTCGATGGTTCCTCTTTTTTCGGATCACAGGTGAAAGATACCCTTACCAGGTGTGAGCAGAAAGGCAAGAACTCTCTCTGCCATAGGAGTCTGTTTTTCCACTCCTTCCAGACCATATCCTAAGGATCAGAAGAGTGGGAAGATGTGGTTCCAGAAATCCCAGGGAGCCTTGCTGGACACCCGTGGTGAGTTCCCATCCAGGGGCAGAGGAGGGAACAATAACAGACGCCACCCTCGTGGCAGAGGGGGTCCGCAAAATCAGGGCAGCAGAGAATCCTTCTCTGAGAAGCCCTTCCAGCATCCCTGAAGGGTTGCCTGGCTGCCCACCTCTGGAGGCAGTCGGGGGAAGATTATCGCTGTACCCAAGAGCCTGGCAAGACATAACACAAGACAAATGGGTACAGTCTGTCATATCCGGAGGCTACAGAATTCCCTTTGTTCGCACCCCCTTGAGGTCAAACAAGTCCCTTCCAGATGTTCCACCCAATCTAAGGGACCAAGCAGTCTAAGAAGTTTCAAAACTGCTAAGAAAAAGGGCCATCCAGCAAGTCCCAGCAGACCAACAAGGATCCGGAATTTACTCAAGGTTCTTTTTGGTACCAAAAAAGACAGGGGACTGGAGACCCATTTTGGATCTCAGCAGACTAAACAAGTCTGTACAAAGAACGAAGTTCCGGATGGTCACTCTTCAGTCCATTTTACCCTTCCTGGGTCGGGACAATTGGATGTGCTCCATAGATCTTCAGGATGCGTGCTACCACATCAAAATGGACAGACGCTCCAGAAGATTCCTTCGCTTCCGGCTGGGAGCCAGCCATTATCAGTTCAGAGCTCTGCCCTTTGGTCTCACCACAGCCCCCAGGGTGTTTACCAAATGTATGGCAGTAGTTACCACTCACCTGAGACGGCAAGGATTCCAGGTGTTTCCATATCTTGACCACTGGCTCCTCACTGCTACCACCAGACATCACCTTCTGCGAGCCAGAGACTGTGTACTATCGACACTTGCTCCAGGCTAGGTATCACAATAAATTTCGAAAAGTCTGCATTGTCGCCCTGTCAGTCTATCACCTTTATAGGTGCAAATTTAAATACCAAAGACATGTTAGCGAGCCTCCCACCAGACAGAGTATTAGTGATTCGTCAGCATGTCAAGGTTTTATTAGCATGCAAAAGAATTCAAGCCAGGTTTGTCATTCAAACTCTGGGTCTCATGACAGCAGCGATCATACTTGTGCCTCTAGCTCTTTTTCACATGAGGATTCTCCAGTGGCTTCTTTTCACCTATTGGTCCTTCCAGCAACTTCCCATGTCTTACATGATTATGATCACTCAAGCATGCAAGAAGCACCTTGCGTGGTGGATGGTCTTTACATCAGTGCTCCACGGCAGACCATTTGTCGCCTCCCTGATCGGTGGGGGGCATTATCAGGGCAGAACAGTCCAAGGCACCTGGCAACCTCACGAGTATCATCTGCACATAAATGTCTTGGAGATGTGAGCTGTGCTCTTAGCGTTGCAGGCTCTTCAGGACCCTCTTCCTACCGGGACTATTGCAATTCAAACGGACAATATGTCTGTAGTGTGGTACATCTACAAGCAGGGTGGAACCAGGCCCTACCCCCTATGTCGAGAAGCACTCAGACTCTGGTAGTGGGCCATCTCTTCCCAGTAGTTTCTGATTGCAACGCACATCCCTGGGAGGTCCAACGTCATAGCAGACAGACTGAGCAGAGCAATTCTCATGCCTCACGAGTGGTCTCTGAACCAGGTAGTTGCGGACCAAATCCTCCGCAAATGGGGCCAACCTTGCTGCGACCTGTTTGCAACTCCCTTCAACAGCAAGTGCAGCAATTTCTTCTCTCTCCTTCCACTTCCGGGACATTCCCCCAGAGACGCTCTAGTCCACGATTGGCCTCCGGGACTTCTTTATGCATTCCCGCCCTTTCCCCTCATCCCGAACCTAATTCAGAAAGTTACCGTTTTGGGTTGCAAAATGATCCTCATTGCTCCTTACTGGCCTCGACAAATATGGTTCCCGTTCCTGCATCACTATCTTCTCGAGCAGCCTTGGATTCTGGACCTAGTTCCAGACCTCCTGATTCATCAGTCGGACGGGCTGCACCAATCCCTACACTCTCTCCAGCTCACGGCTTGGTTGCTCCACTTCCAACCTTAGCCAGGCTCCCAGATATCTCCCCCTCTGTGCGCGAAATCCTTTTGTCGTCACACAAGTCTACAACCAGAAAAACTTACGCTAGTAAGTGGAAACGTTTTTCTTCCTGGGCAGAGGCAAAAAGTATAAACCCCTTTTCAGCCCCTGTACAGTACATTTTGAAATTTCTTGCAGAGCTCTTCCATGCTGGGTCTGCTTCCGCTACAATTAGAGTTCATTTAGCTGCAATTTCAAATTTTCACATTGGACTGTCGGAAAACAATATCATGTCCCATAAGCTGTGTAAAGCCTTTCTCAAAGGAACTACTCTGCTCAGGCCCCCAGTGAGAGATCCTCCACCACCGTGGGATCTAAATTTGATTTTAGCTTCTTTAATTTTGCCCCCTTTCAAACCTGCAGCTTCTTGTTCATTGAAGTTCTTATCTTGGAAAACCCTTTTTCTAGTAGCTATTGCTTCAGCCAGAAGAGTTTCGGCACTACAGGCTCTTTCTATCCGTCCCCCATACCTCGTGTTCCACAATGACAGGGTTGCTCTTATGACTAATCCAGTCCATAGACCTTCCTGTGTTTTTCCCCTAACCATTCCAACAGGGCAGAATATAAGTTGCATCAGTTAGATGTTCACAGGCAGCTACGCTTTTATTTGCATAGAACCAAAGACATTAGAAAATCAGATCAACTTTTCCTGTCCTATGCAGTAGGTAAACAAGGTCTTCCGGTCTCCAAGGTAACCTTATCCAGGTGGTTGACTTCTATCATCAAATTCATATATCAACTCAGGAATAAGAAATTACCAGTCAAACCAAAAGGTCACTCCACCAGAGCATTAGCTACTTCGGTGGCTTTTCAAGCTAGGTTGCCCATGGAATCTATTTGTGCTGCGGCTACATGGGCCAACCCACATACTTTCATTTCCCATTACAAGTTGGATTTGGTTTCCAGGAGCAGAGCTGATTTTGGTTCCACTGTTCTGAAGAGTCTCTTCCGATGAGCCACCCAGGGTTTTAGGTGCTAGGGATGCTGTCCCAACCAGCAAGAATGAAGGCAAGATAGACAACTTAACATAAAGAAGTTATGTACCTACCATAACGTTCCATGTTAGTTGTCTTCTTCTCGCCTTCTTTCTTGCGTCCCACCCTCCATCCCCCTATCCTAGTGGACCGAGAAGAGGAGTTCTTGATTTTTCACTGGCTGAGTCTTCTCTATTTCCTTCTGACTAGTAGTCTCCCCAGTATGATTTATGCATTCTAGGATAGGATTTCCTTATTATTATTATTATGTCTGCAGTTAAACTTACCAAACGAGATCTGGGTATCTAGCGCCAGGCATCATGGGATATAGTGGGGCCTCGAGCCAGTAAGCAGCTCTTGAGCTTTTGAAGATGGCAGAGTCGGAGCCGAGGATCGGCTCCGAACCCAACCAGCGAGAAAGAAGGCGAGAAGAAGACAACTAACATGGAACGTTATGGTGGGTACATAACTTCTTTTTCTACAACGTTAGTAAGAAAATTATTCACAGTGTACATTCAGGAACAATTGCTTCAGATTGTAAAAAAAAAAAAAAAAACTACCAGGGACGGAACATACTAGACATTGTTTGTGTTCCCAAAGAAATTACTGTAACTTAAAGTCAAGTTTTACCACCATTGATGTGCAGTGATCATGGGGTTATAAAGGTTAATTTGTTGCTAGATAATTCTGCAAAACTGAAATTTAAACCAATGCACAGAGGGTTAATTACAGATTATATGGAAGCAAAACAGTCACTATGTAAAACTGACTGGAGTGAGGCGTTCAGTGGAAAAACTGCAGATGGAATGTGGAAAGTTTTGAAAGAGAAATTGTTTTGAGTGCAACAAATCAAAAAAAAATGTTTAACATCAGGATCTAGGCATACATCAGGTGGATATATTTCCATAAGAACAAGATATTTGATTAAGGCGAGAGACAAAAAAATGTAAGAAATGGAAGAGGGGTTGAACTACAACTTTGAAAACTGAAATAAACAAGCTGGACAAACAGATTAAGCATAGCGTGAGACAAGATCAAGAAAAAAATGAAGAAAATATAAAGCTATTGAGCATAATAGGAAACCTTTTTATAGATACATAAAGTGTGGAAGGAGTAAAAAGACACAAATTAATAAACTGTGTGCAAATTCTAAAATTTATTCTCAGATTATAGATGTATTTACAAAATCTTATGCAAAGCAGTTTGGCTCCACAAAAGGGGTGGTAAGTTTTCCTAGAGACATCCTGGTAACCCCAGATACTGGAATCTAATTAGATTATATTGAAAAAGAACTGTGTAAACTGGATCCAAACAAAGCGCAGGGAGGAGATGGAAGTAGTAACAATGACCTGAGAAGACTTCAGCAAGAACTTACAGTACCATTGTATCTGTTATTCACCAGGTCATATAAATATTGGGAAATTCCTCAAGATTGCAGACGTGCTTATAAAACCTGTCTTTAAGGGAAAGGGGGGAGTAGGACAAACCCAAAGTCATACAGACCCTTAAGTCTACTTTCATGTTGTGGAAAAATAATGGAGAAGGTAATATTGGATAGGTTATTGTAATAACTGGATAGGTTAGGACTTGAAATCATATATAGGTAAGTACTAGGCTATCTGCCCAAGGACATTTAGAAGCCTAGCCAGAGTGTGTTGGCTTTCGCCACCCCCTTAGATTAGTTCCCTGTGCCTCTTACCAGCAGAGCCATTAATTCCATGCGCCTCTGTCCAGCAGAGCCACTGCAGTGATCTCAGGGGTAAATTTTCTGTTTCCCATCCGCCCATCAAGGTTTCTCTTGAAGAGTGCTAGTGAGGGGCTCAGCCTGATGTATATTGGAATCTTGTTCCAAAGCATGGGGAGTCTCTGGGTCAGGAATCTCTCTCTCCAGTACGTCCTATTTATTGTTGTGGTAAGGATTATATCCCTAGAGCGTGTGGCTCTCAGGGATTTGTTTTTTTTTTTAGGTGGAGCATATCCATCAATTCTGGGTTGGACATGGCCTTGTATGTCAAGCAGAGATCACCTCTGAGTAAACGGTATGCGACCGAGTACAGCTGGAGTTTCTTTAGTCGGGCTGCATAGGTCATCTGTTTGAGGCCAGTAATCCTCTTGATGAGGTACTTTTGTTGTCTTTCCAGCTGTTGCAGGTGTCTTTTAAGGTATCAGCATGCATATGTTGAAAACAGATCTATTACTACCTGTAACATGTTCTATAACAATATAATAGCTATGAATGAAAAACTGTGCTGTGATGTAATTTATATAGATTTAACTTCAGCATTTGACAAGGTCATACACACAACACTGATCAATAAATTAGTACAATTAGGTATTGATGTACTCTTGTTAAGATGGATAGCTGCATGGCTTACAAATAGGACATGGCAAGCATCATACAGCAACTAGACAGGCGTAATCCTTGGTTACAGTCAGGGTGTCCCACAGAACTCTGTCCTAGGCCCTTACTTGTTTAGATTGCATCTTTCAGACCCAACTTTTTCATCTGAGGTGTTCTGCAGTCTGTATGCAGATGACCTGAAATTGGGTAAACTACATCTGTTACAGATAAGGCATGTCTGCAAAATAACTTGACTAAATTGACTATTTGGGCACAGGAGAATACTATGCTGATAAATACATAAAAAACTATGCATATGAGATTTAGTAGGCATAAATTGAAAGGTGAATAATATAGCATACAGTGATTGAAAGGTGAATATTTAATGTAGCACACAGTGTTTGAAACTGTAGACTCATTTAAGGACCTGGGTATATGTGTAGATTCAGCTATGAGTTTTTCTAATCGTATCAATCAATTGGTTAATGATAGTTATAGAACTATAGATTGTATAAAATGATTTTTAAAGTCTAGGAAATCCAAAATAATGGTCATTGTTTGTTAGTTACAATAGACCCAAACTTGAGTATGGAATAACAATATGGAAACCCTATAAGAAAACAAGCATGAGTGAACTGAAATATACAGAGGGTATCCATGGATGTAAAAATTTAGGTTATTATGAAAGACTAAAATATCTGAACTTGTACAATGTCTCTTACAGATATCTAAGAGGAGATCTTATTCAGGTATGTAGGGCATTTAGTGACAACTACCTCTGGGAATGTTTGGGGTTAACAAAATGTACTAGAGAATCATCAGACAACCTATGCAGAAAATTCTATAGGAATGAGAAGTGTACTAGGTTCTCTGACAGAGTAGTTGATGCATGGCCAAATTACATTAAAGCAAGTACTAGTTTAGATATTTTTAACAGCAGCCTGAATACTTATTATGGGAAGAAGTGATGTTATGTTATCCCTATCTCGCCTTCCTTCTTGTTGGTTGGGTTCGGAGCCGATCCTCTGCTCCGACTCGGCCGTATTCTAAAGCTCGAGAGCTTCCACTGGCTCGAGGCTAGACCCTATCCCATCATGCCTAGTGCTAGTTACCCAGATCTCATTTGCCGCTTGAAGCTTTGAGATTGCTGGAGACTGGCTCAGGCTAAGTTTTTGATTTTTTCTGTTATATTCTGTACTAAAATCTTAATGTTTGTCAGGAAATCTTTCTGTAACCTAGTAGTAGTTGTCTAGGAATCCCTATCTCCATTTTCTGGTTGTTGTTTAGGCCATTGTTTTTCCTTCAGGCCTATCTCCCCCTTTCAAATCTGTTTTTACGTAGAGGATTCCACCTTGCTCTTGGCCCGCTTTCAGTTAGAGGGCTTCCCCTTATTCCCTCCTCCTCCCTTTCTGCTAAGGAGTTAGCCGATTAAGTTAGAGGCTCTCCTCGGTTGGGGGAGTTGTCATTTAACTTAGAGGCTCTCTCCCTTCTGTTACTTGTAAAAAAAATATATATATATATTAGATATTGTGTTGTGGTTATTGTAGAGGTGTAGATTTCTCCTTTCTTGATATCTATAACTGTAGTGTATTGTGCTTTTGCTGCTTGTGCTTTCAATAATGTCTAAAAAAGCACCCAAAGAATCCAAACCTTCTGGATTCAAGAAGTGTGACTCATGCTTCCAAAAAATGTCCCTGACTGATGGACATATGAGTTGTGTTTATTGTCTGGGAGTTGTGCACCTGCAGGACTCGTATTCCATTTGTCATGCCTTCAGCGCCAGAGTCCTGCAGGAGCGCAAAAACAAGCGTATACTGAGAGGCTTACTAAAAGAGCCCTTTGACACACCAGTGGGAGGAAATCGGGCAAGTAAACCAGGAAAATCTTCCAAACTGATATCTCCGTCAGTTCCGATCTCGGAGCCGTTGAGACACAGAGAAATCTTCCAATTCAGCTGATCAGAAATCTCTCGGGTCTGACAAGTCTTTATCTCCTGCAGTTCCGTCAATGTCCTCTGAACCATCTAGGAGTCACAAAAGAACTAGGTCTCCTTCTTTGGAACAGATGCAGTCCGCTAGACAGTCACCACTTTTACAGTCTGTGGTGGGCAGTCACCGATCGTCCACCTTCTCCTCTCCGTCATCCAGGAGCCTTTCAGACGATTATGTGGAGAGGGTGGTGGAGACTTCTCAAGACACCGGCTCTTGCCAAAATCTTATCGAGCCCAGCCCGTATGGATGTGGAATTGACTACTCTACCACCCGGATCGTCTATTCTTCCTTCGACTCACCTAAGCTCTGAGCCGGAGTGCATGGACGTCATTGTGTTGGAACTGTTGGTTCCGAAAACCTCCGGTCTCTCTGTTCTGACATCCTCTCCAATCTCATCGATACCTCCTTCTATCGAGGGATCTGGGAGCAACACTCCCTCGGCTCTGAAGGGGGTTGTGGCATCAGACCCTTATCCAACCCCACTCTCCTCCTTGGAGCTTCGGCGCAGGTGAGCTCAGCTCCCACATTGGCCTCGAGCCATCGCCCTCAGTGCGGGAGAGGTCCCTTGACTCTTCGGAGCTGGGGATCCTCTTGGGCTGGGATCATAGTGCCTTCGAGGTGATGAGTGTGCTGTCCTCTCAGACAGCTACTCCCTCTGCTTCAGCTACACTGTCCCCTATGGAGCCAGTGTCTTCCCTCTCACCATCCCTCCATTCTAAACTTGGGGAACCAGTGCCCCAGAATGCCCCATTGGGCAACCCCTCCTTCTGAAACTTCCCCAGAGCATCCCCTTGAGGAGGTCCCTCAGAAGAGGACATGTAAGAGGAAGCATGTGGACTCCCCTGAGTCCCTGACATCGGACACGGACTTGGAGGACTCATAAGGGTCCCTGCGGTACCCCTCTGAGGATGTCTCATTCTCTGGCATCCTGGAACTCCTCAAACAGAGGGGTGGCTAGAAGTCCCTTTTCCCCTTCTGAGGACAAGTCCGTGTACCTGGATGCATTCAGTTCCTGACCCACCATCTCTTGGGCGTCTCCACCCTTTGACCCGCTGCTAGGGGAAGTAAGTCAAAAGGTGTGGAGCTCTCCGGAATCGGAACCAGTTCCGCAGAGGCCCAATAAGTTCATAACGGCACCAGATGGCAAGACATTCCTAACCAAGGGCATGCCATTTGATGTTATGGTGGTGGCGACGGCCACTAAGAAGGAATTAGCAGAGACTTCTACTTCTGTCCATCTGCCAGCGTCCCATACGATGGACAGATACAGAAAGCGTGTCTTTTCTTCAGCGGCCTTTACTCTTGGGTCACTGAATTATTTATCCCATTTCAGCCGTCTTCAGAGGAATCTCCTGAAAGAGCTAGGAGATACTCTACAGGATCCTACAGCTGCGGGAGCTGCAGATAAAACTGCTTCTCAGCTTGTGACCTTATCTTTGGTAGTTAACTCCTCCATGAGACTTATCTCCTATGCATCCGATGGAGCGAGCAGGGCTGCAGGCACAGGAGTCGCCTTACGGAGACATTCCTGGATGCTCCTTTGTCAATTTGCAGAGCCTTTCAAGTCCTCCTTTACTAATGCCCCTTATGATAACTCGTCTTTAGGGCCTAAGGTAAAAGAGACTCTAACTAGGTGCAAGCAGGATGGCAAGACTCTCTCTGCCATGGGAGTACGTTTTTCCGTGCCTTCTAGACCTTATCCCAAAGGTCAAAAAGGTGGAAAAATGTGGTTCCGGAAATCCCAGGGAGCTTCGCCTGACGCACATGGTGAATCCCCCCCCCCCACCGGGGCAGAGGGGGAATAATAATGGGAGATGCCACCCTCATGGCAGAGGGAGTCCACAGCATCAGGGCAACAGAGATGCGTTCTCTGGTAGGCCCTTCCAGGTCTCCTGAGAGGAGGCCCGGCTGTCCACCTCTGGAGGCAGTCGGGAGCAGATTGTCACTGTATCCAGAAGCCTGGCAAAATATCACAAAAAACACCATGGGTACAGTCGATAATATCCAGGGAATACAGTCTTCCTTTCTCCATGCCACCTCTTCCCCAAAAACAAAATTCCATCCCAGATGTGCCACTCAATTTAAGGGAACAAGCAACTCTAGAAGTTCAAAAGTTGCTAAGAAAGAGAGTCATCCAAGAAGTCCCTGCAGACCAAATCAGGTCCAGAACTTACTCAAGGTTCTTTTTAGTACCAAAGAAAACAGGGGACTGGAGGCCCATTTTGGACCTCAGCAGACTCAACAAGTCTGTCAAAAAGACAAGTTTCAGATGGTGACACTGCAGTCCATACTTCCCTTTCTGGGAAAGGACAATTGGATGTGCTCCATCGAGCTCCAGAATACGTACTACCATATCAAAATGGACAGGCGATCCAGGAGATTTCTACGCTTCCGGCTGTAAGCCAATCACTACCAGTTCAGAGCTCTGCCCTTTGGCCTCACCACAGCCCCCAGGGTGTTCACCAAATGCATGGCAGTAGTCACGGCTCATCTGAGGTGTCTAGTATTTCCATATCTGAACGACCGGCTCTTTACCACCACCACCACCGAGCATCGACTAACCGAGACAAGGGACATCACAATCTGTCTCTGCTCTCAGCTAGGCATCACCATAAACTATTAAAAGTTTGCCTTGTTGCCCTGTCAGTGTATTACATTTATAGGAGCAGATCTAGACACCAAAGACATGATAGCAAAATTGCTTCAGGAGAGGGTGTCTACCATTCGGCACTAAGTTGCAACCTTAATCGGGAGGAAAAAAACTGGAGCAAGATTTGTTGTGAAAGCTCAATGACAGCAGCAATAGCACTAGTTCCCTTGGCTTACTTCCGCATGAGGTTATTGCAGTGGCTCCTGTTTACTAAGTGGTACATGCAAGATCTACCCATGTCCCACAAAATTTTCATCACAGAGACCTGCAAGAAGGACCTAAAATGGTGGTTTCAGTCCACCCAGCTGAAGATAGGCAGACCGTTCATCCTCCCCAACCAGTGGCCACAGTGACCACAAACGCTTCCCAGATGGGGGGGGGGCATTATCTGGGACAGACTGTTCATGGAACTTGGCAACAACACAAGTACCACTTGTGCATAAATGTTCTCGAGATGAGCGTGGTGCTCCTGGTGTTGCAAGCACTTCACAGCTCTCTCACCACGAGGACGATTGCAATTCAGAGCCGGACAGCATGTCAGTGGTATGGTACATCAACAAACAAGGCGGAACCAGATCCTACCCCTTATGTTGAGAGGCCCTAAGAGCATGGCAATGGGCGATGTCCTCCCAATGCTTTCTGATCGCAATGCACATCCCGGTGAAATCCAGCATTATAGTGGACAAGCTATACGTATGCCTCATGAGTGGTCCCTGAAACAGGACATTGCGAACCAGATTTTTTGCAAGTGGGGCCAGCCTTGCTGCAATCTTTTTGCCACAATCATCAATGCCAAATGCAGCAGCTATTTCGCTCTAGTCCCCCCACTGGGACAATCACCCAGGGATGTACTTGTTCACGATTGACCCCTGGGACTTCTGTATGCATTTCCCCCCATTCCCAAGGTTCTTCAGAAAGCAAAAATCTGTGGGTTGCAAGCTAATTCTCTTTGCCCCCTACTGGCCTCATCAAATCTGGTTTCCGTTTCTATGGCCCCATCTTCTGGAGGAGCCTTGGAATCCTGGACCCAGCTTCGGATCTTCTGATGTATCAGTCGGGCACACTCCATCCTTCCTTACAGTCCCTCAAGCTTGACAGCTTGGTTCCTCCACTTCCCGGCTTAGCCAGGCTTCCTGACATCTCCCTGGCAGTACAACATATTCTAATTTCCTCTCACAAATCCTCTACGAGAAAACTGTATACTAGCAAATGGAAACTGTTCTCTTGTTGGGCTGACAAAAATAATATTGATCCTTTTACTGCACCCATTTCAAAGATCCTAGAATTCCTCACTGAAATTTTTAACCAAGGAGCAGCCGCAACAACTATCTGAGTTCAATTGGCTATTTCCAACTTTCTTGTGGGCGAAATGGGTTCCAATGTTATGTCCCAGCTTTTATGAGGGGTACTATCCTTTTGAGACCCCAATAAGAGAACCACTTTTTTCTTCCTCCGTTCGAACCAGCTAGTTCTTGTGCTGTAAAATTTTTGACTTGGAAAAAGATTTTCTTGATCGCCATTACCTCCGCTAGAAGGGTATCAGAATTACAAGCTCTTTCCATTCGTCCCCTTTATTTAATATTTCACAAAGATAGGGTTTCTCTCAGAACCAGCCCCTCCTTTCTATCAAAGGTTTGCTCAGAGTTCAATCTGAATCAATCAATAGAACTACCTGTGTTCTTTCCAAACCGTGCCAACAAGGCAGAGTATAAACTCCAACTGGATGTTCATAGACAATTACGTTTCTACTTACACAGGACACAGGAATTCAGACAATCTGAACAATTGTTTGTTTGTATCCTTTACAGAAAACAAAAAGGGAACTTCAGTCTCAAAAGTAACTTTATCAAAATGGATTTCAAATACCATTACTTATGTTTATAACTCACAGAACAAACAACTGCCAGGAAAAATTAGAGGACATTCAACCAGGGCTTTGTCTACATCTACTGACTTTCAGGCCAGACTGACTTTAGACTCCATTTGTGCGGCAGCTACGTGGGTTAACCCCCATACCTTCATCACTCATTACAAAGTAGATGTGGCCTCCCGGAACAGGGCATCCTCTGGTTCCTTGGTTCTAAAGAGTATATTCCATTGAGCCACCCAAGAAGTAGGTGCTGGGGACGCAGTCCCAACCAACAAGGAAGGCGATATAGGGACAACATAACATAAAGAAGTTATGTACTCACCATAACGTTCTATGTTTGTTGTCCTTGATCTCACCTTCCTTCCTTGCATCCCACCCTCCATCCCCCTCCTGGAGGATCGAGAGGAGTTATCCATCTTTGGCTATAGGCCTTGATTCCCTTCCTGCCTTATGAGTTGGATAGAATAAGAGTTTCTACTTATGGCTTGATGTTTTTTTCTTATATATGTATGTATATACACACATATATTTTTTATATATGCCTATAGTTTATATTTCTGCATATTGTGATCTAGTGTTATGGGTGATCACAAATGAGATTTGGGTAACTAGCGCTAGGCATGATACGAAAGAGTTTAGCCTCGAGCCAGTGGAAGCTCTCAAGCTTTAGAATACGTCCAAGTCAGAGCCGAAGATTGGTTCCGAACCCAACCAACAAGAAGGAAGGCGAGATCAAGGACAACAGACATGGAACGTTACGGTGAGTACATAACTTCTTTTTTTGGTATATTGGTAGCCTAGAAGGACATTAACACCCGTGCTTGAAATATTTGTATGTATGTATTTTTTTTGAATGCCTCATCATCTGTTTCCCATGTTACTAAGCATGTTTTACAGTGTACTTGTGGTGCTACTGATTCTTTCTCCAGAGCTGCTGCTTCTGTGTCGATAGAGAAGATTGGCTTGGCTTCATTCTGAAAACCTTCCTGAACATGTTAAAACTGAATTTTAACTCTTTCTTAAACATTTAAGTTCTTTTGGCACTTCTGCAGCTAAGCTGCTCAAGAAGTGCGATGGGAAATTAATTCAAGGGGTGACTCAAATATTTCAACCCTCCTTTTTAAAGCAGATAACATTTTTCCGTTCTCCTCAGCTTCCCCTTTCAGGTATCAAGGAGCTGTTAAACTGGAATTTAAAAAACAATTGCAAGAAGGCTACAAAAGAAAGGAAAAGCCTCTGTCAAGGATAATCATCCCAGTCAGCACAACTATTTCTGTTCTAGCCCCCTGCTCCCTTTCCAACCCTAGCAACCTCTCCATATCCCTGAGACTTCATCTTCCTTTGTGGTGCTGGACTGACAGACAAAAAGTTTTAATTGTATCTAAGCAAGGGTACACTTGGCAGTAGGAATTTCCTCCTTGATCTCTTTTTCTTCCCATTCTGCATCAGATGCTGACTCAATGAGTAATAAAAAGCCAGTGCCACCCGGTCTGATGGTAAAAGGCTTTTATTCATTGATGTTTCTGATACTGAAGAAGGAAGGATCCTGAGGTGTGTGCTGAATCTTTCCTTTCTAAATCTTTTGGTCAATATTCCAAATTTAAGAATGCTTTTCCTCATTCTCTGTTACCTCTGTCTTTTTCTAGCTTCCATAGTTGTGTTAGACTTAAGGATGCTTACCATCGTGATTCCCATTGTCAAGCTGTTCTGATTTTAAGATTTTCTATGCCTACCTTGCATTATCAGTTATCTGTCTTACCTTTTAGATGTTCCACTGTAACAGTGAATATCCACAAAGTGTCTAAGCCCAGTAATTGCACAATTTAAGGCATAAACCTCTTTCCATGTTTGAATTTTTGCTTATCGATGACGTTTCTTTCTCGAGCTGTCAAGAGTCTTCAGCAACTGTTCAGAATGTATTAGTCTGGGTTTTTATATAACAGCTTTCAAAAATACTGATTCATCCCTTATCATAAAATTGTATTCCTGGATGTCTGTTAGAACTTGCTCTGGAAGCAGTTTTCTCCAACAGTTCTTCCTGAATGTATTAGTCTGGGTTTTATATATCAGCTTTCAAAAATACTGATTCATCCCTTATCACAAAATTGTATTCCTGGGATGTCTGTTAGAACTTGCTCTGGGAAGCAGTTTTCTCCAACAGTTCTTCCTGAGTTTTTCTACTCGGTCAGTTATCTGTCGGAGAATTTCTCAAGATATTGGGGTATGTAGCACATTGATGATCTCTCATGCTTCCCCTGGCCAGACTGTATGAGGAAAATCCAGTGGTACCTCAGGTCAGTCTGGACTCTGCTTCTTCACCTTTATTTTTTCAGATACCTGATGTTCTTCATTTCACTGTTGCAATCATCACACTTGAGTTATCTGCCTGCAGGTAGCCCTCAGTCGGCCGGAATACTAGAGTCTTAGTATTTCTGTGTCGGATGCTGTTGTTTTTTCCATGACGTCAGGGGTATAAACAGGCAGCCGACGCCATTACATCAGTCTTTCTTGCCGAGGAGGAGCCCAAGCAGAAGCAGTTTCGTGTGCCAGTTGGCCACCACCTGAAATTTTCATTTTCTCGAGTTGATAATCCTGAAGTCTTCTAAAGCTTCAAGTACTCCGCTGGGGATCCTTTTTCTTGCTCTAACTGATGTCAGAAAAGTTAACAGTTGTCTTGCCTGTGGAAAGTAAATACCTTCACAGAGATTTTTCATTCTTACTGCGTCATCTGTTTAGGCCCAGACCATGACATCCTCGTCATTCATTTTGTGCCTTGTTTAACGCAGACTGAACCATTCAATCTTCGGGCTATTTTGTGTAAGCTAAATTCTTTTCGCTGTTCATTCTCAGTATTCCAATAATCGGCTTCGTAAGCCATCCGACTTTCGATCTTCCAAAAAAAGGAAGGATAAAGACAGAGACAGACCACATAGGTCCAAAACTGCCGATGATGCTTCCGTTTAAGCTAGTCAGCCAGTCCGCCGGTACTCAGTGAGGTGCCTTTTTGCAGCCCCCTGATGCCTGTTTATATGGATTCGCAGGCTCTGCTGAGACCCATTCGGAGTCTGGTATGCCGCGAGATGCTTCTAGACTATGGAACCAGTGGATGTCTCTACCCTTAGATGGGTCCGGAGAAGCTGTGCAGGCACCTGCTTGGAGGGTGTTTTCCGACCAACTAGATGTCTCGACCCAACGAACTTCTTTTTATCCAAACTACAGCCCAAGTTTCTCTAGGCCCAGAGCACGCGACTACTCGCCTGAAACCTAACGACCCATCAGCACATGCTCAGGCTCCCATGCCACAAAGCAAATGCTTAGAATGGCTGAAGACCTTATAACGCTAATTAGGAGAAACTCGTAGAAAATGTAAACACTGCAAGAAATTCCAAAAACGCCACACCAGTGCAAGTTAAATCACCCAAAACATGACCCTTTCCACACAGGTGCAGGAAACAATTTTATTAAGCTTCAACAATGCTTTTCATTGTTTACAAAACAACTTCTTTCTTCTAGATAAAAACATTTTAAAACACTGGGGTTTAAATTCCTCCTTCCTATCATCATCACGCTTAAAAACAGTAATGCTGACATTGGCTGTCTGCCTGGGATGACATGCTGGACAAGCCACGCTAGCCCAAGGGACGGCTTGCACTTGTCACCCCTGGGATTCCGGATTTTGGCAAAGGCTCTTGCCACCCCATAGTGCCTTTTTAGGCAAGGCTCAAATTCTAAACCTACCACCCTAGAACAAAACAAAGAAAAAAAACTAAGGGTAATGCTGCTCAATGCCAGGAGTCTCAACCTCAAGATGCACGCACCGAGGCCCTTCTCAGTATGGAGAACATCGATGTCTGTGCTGTGACAGAAACCTGGTTCAAGGCTCCTGAGAGCACCCCAGCACTATCAGGTTTTACCTCATATCATGCGCCCGCCACAAAACCCAACAATACCAAGAAAGGAGGAGGGGTATCCATATTCATCAAGGACACCCACACCTCAAGATTGGTGGCACGCGACGATGCATCGGAAACCATCCAGGTGCAATTAACCATAGGCAAGACTGCTATGCAAATTGTAGCATGTTACAGGCCACCCTCGCAAACTCAGGAACCTCACATGGCCTTCCTGAAAACACTGGAGGATAAATGTATCTAACACCATCATACTAGGTGACTTCAACTACCCTAATATAGACTGGGAACACTACTCAAGCCCAAACACTCTAGCCCAAAAGTTCCTGGAATTATAAACTCAAATGCCATGGAACAACTAGTCACCATCCCCACAAGAGGAGAGAACATACTTGATCTCATCATCACGAACATGGGAGCACAATGTTCAACGCCAGAAGTATACCCCTCACTGGTGAGATCTGATCACAAACTAATCTCGCTGGAGGTCCTCATCCCCTCCACCCGAAATGAAAGACCACAGTAAAGAACTTCGAAGCCGACTTCACACTTCTAAAGACTAGTGTGGTCTCCTTTAAGGCCCCTGAGCCGGCGGTTAACATTACTCAAACCGCTGAATCACTTACAAATGCCTTCTACCAGCACCTGCAGGGCTGCATGGATCAGGCAATCCCAAGCAAAACAAAGACTTTGTACCAAAGGCAAGCGCCCAGTTCAGGTGGTCTCAGCCATAAACAAACTACAATAAAAGGAGAAAGCTACTACAAGATAGAGCAAAATCCTTAAAAGGTAAGACACCGCTGATCACTATAAGTAAAAAGCTAAGAGCTCTCATAAAATCATCCAAAGTTAATTTTGAGAAAAAATAGCTAAGGACTCTAAAGACAACCATAAAGCATTCTTTAGCTATGTCAGAAACCTAGGAGGAAACTCCCAGATATGCTCAGAATTAGTTCAAAATGATGTGAAGATTACTGATCCTACAGACATTGCCAACATACTGGCTGACAGGTTCAGTGCAAACTTCTCCCCCCCTCCCCCCCAAAAGGAGAGATATCTATAGCAAATGATTGTCGCCCTCAAACATCTCCAACGCCAGGTGAGAACTGCTCTCTCCAAGGCAAAGAACACAGCATCCATGGGACCTGATGGTGTCCCCGGCTGTGTGCTCCATGAACTCAACGAGGAATTAAACCCACAGTTAGGACAGCTGTTTAATCTTAGTTCACCTCCGGATACGCATCTAGGAGTGGCGACAGACTGTAGTCCCACTCCACAAAGGCGGTGCCTCCACCGACCCTGGAAATTACCGTCCCATTAGCTTGACAAGTTCGATCTGCAAAGTTATGGAAAGGATCATAATGAATCTCCTAAATAAAGACATAGGGAATTTGCAGACTTTGGATCCAACCCAGTTTGGCTTTGTCAAAGGCAGATCATGCCTTTTAAACTTGGTTGACTTTTTGAAACAGTCACCAAGGCCATTGACGAGGAAAGGCAGTCCATACAGCCTACCTAGACCTGGCGAGGCTTTGATACAATACCCCATTCGGTATCATTGAAAAACTCATCAACTTAAATGTAAACCCATACATTACAAGATGGGTTGCAAACTGACAGAACCCACAGGGTCAGAGTTGCTGGCGCCATGTCAGACTCTAAGCCTGTCACAAGTGGTGTCCCACAGGGCTCAGTCCTGGGCCCACTCTTGTTTGGCATCTACTTTTCTGAAGTACAAGCAAACACAGGAGGGTTATGGCTGACAAAGTTCGCAGATGACTGCAAACTGGGCGCCGTAGTTGAGAACACCTCCGAGACAGATATCCTTCAGAAGGGTCTCACAGAAACGGATAACTGGTGCCAGAGCCATGGCCTCAAGTTAAATGCCAAGAAATGCATAGTCATACCCTTCGGGAAAAATAAGGTTACCCCTAGCTACCATATAGGTGGCAATCCCCTGACCACAGAAGAAGTTATTAGGGACCTGGGAACCCAGGTTGACAGTAGCCTTTCATTCGACACTCATATTGCTAAAGTAGTTAGGAAGACCTTCTACATTGCCCACCTTATCATGAAGGGATTCACATCTAGATCAAGGGAAGTCATAGTCTCCCTATACTCATCACTCATCAGACCAATGATAGAGTACAATGCCCCATTTGGAATGTATCTGACCCGACACTTGCAGCAGCTGGAGAGGCCACAAAAGTTCCTCACCAAAAGGATAAAGGGTCTCAAAAATCTGTCTTATGCTGCATGACTGAAAGAACTCCAGTTATATTCAGTTGCGTACCGCTTACTCAGAGGTGACCTATGCCTGACATACAAGGCCATGTCAAACCCAGATTTGATGAATATGCTTCATCTCAAAAAATCTAGATCCCTCAGAGCCACAAGGGCGGTTGACTTAAACCTCGACACGGTTATTAATAGGACGTGCTGGAGGGATAGATTCATCACCCAAAGACTCCCTGTGCTGTGGAACAAAATCCCGGTTTATGTGAGGCAGAGCACCTCGCTGGCCTTGTTCAAGAGGAATCTTGACCAATGGATGGGAGATCGCAGATACACCCCAAGGGTTACCTCAGTGTCACTGCTCGACAGAGGCACAGCTAAATAATGGGCATAGTTTCTCCAACCTAAGGGGTGGTGTAAGCCACAAAACTATGGCTAGGCTTATAAATGCCCTCGGGCAGATAGACTAGTATGAACCTATGAACATCCCAAAAGGGGCATTGTACTCGATTATGGGCCTGATGAGGGATGAGTAAAGAGGCACGATGACCTCCCCTAATCTAGATGTGAATCCCTTCATGATTAGGTGGGCTATATAAAATGTTTTTCTAACCACTTTGGCCACGTGGTTGTCAAATGAGAGATTGCTATCAACTTGGGTCCCCAGGTCCCTAATGACTGCTTCTGTACTTAATGGATTACCACCTATGTGGTAATTTGTGGGCACTTTGTTTTTGCCAAAGGGGATGACTATACACTTTTTGGCATTTAGCTTGAGGCCATGGCTCTGGCACCAGTTGTCTGTTTCTTTGAGGCCCTTTTGGAGGATGCTTGTGTCGGCTGGAGAGTCGATTATGGCACCCAGTTTGCAGTCATCTGCATACTTGGTCAGCCACAGTCCTTCCGTGTTGGCCTGTACCTCCGAGAAATATATACCAAACAAGAGAGGTCCCAGGACTGAGTCTTGTGGGACGCCACTTGTAACTGGTTTGGAGTCTGACATGGCTCCAGCAATTCTAACCATGTGGGTTCTGTCCTTGAGCCAGTTTGCAACCCATCTAGTGACATAGGGGTTTATATTTAAGCTGGTGAGCTTATCTATAATGCCCGAGTGGGGTATTGTATCAAGGCTTTGCAGGTCCAGATAGGCTGTGTGGACCACCTTCCCTTCACAATGGCCTTGGTGACTGTTTCAAAGAAGTCAACCAGGTTTAAGAGGCAGGATCTGCCCTTAACAAAGCCAAACTGGGTAGGATCCAGTGTCTGTAGGTCCCCAATATCTTTATTTATGAGGTCCATAATGATCCTTTCCATAGCTTTGCAGACCAAGCTAGTCAGGCTTATGGGGCGATAGTTTCCAGGGTCCGTTGAGGCACCACCTTTGTGGAGAGGGACCACTGTTGCTGTACGCCATTCTTTGGTTACATATCCTGTAGTAAGGCTGAGATTGGGTTTAGCTCTTCTTGGAGTTCATGTAGGACGCAGCCCGGGACACCGTCTGGTCCCATTGATGCTGTGTTTTTTGCTTTGGGGAGGGTGGCTCCCACCTGAGCATCTGAGATGTCGGGGGGGCAGCACTCTGCTGGGATAGATATTTGCCCTTTTGGTGGGAGGGGGGGGAGAAGTTTGCGCTGAACCTGTCAGCTAGGATGTTGGCAATGTCTGTGGGATCAGTGTATTTTTTGTCATTTTGGACTAATTCTGAGCATATCTGTGAATTCCCACCCAGGTTCCTAACATAACTAAAGAAAGCCTTGTGATTATCTTTAGTGTCCTGTGCAATTTTTCTCTCGAAGCTGGCCTTTGACGATTTTATGAGTGCCCTTAGTTTTTTGCTAATACTGATCAGAGATGCCTTCCCTTTTTGGGATTTTGCTCTATCATGTAGTAGCTTCCTCCTTCTATTGTATAGTTTGTTTATGGTTGGGGTCCACCAGACAGGTCGTCTGCCTTTGGAGGATTGGGTCTTGGTTTTATTTGGGATTGTGATGATCCATGCATTCCTGAAGGTGTTCATAGAATGCATTTATAAAGGATTCTGCGGTCTGGGCCGATTTTCCACAGGCCCGGGGCTTTGAAGGATTCCACCTCGGTTTTGAGGAGTGTGAAATTAGCTTTAGAGAAGTTTTTCACTGTGGTTTTCTGGGCAGGTGGGGTCGGATGTGAATATCCAGTGAGATCAGTTTATGGTCTGTTCTTACCAGTGAGGGATACACTTCTGGTCTGGAGCATAGAGTCCCCATGTTGATGATGATCAGGTCCAGTATGTTTTCCCCTCTTGTGGGAGTGGTAACAAGCTGCTCCATAGCATTTGAGTTTATGAATTCTAGGAACCTTTGGGCAAGGGTGTTGGAGCTAGAGTAATGCTCCCAATCTATGTTTGGGTAGTTGAAGTCACCCAATATAATGGTGTTCGGAGAGACCTTCATATTTTCCAGTGTTCTCAGGAAGGCCGAGTGGGGTTCCTGGGTTTGGGAGGGTGGTCTGTAGCAGGCTATAAACTGGAAGGCAGTTTTACCCACTGTTAGTTGCACATGGATAGTCTCTGATGCTTCGTGCTTTGCCACCAACCTGGAGGTGTGGGTATCTTTGATGAATATCGATACTCCCCCTCCTTTTGTGGTTCGGTCCAAGTTTTGGGGCCGAAAAGCATGGTATCAGGTATAACCTGGTAGTGCTGGAGTGCTCTCAGGAGTCCTGAACCAGGTTTCTGTTACTGCACAGATATCGATGTTCTCCATGCTAAGGAGAGTTTCGAAAAGGCATCTTGAGGTTTAGACTTCTAGCGTTGAGTAGCATTACTCTTAGTTTCTTATCCCTTGTGATGCCTATGGAGGTGGGTTTGTCTTTTGAGCCTTGCCTAAAAAAGGCACTATGGGGGTAGCAAGAGCCTTTGCCAATATCCGAAAGCCCAGGGGTGACAGGTGCAAGCCGTCCCTAGCAAAGCATCGTGGCTTGTCGTGCATATCATCCCACGCTGACAGGCATTGGATCCCCTTTGAATGACACCAATACTTAAGCCAATTGTTCATCTTGTCTTCATATTGTGGCATCATTCTTGGTGAGGGTAAGATGCTACTCAAGGTCAGGGTCATACCAGCCTGGGCTACATGCTCAGAGAGCTCCTCTATGTCTCTTTTCATGTAGTCCAGGGAGGTATCGCCTCGGTCATTCACACCAGCATGGACAATGACTGAGTCATATTTGTACTTGCCTTGGAGTGACCTGAGTGCTTGTGTTATGTGGCGGATCCTAGCGCCAGACAGGCTGCTCACCGTGACCTTCTCCTTGTTCAGCTTGGTGAGCGGGACGTCAGTGTGCCTGACAATAGAGTCACCTATTACAAGTGTAACAGGTGTGTTGTTTAGCCTTAAGGGCTGTGACTGTTCGGCACACTGGCTTTGTGAGATATGTGTTGCATGTGTTTTGTTTTGGGGTAGCGGTTGCTTGGGTGTCTGCTTTGGAGGTCTCTGCTGCTTAGGCAGATCTTTATTTAGAGCCTCCAAGTATGTTTTTGTGTGATTATGTGTTTGATTTGCTGTCGTGGTAGGTCTATGTGAGACTGGAATTGTAGTGAATGTGGTTTCTTAAACATTTAAGTTCTTTTGGCCCTTCTGCAGCTAAGCTGCTCAAGAAGTGCGATGGGAAATTAATTCAAGGGGTGACTCAAATATTTCAACCCTCCTTTTTAAAGCAGATAACATTTGTCCGTCCTCCTCAGCTTCCCCTTTCAGGTATCAAGGAGCTGTTAAACTGGAATTTAAAAAACAATTGCAAGAAGGCTACAAAATTGCAAGAAGGCTACAAAAGGAAGGAAAAGCCTCTGTCAAGGATAATCGTCCCAGTCAGCACAACTATTTCTGTTCTAGCCCCCTGCTCCCTTTCCAACCCTAGCAACCTCTCCATATCCCTGAGACTTCATCTTCCTTTGTGGTGCTGGACTGACAGACAAAAAGTTTTAATTGTATCTAAGCAAGGGTACACTTGGCAGTAGGAATTTCCTCCTTGATCTCTTTTTCTTCCCATTCTGCATCAGATGCTGACTCAATGAGTAATAAAAAGCCAGTGCCACCCGGTCTGATGGTAAAAGGCTTTTATTCATTGATGTTTCTGATACTGAAGAAGGAAGGATCCTGGAGGTGTGTGCTGAATCTTTCCTTTCTAAATCTTTTGGTCAATAT
The DNA here is from genome assembly GCF_019279795.1 of Protopterus annectens. Taxonomy (NCBI): domain Eukaryota; kingdom Metazoa; phylum Chordata; order Ceratodontiformes; family Protopteridae; genus Protopterus; species Protopterus annectens. The sequence continues at coordinate 728,951,848 of NC_056737.1, read as the reverse complement.
TCCAAATTTAAGAATGCTTTTCCCTCATTCTCTGTTACCTCTGCTCCTTTTTCTAGCTTCCATAGTTGTGTTAGACTTAAGGGATGCTTACCATCGCATTCCTATTGTCAAGCTGTTCTGATTTTTAAGATTTTTCTATGCCTACCTTGCATTATCAGTTATCTGTCTTACCTTTTAGATGTTCCACTGTACCAGTGAATATCCACAAAGTGTCTAAGCCCAGTAATTGCACAATTTAAGGCATAAACCTCTTTCCATGTATGAATTTTTGCTTATCGATGACGTTTCTTTCTCGAGCTGTCAAGAGTCTTCAGCAACTGTTCAGAATGTATTAGTCTGGGTTTTTATATAACAGCTTTCAAAAATACTGATTCATCCCTTATCATAAAATTGTATTCCTGGGATGTCTGTTAGAACTTGCTCTGGGAAGCAGTTTTCTCCAACAGTTCTTCCTGAATGTATTAGTCTGGGTTTTTATATATCAGCTTTCAAAAATACTGATTCATCCCTTATCACAAAATTGTATTCCTGGGATGTCTGTTAGAACTTGCTCTGGGAAGCAGTTTTCTCCAACAGTTCTTCCTGAGTTTTTCTACTCGGTCAGTTATCTGCCGGAGAATTTCTCAAGATATTGGGGTATGTAGCACTGATGATTCTCATGCTTCCCCTGGCCAGACTCTGTATGAGGAAAATCCAGTGGTACCTCAGGTCAGTCTGGACTCTGCTTCTTCACCTTTATTTTTTCAGATACCTGATGTTCTTCATTTCACTGTTGCAATCATCACACTTGAGTTATCTGCCTGCAGGTAGCCCTCAGTCGGCCGGAATACTAGAGTCTTAGTATTTCTGTGTCGGATGCTGTTGTTTTTTCCATGACGTCAGGGGTATAAAAACAGGCAGCCGACGCCATTACATCAGTCTTTCATGCCGAGGAGGAGCCCGAAGCAGTTTGCAAGTGCCAGTTGGCCACTACATGAAATTTTCATTTTTCGAGTTGATAATCCTGAAGTCTTCTAAAGCTAAGTACCCCGTTGGGGATCCTTTTTTCTTGCTCTAACTGATGTCAGAAAAAGTTAACAGTTGTCTTGCCTGTGGAAAGTAAATACCTCACAGAGATTTTTCATTCTTACTGCGTCATCTGTTTAGGCCCAGACCATGACATCCCTCGCCGTCCATTTTGTGCCTTGTTTAACGCACGAACCATTCGTCTTCAGGCTATTTTTGTTGCTAAATTCTTTCGCTGTCTATCTCCGTATTCCAAAATGGCTTCGGTAAGCCATCCGACTACCGATCTTCCAAAAAAAGGAAGGATAAAGACAGAGACAGACCGCATAGGTCCAAAACTGCCGATGATGCTTCCGTTAAGCTAGTCGCCAGTCCGCCGGTACTCAGTGAGGTGCCTTTGCAGCCCCTGATGCCTGTTTATATGGATTCGCAGGCCTCTGCTGAGACCCATTCGGAGTCTGGTATGCCGCGAGATGCTTCTTAGACTATGGAACCAGTGGATGTCTCACCCTTAGATGGGTCCGGAGCAGCTGTGCAGGCACCTGCTTCTGAGGGTGTTTTCCGACCTACCGATGTTCGACTCTAACAGACTTCTTTTTTATCCAAAACTACCAAGTTTCTTAGGCCCAGAGTACGCACTACGCCTAGAAAACTAACAACCAAAGCACATGCTCAGGCTCCCATGCCACAAAAGCAAATGCTTAGAATGGCTGAAGACCTTATAACGCTAATTAGGAGAAACTCGTAAAAATGTAAACACTGCAAGAAATTCCAAAAACGCCACACCAGTGCAAGTTAAATCACCCAAAACATGACCTCTTTCCACACAGGTGCAGGAAACAATTTTATTAAGCTTCAACAATGCTTTTCATTGTTTACAAAAAACAACTTCTTCAGATAAAAACATTTTAAAACACCGGGGTTTAAATTCCCCTCCTTCCTATCACGTTTAAAAACAGTAATGCGCGTGGCTGTCCGTTTCTTGCTTAGAAGGCAAACTCCACTTCCCTTTAGTTTAATAAAACAGTTCTACGATGCTGTAAACATCAAAAAACATTGACCACATGTATAAACCTACCTAATAAATAAATAAATTCTAAAAATGTTTACTAAGAAATATTCACTTTAAAAGTACTTCATGAACTTAACACATTTAATTATGTGAATTCAAAACCAATTAGTTTTCAAACTGCTAGCATAAATAATATAAAATGTATTGTACTTAATACAAAATAGCTGTCAGTTTATAAGGCATTAGTTCATGAAAAATTATATTGTAAAGCATATATTTATATGCATCTATACAAAATAATATGTTATAAACATATATTTGTATGTATCTAAAAAGTATGAAAAATAGTAATAAAAATAATACAAAGGAAATTTACTACCGGCTTAAGCTTCTTAGTTTTAAAATACACATAATGGAACTTAATTCATTTATCCCTGGATAATGGCAAGCATCCAGTCTCAATTGCCACAAAAGTTCATTTTTCTCTAAAATCAATGAGTCCGGTCCCCCTCTCCCTTCATTTTTAACTTGATTTATTGCCCGGAATGTGCACTGATGTTGTGGGTACTCCATAATATGTCTTGCGAGTGCGTTCTCCGCTTTGTGTCTCCCCATGGCATACACGTGTTTGTATACCCGTTCGCGGAGTTTTCTGTCAGTTTTTCCAATATAGAATACCAGACAGCATGTGCACCTTGCTAGGTATACTACTTGCTTGCTTTGACAGTCAAATTTATCCTTTATTTTATATCTCTTGCCCTTGATCTCAAATGTTTGGCCGGTATCCATGTATTTACAATATTTACACATGTTGCATTTAAGCATACCCGTTGCGTTTACCTGCCTGTTTGGTTTCTTTTCCAGTATTTGTTTCATGTTATTTCCCCATTTGAAAACAAACCCTGTTTTTTCCTGGAATTTGCTTCTCAATACACCATAATTCATTAATATATCCCAGTTCTTTTGAATTATGGAAACCACACTTTTAGCATCTAGGCTGTATGTAATAATAAAACTGTATGGGCTAATAGTTTGTCTAACAACTGGTGGTTTGTTAATGTGTCCACTGTGCTGGTTCAGGATGGGCAAATAAATTCCCATTTCCCTTTTTAACTGGACTTCTTCAATCAAGTCCTGGATTAGGGTGACGGGGTAGCCTCTTTTCAAGAATAAATCTTTCTCAAAGCTGCATTCTTCCTGGAAATCGTGGTCTTTAGTGACCATCCTCGCAGCTCAAACTTGTTGGCCCTTTATTACAGGTTTCTTTTGTGTAAAGGGATGGCAACTAGAGTACTGCAAAAAGGAATTAGAGTATCTGTCCTTGCGGAATATTTTTGCTATAAAGCATGCATTACTCATATCCTTAATTAGGTCTATGTCCAAATATGCTATTCTATCTTGTGCAAAACATGATGTAAATTTGAGGAATTCTGATGTAGAATTAAAAAATTCAACCTTCTCTTGTGCAACTTGTATGTCCCCCTTATCCGAAATAAATATATCATCCAAGAATCGTGTGTACAATTGAATTTTCTCGTAGATGTATAAATTAGATATAACGTACTCCCTCTCCCAAAACGCCATTACCAAATTGGCCACACTGGCTCCACAGGGGGAGCCCATGGCCACACCTATTTTTTGAAGGTAGTACTTGTTGTTAAATGTTACATAGTTACATGACAGGATTATGTCCAAAAGTTCCTCAACCAACTTGATCTTGTGACATGATGCTTCTTTTTGTCTCATTATAGAGGCCACCCATTCAATTGCTTCCAAATGGGAAATGGAGGAATAAAGGTCCTTGACATCTATAGTGAGGAAATTGTGGTCCTATTAATTCCTCCAAAAACAACCATGAATCTTTAGAAATCTGATTTTCACTTTTGACATATTTTTTTCAAAATATTATCAACAGTTTTTGCACATGCATATGTGATGCTGTTTCTTGCGTTTATTAGACTAAAGGGAGGTGGAGTTTGCCTTCTAAGCAAGAAACGGACAGCCACTCACATTACTGTTTTTAAACGTGATAGGAAGGAGGGGAATTTAAACCCCAGTGTTTTAAAATGTTTTTATCTGAAGTTTTTTGTAAACAACGAAAAGCATTTTCGAAGCTTAATAAAATTGTTTCCTGCACCTGTGTGGAAAGAGGTCATGTTTTTGGGGGATTTGACTTGCACTGCTTTGGCTAATTAGGAGAAGCCAGCCTTCCCCTGCTAAGAGAGAAAGAATTCAGTTGCCTTCAGATTCTACAGACCAGGTGTCCAATGACTCTGACCTTTCTGATTATCAGGACATGCCCTTATCAACCTGTGAGGATTCAGATGCAGAGGAATCCATTCCCTCTGCCTCCCCTCCAGAGGATTTCTCTTTTAGTGAAACCTTGCATACATTAAGAGAGCATTTCCATTGGGAATGCCAATACTTTCCTGTGTCCAAAAGGAGACTCAGAGAATTTTTAGAGCTACCTCAGCACAGGCCTTTTGCTATTCCCCCTGTCCTGGATGTTGTGGATGATGTTTTCATGGAATCCAGTCTTACTCCAGACACCTTACCTGACTATTACCGAGTACCCGATTCCCACAAGTTTCTTTTCAAGAATCCTACTCCTGATCCCAGAGATCATTTCCCAGGGAACTAAAGATATTAAGGCTACTACAGCCAAAAATCCTACCCCTTCAGACAGGGATTCCAAAGTGTTAGACAGATGGGGTAAGAAGGTATATACCTCTGCAACTCTTGCTATCAGGGCATTGAATTGCCAGTAGTCACATGCTGAAGTACCAACAACATATTATGGAACTCATTAAACAAAAAATGGTAATATTTCCAGATTGTGGAGAAAATAAAGATTTGCAAGAGCTTATGCGTTCTGTAAACCAAGTTAGTAAGCATACTTTGCAGTGTGGTTTTGATGCCCTAGAAGCATCTTACAGGGCTTCAGTCACTGGCTCTGTATTGAGAAGACGTGCTTGGCTGAAGGAGCAGACCTTGCCAGATCATGTCAAATCCAAATTACTAGACGCTACTTTAAATAAGGATGTTTTGTTTGGCACCAAAGCAGAAGTTGTTCTTAAAAAGATGGAAGAAAAAGCTAAATCTATGCAAACTGTTAAAGAATTCTTACAAGTGCAACCACCTCGATTCAGTAGGCATTGCCCATCAAAACACTGGTCCTTTCCAGCCCCCTCCAGGCCTTCCCAAACAAGGCCCAGAGAAACAGACCACCCAGACTACAGTCTCAGGGTATGCAGAAATCTAAGCAATGGAGTGCTCCCACCCCTAAAACAGGGAGTGGTATGCCACCTCCCTATGGAAAAAGTTCACAATAACTTCTCAGTGCTACTTCCCAGCCCTGCCCAATTGCTTGTGCCCCTAGGAGGAAAACTTGCCCTTCATGCAAAAAACTGGATGGCCATCACTCAGGATCGATGGGTCCTCAGCATTGTATCCCAGGGGTACAAATTTTATTTCCATTCACTGCCAACCCCAGGCGGGTTTCCAGACCTTCCTCCAAACCAGTGGGCAGAGGCTCAAAACCAAGTTCTTTCCCTGCTCAACATCAGAGCTATTCAGCCAGTTCCAGTAGAACCAAGGGGTCAGGGTTTCTACTCCAGACTATTCCTGGTACCCAGGAAAGAGGGTTTTTGGCGCCCAATTCTGGATCTTTCAATTATCGACACCTTCCTGGTGGTCCCAAAATTCAAGATGCTTACCCTGCAACAGCTTCTCCCTATGCTAGCCAAGCATGCCTGGTTAGTCACCCTAGACTTAAAAGAAAGTTATCTGCACATCCCCATCACGGAATCATACAGGAAATATCTACATTTCAAGGCAGATCTATGCATTATCAGTTCCCTGCACTCCCTTTGGCTTATCTACTGTGCCCAGGGTATTCACAAAATGCCTGGCTCCAGCCATTGCATACTGCAGGCAGAGAAATATCCAATTTTACCCGTACTTGGACAACTGCCTGATTCAGGTGGACAGCCAGGAATTGCTTCTTCAGCACCTGGCATTTGTAAAAAGCCTTCTCACTTCATTGGGGTATACCATCAACAAAAATAAATCACAACTGGTGCCCAGTCAAAAGATTGTATTCCTGGGAGCAAGCTTAGATACAACTTCCCAGATGGCATTTCTCACTTCAGAAAAACAGGTCTATCTGATGGACTACTTCAAGCAAATGGCCACCAGAACCCAGCTAACTGTAAGAAAAAAACTGCAAGCCCTAGGGTTCATGGTCTCATGTATTCTGCTCATTCCATATGCAAGACTGCATATGAGGAAACTTCAATGGTACTTAAAAAGTCTTTGGTGCCAACATTCTCGGGACCTGGAAACAGTCTATCATAGCTTGTCTGAGGGCAGAGTTCCTTTGGTGGGCAGAAGCATGCAACCACAACAAGGGACTGCATTTTACTCTACCCCACACCACCCAAACCCTGACCACAGACGCATCAGACTATGCATGGGGGGCCCACATGGCTGGCAAATGCATTCAGGGCCACTGGAGCCCAAGCCAAATTCTCCTGCACATCAACCAAAAGGAGATGCTAGCTGTACAGAATGCTCTGACAGCTTGCAGATACCTAATCCTTCCAGGACAACTGCTAATAAAAACAGATAACACCACAGTTATGTGGTACATAAACAAGCAGGGGGCAACCCATTCTTCCCCACTCTGCAGGTTAGCCAAGACTCTGTGGAGCACAGCTTTGGACAACCAAATCCATATACAAGCTCAATTCCTGCCAGGCAAACAAAATTCACTGGCAGACGAGTTAAGCAGAAATCTCCTAGACCCACACAAGTGGAAATTGGAGCCCAGCACCTTCAACCTTCTGATCCAGAGGTGGGGGACCCCAGAGGTGGATCTCTTTGCCTCCCCCATAACCACCAATTAAGCAAATTCTGCACCAGGAACCCTCACAGCTGGGCCTGGAAGGTGGCTGGCCCTATCCTTTCAATGGGAAAACCTCTCAATCTATGCCTTTCCCCCTCTGCCCCTTGTTTCAAGTTAAAAAAAAGACAGGCCAAGGACAATTCTGATTGCCCCAGACTGGCCACGCCAGCAGTGGTACCCACTCCTGCGCAGCCTGACAATGATGGCACCCACACCAGACCCCTACCCTGCTGTCAAACAGGAGGGACAGATTTTGCATCCACAATTGCAAACCCTAAATTTTGCAGCCTGGCTTATTCCTTGAATACTCCACCCAGCAACCCTAAGTAAACAGGTGCTGGACATCATTCTTGAAGCCAGAAGGCCTAGAGCTAGGAAAGCCTATGTGGAAAAGTGGAAAAGATATTGTTCTTGGATTCAATCTAAAGGAAAGGACACAGCAGTGCCCTCCTTACCTCTAATCCTGGATTACCTAGCAAAGCTACTCCACAGAGGCCTATCCTTCTCCATTAAGATTCATGCCTCTGCCATTTCGGTTCATTACACTACTGAGCCACCTCTATTTTCCCACCCTCTCATCAAACAGTTCCTGAGAGGGGCCAACAACTTAAGGCCCCCAAGGAGAGCACCTATCCTGCTTGGGACCTTAACTTTGTACTGGAAAAACACACGCCTTCCCCCTTTTAAACCTGCTGCTTCCACAGAGTTAAAATTCCTCTCTTGGAAAACAGCCTTGCTTCCAGTCATCACTTCAGCTAGAAGAGTGTCTGAGCTACAGGCACTGATGGCTGTGGAACCTTTTATTACCTTCCATGCTGACAGGGTTTCCCTCCGGACTAACCCGTCCTTTATGCCTAAGGTGGTGTCTAGTGTGGCCCTAAACCAATCCATCCATTTTCCAACCTTCTTCCCAAACCCTCAGAATAAAGGGGAAAGGATCCTGCACTCTTTGGATGTGCACAGAAAGCTCAGGTCCTACCTTGATAGGACTAAGCCTTTCAGAAAATCTGAGCAGCTGCTAGTCAGCTTTGTAATGGGGCAGAGGGCAAGGCCATTTCCAAACAAACCATTTCCAAATGGATAGTGCACTACATTAATTTCTGCTACAAGCACCATGGAAAATCAACCCCTCAGGGGGTCAGAACACATTCCACTAGGGCTACTTCTACCTCTACAGCATTTCTCAGGGGAGGCCCTACCAGGGACATTCTGGAAGCTGCAACCTGGAGTTCTGTACACATCTTCACCAAGCATTACCACTTGCCTATCTTTTCCAAATCCAGGGCAGGATTTGCTACAGCAGTCTTGCAGGGCCTACTAGCCAGCCCTAACTCTTCTTGACTGCCTCCACCCTTCCTCAGCTTTGGGAATCATCCCAAGTGTGATGACTGCAACAGTGAAACACGAAGAACATAGTACAGTTGTGTACACTTACCATAAATGTAGATGTTAGAGTGTATTCACTGTTGCAGTCCTGGTTTCCCTCCCTCCAGCCCCCTGGTTTTCTCTGTCTTTCTCTCTCTCCTCTCTATGGCTATTCCTAATGGTATTGGTATTTACTTTTTATTGGTGGTTTCCACACCATATACTAGCTCCCTGTTTGGGGGCTCCTGACATTTAGGGCAAGAAAAACTGATGTAATAGTGTCGGCTGCCTGTTTTTATACCCCCGATGACCTCACATCATGGAAGAAGCAACAGCATCCGATGTAGAAATACTAAGACTCTGGTATTAGGGCCGACTGAGGGCTATCTGCAAACAGATAACCCATGTGTGATGACTGCAACAGTGAATACACTCGAACATCTACATTTATGGTAAGTGTACAAAACTGTACTTTCTGCTCTATGTAAAAAGGGATTTTATGATGGGTCGACTAGATCTCTTGCAATACAGGTTTCCCATTCTCCCTTATGACACCTCTCCAGTCTCTTACTACAAATGCTTCAGATTCAGACCTGGCATGGGGAGCACTCTCCAGAGGCATAAAAGTGCAAAGTCTGTGAAACCCACAAGATAGACGGCACATAAATGTTAGACATTGGCAGTGATCAACTCCTTGAAATCCTTAAGTCATCTCTTTCCATCACTTTATTTTAACTGTGTTGTTTACCTCTGGCCAGGGTGGGGTTCCAGTCACCTTTGTCCCCTTGATGTTCTTTGTGTTTCACTGTTGCAGTCATTACATTTGGGTAATCTGCTGGCAGGTTGCCCTCAGTCGGCCTGATTAACAAAGTCTTGGGTCCTGCGTCAGTTGCTGTCCCTTCTTCCATGACGTCAGGTCATCAGGGGTATAAAACATGCAACCAACGCCATTACATCAGTCTTTCTTGCCGCGCGGTGCCCGAAGCAGAAGCAGTTCGCAAGTGCCAGTCGGCTGACTCCTGAAATTTTCGTTTTCGAGTTTCAGAACCGAAGTCTTCAACTAAAAAGCTAAGTACCCCATTGGGGAAACTTTTTCTTGCTCCTTACCAATGTCAGTAAAAGTTAATAATTGTATTACTTTTGTGGGAAGCAAATACCTCATAAGGATTTTCATTTGTACTGTATTCCTTGCCTAGGCCCTGACCACGACGTACATTGCTGTCGGTTCTGTGCTTTATTTAATCGACGCACTGTCTGTCGTGGGTACGTTTTTGCTTCTAAATATTTTGGATCACGGTTTAATTATCCAGAAATGATGTCAGTTAACATTCCAACTACCGGAATACCGAAAAATGCAAAGAAAAAAACAGACAGAGGCTGTTGAGGTCCAAAACTGCCAACGACGCTTCTCCTAAGGCAGTCGCCAGTTCGCCAGTACCCAGTGAGGCACTTTCGCAGCCCCTGATACCCACTACTTCTGATTCGCAGGCCTCTACTGAGACCCATTCGGAGTCCGGTATGCCGCGAGATGCTTCAGTTATGGAACCTGCGTATGTCTCTACCTTGGAATGGGTCCAGAGCCGCTCTGCAGGCACCGGCTTCTGAGGATGTATTCAGGCCTACAGATTTGCATATTAAACCAACGCCATCTTCATATTAAGGCCAAAATCTCAAACTATGTCTAAAAAACTGACGCCCAGGCCACATGTGCAGGCCCCTATGCCTAAAAAAAAAATGATCAAAATGGCTGAAGATTTAAGTACTCTAATCAGGGGTAGCCAACCCCCCCCCCCCCCCTTCAAAGAGGCCTAGGGCAGAAATTGACTATGAATCTTCTGAACAGGATTCTATTTCTTCTGACTCTTCTAATGAACAGGATTTGTCTATACCTACTTATGAGGTCTCTGATGCAGAGGATTACATTCCTTCTGCTTCTCTCCCTGAGGATTTTTCTTTTGGGGAAACTTTACATACCTTAAGGGAACATTTCCACTGGGAAAGTCAAGATTTTTCTGAATCTAAAAAGAGACTTGGGGATTTTCTTCTTCTTCCTCAGCGTAGACCTTTGGCTATACCTCCTGTTCTAGACATTGTTGATGTGTTTTCAGACTCTAGTATGGCTCCTGATTCTCTGCCTCCCGCTCCTTGTAAGCCAGATAGATATTACAGGGTTCCTGACTCCCACAAATTCTTTTTCAAAAATCCTGTTGCGGATCCTGAAACCATTTCTCAGGGCCCCAAGGGCATTAAGGCTTCTACTGTTAAAAATCCTACCCCTCTGATAGAGATTCCAGGGAGCTGGATAGATGGGGTAAGAAGGTCTACACTTCTCAACCTTGGCAATCAGGGCTTTAAACTGTCAATTCCATATGCTAAAATATCAACAGCATACCATGGGACTTCTTAAACAGAAAATTATGTTGGTTTCTGACTGTGTGGAAAATAAAGATTTACAGGGTCTATTGCATTCAGCTGAGCAAGCTGAAAAACATACTTTGCAATGTGGTTTTGATTCTTTGGAGGTCTCTTGCAGGGTGGCTGTAACTGGGTCTGTGCTAAGAAGGCATGCTTGGCTCAAAGAACAATCTCTACCTGAACATGTTAAAGCAAAATTGTTGGACGCTCCTTTGCAACAGGACCGTCTCTTTGGTAATGAGCCTGAAGAAGTTCTAAAAAAAGATGGAAGATAAAGCTAAATCTATGCAAACTGTGAAAGATTTCTTACAAGTGCAACCTCCAAGATTTACTAGGCACTGGCCTACTAAGAACTGGTCCTTTCCAGTTCCTTCGAGAGCCACTCAAGTCAAACTCAGACATTCCAAAGGCACCAGATTTCAGCCCCAAGGGACTTTCAGAACTAAGCAATGGGGTGCCTCCTCTTCCAAATCTGGAAACAACAAGACACCTCCCTATGGTAAGCAGTCTCAATGACTTTCCTCTAGATTACCAAGCACTTAACTGCCCCTTTGGGGGGGAAACTGGCTCTTCATGCAAAAAACTGGTAACTTATAACCCAGGGCAAATGGGTTTTAAATATAGTATTCAAATCAGAAATACTCCAGAAGTACTATATACCATAAACATCCACAGCACACGATAGTCACAAACAAGAAACTTTTAATGAAGCTTTCAGGTTTACACCCTTCATCAGCATACAAAATCACAACACATTAACACATTTAAATAGAGGACCATTATAATCACATGATCAAGCCAGCCATTCAAAGGACCACTATAATTAAATATGCAAATTCAATCTAAAAACATCTAATAAAATTAATTTTCATACAGTTACTTGTTAAAAGCATAATACATAAGTATAAAAAGTACAAAAAAACTGTTACATATATATATATATATATATATATATATATATATAGACAAATAATTACATCTACACATTTAGAAATACTATACACTTAATACTATAAATTTTCTCTCTGCCTCTTGGTCAAAACTGGTTTTAAACTGGCTGTCCCATTAAGGCCTGGATACTTATCAGCCTGTAGTCGCACTATCCACTCATACTCTTTTAGCAACAAAAGATTATCAATATCACCCCCTCTAATGCCCAACTGCAGAATAGATATACACCTAAACTTAAATGCATGTGTCTGAAAATCATGCAGATGCCTGTATAGCCCATTTGTCTCAAGCTTTCTTTTTATTCCAGATCTATGTTCTATTATCCTATCCTTCAGCTTCCTAGCTGTTTTCCCTACGTAAAATGCACTACATAGGGTAGTAGGGTTTCATTTCCACACGTTGCCAACTCCAAACGGATGACAGACCTGTCCCCAAATCAGTAGGCAGAGGCCCAGAAACAAGTACTTTCCCTCTTGAACATGGGGGCTATTCAACTAGTACCAGAAGAGGAAAAGGGACAAGGTTTCTATTCCAGACTTTTCCTGGTACACAGAAAAGACAAATCATGGTGTCCAATTCTGGACCTATCTACTCAACACCTTTCTGGACATTCCAAAATTCAAGATGCTAACTCTTCACCAGTTATTTCCTATGCTAGGCAAAGATGCCTGGTTGGCAACTCTGGATTTAAAACAGGCTTACCTGCATATTCCAATCAGGGAATCTTGCAGAAGATACCCCACTTCAAAGCAGGCTACTTGCATTACCAGTTCTCTGCACTGCCCTTTGGCTTATCTACTGCGCCCAGGGTCTTTACAAAGTGCCTGGCTCCAGTAATTGCATTTTGCAGGCAAATAAATATTCAAATATATCCATACTTGGATGATTTTCTAATTCAGGCAGAAAACAAGGACATTCTTCTAAAACATCTGGTGTTTGTAAAAAGGGTTCTAACTTGTCTAGGGTACACTATAAACAAAAAGAAATTACAACTGGTACCCTCTCAAAAAATTACATTCTTGGGTGCAAGCTTGAATACAGCTGCCCAGATGGCTTTCCTTATGCCAGAAAAGCAAATTCATTTGGTGACTTACTTCAAACAAGTGGCCACAAAAACCCTGCTTTCTGCAAGGCAAATACTGCAAACCTTGCTGCTCATGGCCTCCTGCATTCTTCTAATTCCATATGCAAAACTGCATATGAAGAAACTTCAGTGGTACTTAAAAAGTTTATGGAGTCAACATTGTCACAGCCTGGAAACAATGATTCCTATCATACCTTGCCTGCATCTAGAGGTCCTGTGATGGGCAGAGGCCTGCCACCAGATCAAGGGATTGACATTCACACCACCCCCTGCCACCCAAACCCTATCTACAGACGCAACAGACTATGCATGGGCGGCTCATCTGGCAGGGAAGTGCATTCAGGGCAAATGGAGCCCAAATCAAATGCACCTTCATATAAATCTAAAAGAAATGCTAGCTGTACAGAATGCACTGACAGCCTTCAAGGACTACCTTCATCCAGGACAATTACTGATAAAGACTGACAACACCACGGTTATGTGGTACATAAACAAGCAGGGGGCTACACATTGCTACCCCCTCGGCAGACTAGCCATGGCATTGTGGAACACGGCCTTCAGCTATCAAGTACAATAACAAGCTCAATTCCTGCCAGGAAAGCTGAATACTCTGGCAGATGAACTAAGCAGAAATCTCATGAACTCACATGAATGGAAACTGGAACCACGAATCTTCAACAAGTTGACACACAAATGGGGGAGCCCAGACATAGATCTTTTGGCCTCACCCCAGAACTATCAGTTGGACAAAGTTTGCACAAGAACTCATCACAAAAAAGCATGGAAAGTGGATGCTCTGTCCTTCATCTGGAAAAAATGATCAGTCTATGCCTTTCCCCCTCTGCCTCTGCTCTCCAAAGTTCTACTAAAAGTCAAACAGGATAAACCAAAAATGATTTTGATTGCTCCAGACTGGCCTCGCCAACACTGGTACCCACTCCTGCGCAGTGTGTCACACATTTCACCGTGGCATCTGCCTCGGACACCTTACTTACTGTCTCAGCAGAACAACCAAACTATGCACCATCAGCTCCAAACTTTGAATCTTGCAGTGTGGCTAATCACCTAAATTCACCCTTAGCATCCCTCAGCAAACCTGTGATGGATGTCATGTTGGAGGCGAGAAGACCTAGTACTAGAAAATCTTATGCTGACAAATGGAAAAGATTCTGTGCCTGGAATGAATCTCAAGGGATAAGCACAGCAGTGCCCAACATACCTCAGATTTTGCAATACTTAACTGAGATGCTTCACAAGGGCCTGTCTTTTTCTTCCATAAAAATCCATGCCTCCGCCATTTCAGCTTATTACAATACAGAACCTCACCTCTTCTTTCATCCTCTGCTAAAGCAGTATATCAGAGGGGCCAAAAACTTGAGACCACCCAGGAGAGCTCCAACCCCTGCATGGGACCTTAACTTTGTATTGGAGAAACTCACTCTCCCTCCTTTCGAGCCAGCTGCTACTGCAGGCTTAAAATTTCTCTCCTGGAAAACAGCCTTCCTTTTAGCAATCACTTCGGCTAGAAGGATTTCTGAATTACAGGCTCTTATGGCAGTGGAGCCTTTCATTTTTCATGCAGACAGGGTATCGCTCAGGAACAACTCATCCTTCATGCCCAAGGTGGTATCAGATCATTCATTTGCCTACTTTCTTTCCCAATCCACAGAACAAGGGGGAGCAGATTCTGCATTCATTGGATATACACAGACAACTTAGATTTTACTTGAACAGGACTAAATCTCAAAGAAAATCTGAACAACTGCTGGTAGCAATTGCTGCAGGGGCAGAGAGAAAGGCTATTTCAAAGCAAACCATTTCCAAATGGATAAGCCATTGTATTCCTTTCTGCTATAAGCACCATGGAAAACCTATACCCCAGGGGATCAGATCCCATTCCACCAGGGCTGCATCTACTTCTACAGCCTTTCTCAGAGGTGTTCCTACCAGGGATATTCTACAAGCTCCTACCTGGAGTTCAGTTCATATTTTCACCAAACATTATCATTTACCAGTTTTCTCTAAATCCAGAGCTGGCTTTGTCACTGCTGTTTGCAGGGCCTTATAGCCAGTCCTAATGCTGTATAAATCCATCCTCCCAACCATAGCTTTGGGAATCTACCCAAATGCAATGACTGCAACAGTGAAACATGAAGAACGTAGTACAGTTGTGTACACTTACCATAAATGTAGATGTTTGAGTGTATTCACTGTTGCAGTCCTGTTTGGAGTTATATTTTTTGTGTTTTAAATTACTTTATTTATATATATATATATATATATATATATCTCCCCATTGCTCCCCATTTGGGGGGCACCTGATATCTGGGGCAAGAAAAACTGATGTAATGGCATCGGCTGCATGTTTTATACCCCTGACGTCATGGAAGAAGGGACAGCAACTGACTCAGGACCCAAGACTTTGTTAATCAAGCCAACTGAGATTAACCTGCCAGCAGATTACCCAAATGTACTGACTGCAACAGTGAATACACTCGAACATCTACATTTATGGTAAGTGTACACAGCTGTACTTTTCTGGCATGATATGTTAACCCATTTTAATATACAAGGATATGACGTATTTTGGTTGCAGCCTCTCTTTTTTTGAGTCAAGAAAACTTTGAAATTTGAATGCCATACATGTTGTTTATATTAGTACAACCCAGTGCTTCAACAGATATGTGGTGTACAATGCAGGTGCCCTAAAGCTTTAGTATACTGGCCAGACATTCTGTATCTTTGGCGAGATGCATCCCATATAGCTTTATGCTGCCTCACCAGTGATCTACTCAAATATCTACTGTTACATTTAGTTTACTTATACAACTGCCCTGTAGTGCCTGTATCTTATCAACATAACTAGTAGCAAGCATCTTTTTATTTGTGGATTTACTGATCTGATGTCCAGGACCTCCTTGATTGGTAATTGATTGGCTCTGTTGTCTGTATTTTTTTAAACCAAGCATTATGCACGTTTTCAGAAAATAAATACTTTCAGGGATGGCTTTGCACTCTGCTGATGCACTGTGTGATGCGACACATTGACTACATGAGCACACTTGTTCCTGCAGCCCATTAGTTCTTTTTATCACTTATACAGATTTACTGTCCTTTTTAAAGTTGTATGTACTTACTTGCCTAAGCATCATAATAAGAGTCTATGTGGCTGTCAAATTACCAGTCAAGATATGCATCAGCTTTGAATGTATGGTCTTAGGGAAGAGCATGATACTACTAACTACCAGAGGTGTTAATCCTTCCAACTAGTTGCCATCAAAAGCAAGAAAATTGCAAGCCCACTTCTTATAGATGTTAGCCAAAAAACTGTTTACTTAGGCAGTAAGGTCCTTCTTGCAGTGACTGGCATATTTTGGCACATCACCACTGGAACAAGCATTTCAAGGTCTGATCCAGTAATAAATCCTTGTAAGGTGAATCTGGTGTCCATTTGGTGCCTCAAACTCTTCAGATGGCAAAAAGTATTAAACTGTTTACCTAACGGGGCTTCTTACTGAAGTTCCATTTTGCATCAGCTTAAGAAAAAAATTCCTTTCATTATCAATGTTATCGATAGGTTAGCGAAGTTAGCTGATACTCTCGGCAAAACAGGAGTTCAGACATTAACACATACATGTTTCAGCAAGAGCTAGAATGTCAGTAATACATTTAAGATGACTAGAATGGTTTGCAATACAGTTCTTACTATAATGATTTGCACTTTAATTTATCTAATTTTCCAATTATGCAATCAGTTATATTTTTTCTGTCTGCCAATTGTTACTAATTTAGTAAAGCAGAATAAAACAAGATATTTGATCTGATGCTGTCAACTTTCAATTTATTCTCATTGATGGGTTAGGATCCAAGCCCCAAGATCCGACTCGGCTGTTGCAAAAGCTCATGGCAACCAATAAAGCTCTTGGGCCCTTCCCCTTACCCACAATGCAACTTCCACCATTACCTCAGATCTTATTTGCGGCTTTCGCGAAGATGTGGTTAACCTTGTACCTCTGGGCAGTTAAATACTTTATAGTTAATTTCTTTACTTCTAACTACAAATTTTACTTAGATTTCCATCAATACGTCATTCCTCTCAAGTATATCTTTTCTACTTCTCCCTATTTCCTCTTACCTACTGATATTTTCTTCCTACCATAGTTGGTAGTCTTCCTCCCCTTTCTACCCATCATTCTTGGTGGTTTTATTCCTCTTTCCTATTGTCAAATACATAGTTAATCTAATATGATTTTTCCATGGTTGTCTGAGTGCATGCATGGGTGAGAGTGTTGTCTTGTCAGACAAACCCGAAAATCCATTAGGCTTTAAAGAATGTACTATACGAGGAAAGAAAATGCCTATGAGTGATGCACATAGTGTATGCGTATACTGTTTGGGCCTCCTCCACCAAGAAGCAACCACCTTTGAAGTTGGCTCAGTCCAGCCTGGCTTCTTTTTCTTCCAAGCATAAAATACAAGAAAAGACGTGCGTCGGCTCCTAAGAATTTTTCAGAGCCGACACAAAACAAATCCAAATTGTTGGATCCGAACATCGGAAAGGCTGGATTTTCAAAATCTTCTTTGAAGCGGAGAAGTCTGTCAGCTTCGAAAGGAACAGATCAGAGGCATTGTCTGATCTCCACTGAAGTGCTTAGGTACTCTCCTTTAGAACGAGTTAAGTCTAGGGTGCCTTTGCCCATCTTCTCCAGGTCAAGATCGCCAGCCTCTTCATTATGTTTGACCAGGACCCTTTCTGACTATGTGGACTGGGTGGTTCAAAGGCTCTTAAGGACACCAGCTTTGACAAAACACTTATTGGATCCTAGTCCCTGAGCCAAGGATCCGACTGACATTACTTCTCCCACGTTTGTTCCTCCTCCGACTTGTCTTCAAGTCTCAGAGTCAATAGATCTGAATGCCCAGGTACATTCTGAGTTAGATCATACGGCTTCCCCCACCTTGGATCAGACAAATGCTTTCAGCTGTTTGATCTTGTCGGGGCCAGAGAGCTCTCTGAGCCATAGCAGACCACTTGGGTCCATGGACCAGGTTTCAGCTCCAAAGCTATCAGACGCTCGTGTAGCTAAGCTCGGCTCCATTTTCAGCACTGGGTAGGCTGTCATCTGCATTTGAGGAGACCATGGTTCAAGAGACTGGTTTATTGGATCTGGGGTCCTTCACTTCTCAGGGGCAGTCAATCTTTCAGGCTCTGAAGAAGGCTATGGTGGTTCAGCCACACAGTGTGTACCTTCTTCTTCGGATCTTCAGATCCCCATATTACAGCCAATGTGTCCCCCTTCTAAGCCACACCATCCACCGGGACAGCAAGTCTCTAGGCCTCAGGATACCCCTAGGGGGTACCCCTCCCTCTTCTGATGCCTCCCAGGAATATCCCACCAAGGTGATCCCTAGGAATGGGACTTGCAAGAGGAAGCATTTGGATTCCCCAGAGGAGTCCGCCACTTCTGATACCAATCTCGATGTAGGAGAGGTATCCTCATGGTCACCTCCAGATGATGTTTCCTTCCGGGACATCCTGGAAATTTTAAAACAGAGTGGTGGCTGGCAGTCCAGCAAGCCTTCTCCTGAGGAGCCAGTGTACCTGAAGGCCTTTGGATCTCACCCTTCTACCTCTTGGGTGACTCCGCCCACCAACAAACTTATCAGACTAATATCAGGAAGGGCATGGGAGACCCCAGACTCCATCGAACCTACCCCACTGAGACCAAACAAATGTATCACAGCCCCTGAACACATACAATTTTGAACTAAAGGTGTTGCAGAAGTTGCCATGGTTGCAGTGGCCTCAACCAAGAAATAACTTTCTGAGGAGAGTTCTATTATCCATCTGCCTAATAAAGATTTTAGAATGACGGATAAATGTGGGAAGCGTGTCTTTTCATCAGCAGCCTTTGCCTTATTGTCACTGAATTATTTCTTCCATTTCAGAAGATTGCAGGGGGATCCAATCAAGGAGTTATTGGATACCCTTGAAGGAGCTGTTGCTGAAAGGGCTTTCGATACAATTTTCTCTCAGCTCACTACCCTGCTTTCAATAGCCAACTCTTCCATGTGGCTCATTTCATATGCAGCCAAAGGAATGAGTACAGAGGCAGGTTCATCCATCTCTATGAGGAGCCATGCCTGGATTCGATTTTGCGGAGCCTTTCAAGTCTTTGTCAATTTCCTGTTTCAAGGCACATCCCTCTTTAGTCCCAAGGTTAAAGAAAAGTTGCCCAGGTATGAAAAGGAAGGTAAGACCCCTTCTGCCATGGGCATATGGTTTTCCATGGCTCTGAGACCTTATCCTAAAGGCCAGAGAGGTGGAAGGAAGATGTGGTTCAGAAAATCGCAGGGGTCATACCAGGACACACATGGAGAAAGTTCCCCCAGAGGCGGGGGGGGGCAAAAATGAAAGTCAGTGCCTTAGTGACAGAGGAGGCCGTGCAAAAGGGTTCCAGAGAGACCTTCTTTGGCAAACCCTTTCAGCACGCCTAAAAGGAGGCCCGATTGTCCTACTCTGGAGGCAATTGGGGGACATTTTTCCCACCACCTACAAGCCTGGGTAGACATAAATGATACCTGGGTGCAGAAGATAATATCCGGAGGTTACTTCATCCTTTTTTACCACCCCCCCCAAAAAAAAAAAAAAAAAAAATCCCAGACCTACCACCCAGTCAAAGGGAACAAGCAGCCATTCAGATTCAAAGGCTGCTAGACAAGAGAGTCATCCAAGAAGTCCCCTCAGACCAGAGAGGATCTGGAACTTACTCAAGGTTCTTTTTAGTTCCAAAGAAAACAAGGGACTGGAGACTGATTCTGGATCTCTCAGCAAACTAAACAAATCAGTACAAAAGAATAAGTTTCAGGTGATCACGATACAGTCCATTCTTGGAAAAAGATGATTGGATGTGCTCTATACACTTTCAGGATGCATACTACCATATCAAGATGGACAGTCGATCCAGAAGGCATTTACGCTTCCAGATGAGAGCCAGTCATTTCCAGTTCTGAGTTCTGCCCTTTGGTCTCACTACAGCCCCCCCAGTGAGTTCACCAAATGCATGTCAGTAGTGGCGGCTCACTTGAGATGACAAGGATTCCGAGTGTTTCCATATTTGGACGACTGGCTCATTTTTGCCCCAACCAGGCATCTACTTATACAAGCAAGGGAGTACATCTTGCAAACCTGTACAAAACTAGGCATCTCAACAAACTACGAAAAATCGTATTTGGAACCATCTCAAAATCTAGAATTTATAGGAGCCAGTCTAGACACAGCACAAGTGGTAGACAAACTTCCAACCACAAGAGTCGATACCATCCGCAGTCAGGTCAGGACCTTGCTTCAAAGAAAATCTGCAGCTGCTCGCCTAGTGCTGCAAACTCTTGGGAGTATGGTGGAGGCCATCGTTCTTGTCCTATTAGCACACTTTCACATGTGAATTTTGCAGTGCCTCTTAGGAACGCAATGGTACATTTTAGATGTCCTGATGTCTTATCAAATTCGACTCACCAACGTGTGCAAAAAAAGATCTCTGGTGATGGGTTCAGTCCGATAAAGTAACCCAAGGCCATCCTTTCATTTCCCCCTCAGCCCAAAGCCACGGACGCTTCCCAGATAGTGTGAGGGGGGATTTTCTGGGAAAAACAGTTCAAGGCACCTGGTCTCCCATCGAGTCCAATGTGCATATAAATGTACTAGAGATGAGAGCTGTGCTTTTAGCATTGCAGGCCTTTCAGGATGCTCGCCCTCTGGGATCAATTGTGATCCAATCAGACAACAATGTTGGTGGTTTGGTACATCAACAAGCAGGGAGGAACCAGACCATACCACCCTTGTCAAGAACCACTCCTGGTTTGGCAATGTGAGAGCTCATCCAACTGCTTTCTGATAGCAACGTACATCCCAGGGAAGTCCAACGTGATAGCAGACAAATTGAGCAGGTCTATTCTGATGTCTCACAAGTGGTCTCTCAATCAGAATGTGTCTGAGATGATTTTCCAAAAATGGGGCCAGCCTTGCTGTGAGCTTTTTTGTCTTTCCCATCAACAACAAATGCAGCAGCTAATTTGCCCTAATCTCCCCATAGGAGTAATCCCCGAGGGATGCTCTTGTTCATGGTTTGCCTCCCAGGCCACCTTTTTGCTTTTCCCCCCATTCCTTTGATCCCCACATTTCTGCAGAAAGCCAGCAAGTTGAAGAGAACAGTAATTCTGATTGCCCCCTTTTGGCCTCGACAGATCTGGTCTTCCTTCCTCTGGCCTCATCTTCTGGAAAACCGCAGATTCTGGACCCAATTCTCGACCTTTTGTCACATCCAGCACGAATGATTCATCCCAACCTGAACAACCTCAAGCTAACAGCTTGGCTTCTCCAATTCCAGTAATAGCCAGGCATCCACTCCCCTCTTCCCAAGTTTATCACATTTTATCATCTCATAAACTTTCCACTTGCAAGTTGTGGAAAAGGTTTGCTGTTTGGGCTAAATCTCATGATATGGATCACTTTACTTCCCCTATCCACTCAATCCTAGGCTTCTTAACTGAATTGTTCAGTCAAGGAGCGGCTGGCGCTACAATCAAAAGTCCAACTGGCAGCCATATGTAAATTCCACCTTGGGGAAGATGGCTGTTCCTTAATTTCACACAAGCTGTGTAAAACCTTTTTGAAAGGAACAGTCTTATTAAAGCCCCATTACATAGATCCTTCCCCTTCATGGGATTTAAATTTTTTCCTGAGATATATCATACAATCACCCCTATTCAAACCAGCAACAAGTTGTGACTTAAAATTTTTATCCTGGAAAATCGTTTTCTTGATGGCCAACACATCGGCCAGAAGAATATCAGAATTACAGCCTTATCTTCTCAATCTCATTACTTGTTTTTTTTTTTTCATAAAGACCGAGTCTCTACAGACCAGTCCTTCCTTTTTACTGAAGATAGTTTCTGAGAATATTACTCAAACTATTGCTTTACCAGTGTTCTTTCCAAATTTCCAGAACAGGGGTGAATATTTACTCCATCTGTTAATGTTTGCCTACAGTTGTGATTTTACCGCCACAGAATAAAAGACTTCAGGAAAGGAGGTCAATTATTTGTTTCCTATTCAGAAACAAGAAAGGGCCTACCAGTATCTAAGATAACTTTAGCAAAATGGATCACAGACTGTATATCTTTTATCTAGAAGGCACACAGTAGACATTTGACAAGGCCTGTTAAGGCACACTTGAGAGCTATGGCTGCTGCTTTCCATTATAGAACTTCTATAGACAATGTCTGCTGCAGCTACTTGGGCTAATATTCACACCTTTATTACTCATTACAAGTTGGATTTGGTCTCCAGGGGCAGATCTTCCTTTGGTTTGTTGGTTCTGAGGAATATCCTTCAATGAGCTAGCCTGAGAGAAAGGTAGCTAGGAACTGTCCCATCAGTGAGATGAAAATTGAAAACATCAGATAAAGAAGTTATGTACTCACCATAACATTCCATCTGTGTTATCGATTTTCACTTTTTCCTCGCAACCCACCTTATAGCCCTTGTCCAGGACTCCTAGAAAGATGTGATGTTCTAAAATTGATTTTAATGGCTCCAAATAGTTTCAGTTTGGTGATTATATTTATGTTCATGCTAGTGTATACTAAGTATATATCCTAATAGCTAATTTTTCTTGGTGAACAAGATCTGAGGTAATAGAGGAAGGTGCGTTGTGGGTAAGGGGAGGGGCCCAAGAGCTTTGTTGGTTGCCACAAGCTTTTGCAGCAGCCGAGCTTGATCCGATGGCTTGGCTCCAAACCAGTCAGTGAGGAAAAAGTAAAAATCAACAACATAGATGGAACATTATGGTGCGTACATAACTTCTTTTTTATACAAAGGTATACACCTGATACTTTTCAGTATAAAGATTTTACAAATTGGAAACCATTTTAAAGAGAAGGAGTTGCTTTTCACTAGTTTTTCAGCAAATAGAAGATATTTGGAATTCACATTTGATAAGATGCAATCTTTTTTTGCCCTTTTCCAAATACACTTAGGCAGCAAATTGCCATCTTTCTGTGAGGAGAAATATGATAATAAATAATCACAGGCAAATGGGTTTTGCAAACAGTCTAGCAAACCTGTTTAGATATAATTAGTTCCGAAGTATCAGGGTCATCTTGGTTAATAGCCACCCTCATATCTAGTATTACAAGGCGTACAATGAATGGTTTAGCTGTTAAAATAAAGCAGTGCAAAAAGTACCTTTTAGACGATTAATTAAAACAGTGTACAAAATCGCATCTAGTTAAAAAAGTCAAGAGTTTTATTCTAATATTTAAAAAAAAAACTAAAAAAAGTCCAAAAACAAATCTACACACCATAGTTCTGATGTTCACACACACAGAATAGCTTGGGATGATGATTTTGTAAACTCTGTTTTCTTAATTATATGAAGAATGGGTAACATATGAATATCTTATTTTGTCCAGAGAAATCACTTTACTTCTGCATATAAATTCCAGTACCTAATAAAAAAACCTATTTAAATAAAAATATTTTCTTTTTTCAGGAAAGTGTTTTGTTTCACTAGGAATTGTGGACTGCCATGAGATATTTTTGTAGACATCTATTTTCTTCCAGAAAGATTCTGCTAAATGTTATTTTCTTTCTTTAATTTTTTTTATTTGAGAAATTCAGTGTTCGGGGTTGGGACAAGCGTTTTTGGTGGTGCACTGTGTATTTTTCATTAAAAAAAAAAACAATGCTTGTGTTTGCATATTCATCTACTCTGGCTCTTTTTTTCAGCTGAACCATAGAGCAGACTACCAGTTCTTCAGTTATTCCCTCCTCCCGCCACAAGAAAAAGAAAATTTTCATGAAGTGTGTGGCTATTAATCAGGCTACTTATCTGCCGCAATCACTTATGGTTAGCTGCTGTGACCATGTCTTGCCCTTCAGGCCACAATCTTTTACCAGATCCCTGTGGAAGCCACTAAGGAATGGGGATTAGATTCACCCTCAGTAACTGCTGGGATGTCCTCTGTAGGCATGGGACAACCACTCTCATTGGTTTCTAAAGAGGAGGCGGTTGATGCTTCACCACATAATGGGAATAAGGTGCTTGACTTGTGGGCAAGTGCCCCTGCTAAGTGTCTACTTCTATTATGCCTCCTAGAAGATCAAAAAACATAGTTAAACATCTGACTTGTGTCTCTCTGACCATGAATAAAGAGGATTTATTAGGTTTTGCTAATAGTTACTTAATTTAATTCTGATTATTGTTTGACTAGTAAAAGAAAAAAAAAATCCTTCTTTTTCTGACATTGATTCCCAGTCAGAACAGGAACTATACTGGAAGAATATTTTTCTGTAACTTCTCCTCAGGCAGAATAATCTGATTCTGAAGAAAGTAATTCTTCTAGTTCTCCATGAAGATCCGTAAGGGGAGATTTCCGTTTACTTCAATGTAGTGCAGTCTCGGAGTTTGTATATTTAAGTAGCAGAAGGTGGGGGGGCAGGCGGGCTTGCCCCCTTGCCTACACAGTTTGTTTTTGTTTTTTTTTTCTGAACATTCAATGTTTTAACAGTTCTAAAGGTCAACCTTTAGTGATTCGAACTGTTAAATATTCAGTGCTCTAATATAGACTTGTTCTTCAATATTTGTTTGAGTTACTATCTTCTGAGAAGTCTTACTTTTCAAGTCAAGACATCTTTTGTGCCATCTCTGCTTGGTTGTCTCATTGGATACCCCCATTCTACCCAGTCTCAATTCAAGCAGTTTTAAAGGGGTTCTGCATATCCATCCACCTGGAACATAGGTGAGAATTCCTTGACATTTTAATTTTGTTCTAGAAAAGCTGTTGCTTTTCCCCATCAGACTGAACTGAGGTTCTTAACTTGGAAAACTGTTACTTATTTCTCTGACATCTACAAGAAGATTGAGTCACAAGCTGTAATGGTGGGTCAGCTATATCTCATTTTTCATAAAGATGGTATGTCATTCCTAAACATACTGGAAAATACCAAAGTGCAACCCAGCACCCTAATATTGGGGGATTTTACCCCTACATAAACTGGGAAAATTACTCTAGTACTAACTCACTTGCTCAACAATTCCTGGAATTCATAAATTCCAATGCCCTGGACCAACTTGTTCTTACCCCTACTAGGTTAACAACTTCCTCGATCTGGTCATAACCAACATGAGCAACTGCTGCTCTACACCTGAAATTAACTCCTCCCTGGTTAGATCTGACCACAAGCTAATCACCATGGATATCCACATCCTGTCCTCTCCCACCATAAAGGAAACCACTGTAAAACACTTATCCAAAGCAAACTTTGGACTTCTAAAAATGGAGGTGGCAAACTTTACGACACCCATGCCGTTGGAAAATAGCTGCTCGACTGCTGAATCACACACCATTGTGCTGTACGAAGACATTCACAAGTGCATGGATAGAGCCATCCCAAACAGAACCAAGACGCTTACCTCCAAAAAAAAGGAAGCCAATCTAGTGGTCCCCTACCATAAACAAACTACAACAGAAGGAAGAAACTGTTGCAGAAAAGGGTAAAGTCCCAAGACTGGAAAAAATCCCTAGCTAGCCTTATCAAGAAATTGCGATACCTCATCAACTCCTCTACAGCTAACTATGAAGACAAAATAGCAGCAAATACTAAAGACAACCACAAGGCATTCTATAGTTATGTCAAGAATCTTCAGGGCAACACTCAGGTCTGCTCTGAGCTATAGGATAATGGCAACACATATACCGAGCCAGCTGACATTGCCAATATATTGGCTGATAGGTTCAGTGCAAACTTTACCCCCCAAAGGGCCAATCGCAATTCCCGAGGAGTGTCAAGTTCCTAATATTACTGCTCCTCAGGTTAAAACTGCACTGTCTAAAGTCATGAACGCAGCTGCCATAGGACCCAATAGTATCCTTGGATGCATCCTACATGAGCTACAAAATGAACTGGCACCACACTTGAGTGCCCTGTTCAATCACAGCCTCACTTCAGGCTTTGTACCCACCGAATGTCCATGGTCATCCCACTCCACAAAGGGGGGCCGACTACAGACACCGGAAACTACTGCCCCATTAGCCTGACTAGTCTGATATGCAAGGCTATGGAGCATATCACTGTGGACCTTATAAATAGGGATATAAGAAGGCTCCAAGCTCTGGACCCCAAGCAGTTCAGATTTGTGAAGGGTAGATCATGCCTGCTCAATCTGGTAGACTTCTTTCAGTCCATCACCAGAGCTGTGGACGATGGCAAAGTGGCACACAGCCTATCTTGATCTTGCCATGGTCTTTGATACCAATCCCCACTTCGACTTACAAATCTAGGCATTAATCCCTATGTCACAAGGTGGGTTGCTAACTGGCTCACGGATTAGAACTCGCACCGTGAAGGTTGCAAACTCCAAATCGGACTACCAACCAGTCACGAGTGGTGTCCCACAACGATCTGTCTTGGTCCCCTTCGGTTAGGCATCTACTTCTCAAAAGTTCAAGCCAACACAAAAGGACTCTGGCTGACCAAGTTTGCAGATGATTGCAAACTGGAAGCCATTATAGAATCCCCAACTGACAATAGACATCCTACAAAGGGGCCTCACTGACACCAATGACTGGTGCCTGAACCACGGCCTTAAACTAAATGCAAATAAATGCATCATTATTCCCTTTGGGATGAACTCTGTGCCCATGAACTACCACATCAACTTGTTCCACTTAACTCAGAAGGTGTAATAAGAGATCTGGGAACACAGGTTGGTAGCAATCTCTCCTTTGACAACCACATTGCCACTGTGGTTAGAAAATCCTTTTATGTGGCACATCTCATCACAAAGGGTTTCTCAACCAGGAAGAAAGAGGTCATCATCCCTCTCTACTTGTCCCTCATAGACCTATTATAGAATACAATGCCTTTTTTGCATGTACCTCACTAGACACCAGCAACAGCTGGAAAGACCACAAAAATATCTCACCAAGAGGATTCTAGGCCTTAAACACATGCCCCATACTGACAGACTCAAAAAAACTCCAGCTATACTCAGTCTTATATCACCTCCTTACAGGCGATCTTTGCTTAACCTACAAAGCCAAGTCTTACCCAGAGCTGCTAGACATGCTGCATCTAAAAAAAAAAAAAAATCTCACTGTGCCACATGCTCCAGGGACCTCAATCCTGTTACCACATTAAATAGAACCTACTGGAGGGATAGTTTCTTTACCCAGAGACTGCCTGTGCTCTGGAACAGACTCCCCATCCACGTCAAGCAGAGCTCCTCCCTGGCCCTTTTCAAAAGAAATCTTGAGTGGATGGGAAATAGAAAATTCACCCTGTGGATCACCTCAGCTGCCCTGCTAGATAAGGCAATGGGAACTAACATCTGTTGACATGATACTAGGGATTCTTACTGGCTAGGCTTACATAGGTCCCAGGGCCATTAGCCTAGTACACACCTATGAACCTAAGATAAGGTGACTTGAGAATAAATCCTTCATTTATTCCAAAACTGGTTTCAGATTTTTAAGCAGAGTCGAACTGTTCATCTCGCTGTTTTCTTTCCAGAACCGAAAAACAGTGGAGAAAGAATGTTACACACATTGGGTGTACGCAAACAACTTCGATACCATCTTGACAGTAATTCTGATCAACTATTCATTTCCTATGAGGATAATAAAAAGGTACAGCCTAAGTCAAAACAGACAATTTCCAAGTGGTTGTCTCGTGATAGTAACTTTCAATATACACTCCCAATAATAAGCCACTTCTAGCCAGTTTAGGGCCCTTTTGCCAGATCCCTGCCTGTCTGTGGCGTATTGGAAAGGAGTGAATTCTGAGTGCCCTAGAGGCAGCAACTTGGTCATTTGTATATAGTTTCACAAAACACTACAAGCTAGATTCCTTTTCTAAACCTTGAGCAGGTTTTGCTAGAACATTTCTCCAAGGGCCCATGGACCCTCAGTCTTCCTCCTGTCCCTCCTAGGATTGCCAACTCTGGTAATTTACCCATACAACTTAAGCTACTACAACAGTGTACATATTACAGCTGTGTAAGTAAATTTGCCAAAACAGTAGATTGAATAGATCACTGTTGCAGTAGCTACACCCGCTCTACCCGCATTTTATTAGGTCATGATTTTCTGGCAGCGTGTGTGTGTGTGTGTGTGTGTGTGTGTGTGTGTGTGTGTGTGTACATATATATATATATATATATATATATCATAAACAGTTGTTTCACCTTCCTGTTCCCAGGTGTAGTAGGAACTTCATTACTAAGTAATCATTTTTATGCAGGGAGCAAATCAAAACAGATCAGTTAAAACAAAGAGCAGCTTTGGAAAGGAAGCAGACATGGGAATATGACAGGGTGGGTCAAACACAAGCAAAAAGATGATTGTATCAGACATGAGCATATTATGTGCATCAGCTTTACTAACTGCAATTTTAAATTGGGCTGACACAGGATCGTTTAATATCTGTGCAAGACATCTCATCTGGAGAAATGTATAAACCTGATGAAGGAGCATATTAAGTGAGGCTCAAAGGATATCCTGGCCTGATATGTCAAGAAAGCAGCTCATGCTGATATCGATCAAGAATTGTTTTCCTAACAACTTTACTTTGTGCAATGTACATGGAATGGAACATTCAGCTAAAACACCATGACTTCATATGCCTGGTTACGAAAAGGGCACATGACAGCTCTTGGGGCACTCTAGTTTGATAAGGACCAATAACACCATTTATCTTCCATTTTTAAATGCAGCTACCCTACAACTAAGCTGTCTTTAGTTATATGCTTATAAAATGCTTGCATTTCCTACTTTAGTGCGAATCAGTATGTAGCATGCCTGCTTACTAGCTATGTGAAAAGGCTATCTAATATCAGAGTAGTAATAAAGTTGCTTTTACCCAAGAATATTCTGACTTATACTGATTATTCAGCAACAGTGAGCCAGTCTACAAAAGCAGGGTGCAAGAGAATCCTCAGAAATAAACAGAGTAGCAGCATAAGGACAAGCCGATCCAGAGCTGGTGAAGTGGCATTCACATTTTTCCAGACAGCAGATTTTTCATGATTGCCTCTAAGTTGTATAGAGGTAGCCATGGTTTGTAATAAGAGGGGCTGGCAGAAGGTTACATTAATGTATGATTATGATGGGAAATTCTAAATGGGCCATCTGTAACTTTTTCAAAACAGACATGTTAACAGTAAGCAAATTGTCTTTTGATTTAAAGACAGAATGGGCATGTTAAAAAAGTACAAAGGAGAGTTTTAACCTGCTGTTGTTAATTTGCATCCACCTGTAGTGAGGCTGGGGTATTACGTTTTTAATTGTCTAAATGCAAGCTAGGATATAAAAGTCTTCACTGCTATGGCAACTGTTATGCAAAGATTTAATGTGACGTTGTTCAATCTCGCCGTTCATTCATCACTGATGGGTTTGGAGCCGAACGGACTCCGACGGCAGACTTTTTTACTCACACCTTGTCAAAGTCTCCTTCACCTTTGGCCCAAACAAAGATGAGCCGTCAAGTGGGGTATTAGTAAAAGAAGACTTGAAGGGTTCCGCAAAGGAACAGAGTCGCATCCAGGCATGCCTATGAAGAGCGATTCCTGTACCTGCGGCTCTACTCGAACCATCAGCTGTGTATGATACAAGACGCATGGACGAGTTGACTATCGAATTGATGGTAGAGAGCTGAGTGGCAATCTTATTGGATACACTCGAAGCTACAGCACCCTGAAGAGCATCTCCCAACTCCTTAAGGAGATCTCTCTGCAGTCTGGTAAAATGTGTCAAATAGTTCAGTGATCTGAGTGAGAAAGTCGCTGAACTGAACATGGCATCAACAGGGACTCCCTTGGTCAAAAAGGACATATCCAAAGGGGCTGAAATAAACTTATTAGGCCTCCTAGGAACAAGTTCCATGGATTCTGGAGACTCCCACGCCCTACGAGAGACCAGATCCATAAGCTCATCGTAGGGCGGAGATACCCAAGTGGTGGAAGGTTGAGACCAGAACGCCTTCAGGAGAACCGACTCATCCTCAGTAGGGCTCTTGGACTGTCAATCACCCCTCTGCCTAAGAATTTCAAGAATCTCCACAAAGGAGATGTCCTCAGAGGGGGATCTGGGGGACCCTTCTGATTCATCCAGGTCAGTGTCCTATGTGATAGACTCCTGGGGGGAGTCCAAATGCCTCCTCTTGCATAATCTCTTCCTCGGAATCTCTTCAGGGGGAACTTCTGGAGAGGTCTCCGAAGAGGCAGAGAGCGCCCTGTGGGGCTACCTGAGGCTCTGGGTCTCTACGCTTGGGATGACCGGAGGAAACAGAAACTGACACAGAAACTTTACCGGATGAAGAGGCTAGACCTTGAGATGAGGAAGTCTTGGGAGACAACACTCACCTCATGGCATCGAATGCACCTTGGCTCCGATGAGAAAGAGTCGATGGCTCCGACAGAGCCGCGATCTCCTCCCGTACCGAAGCCATGGGCTCTGAGCCCGAGGTATGAGCCGAGGTCCCGAGAGGGAGAGTCGGCACCGACAAATCGGTGTGGCTATCCTCCCCGGACACGACTTGAGAGTGTCTGCTCCTAGAGTCCCCGGTCGGCACCGAGAACGTCCGAGCAGATTGAGCAGACGACACTGGAGCAGGTGTTCGCTCCAAGGGATCCACAATCATCAGGTTGGCCAACTCCGGCTCAGAAGGTCCGGTATGACTCTGAGGAGGAGGAGCAGATGATTCAAAGGTAGTGGTCTTCGGCTCCGACGGTTGTGTCTGAGCTGACAGCAATTTAACTAGGCCTGGTGCCTTTAAGAGTTTCTGAACCAGCAGATCCATATCCAGATTCGATAGGCTGACAAAGGTCCTGGAAGAGTGGACAGATGGAGCCGACTGGAGCAATATGGATGGAGGTTTTTCGGCAAATGGTTCCAAAGCAGTGTCCCAGTTCTGAAAAGAGCACACTTTCTGCTCCGAAGGCAGTGGAGCCGAAGTCACCACACACACTGACCTTTTTCCTTTTTTGGCTCTAGAATCAGAGGAAGATTTAGATGATTTACTGACTCCATCCTGGTCAGACAATGCCTCAGAAAAGGGGTGTTTGATGATACCCCTATCAATCAATTTCCTCTTCCTTTCTGCTGACACTCTTGTGGAAAAGGAGTGACAGATACTGCAAGACTCTTGCAGATGTACCTCACCCAAACAGTAAACACACTGCACATGGGCATCTGTGACTGACGTTTTCTGTCCGCAGTCTAGGCATTTTTTAAACCCAGACTTTGGATGTTTGTCTTTTTCTTCAGACATTTACACAACTCAAGCACACTTTTTATCTATGAGCTGTTTTAACTAAGTAACTCACACAAACATACACACAGCTCAAAAGGGGCACTGACAGCTAAATAATTATAAGCAGTAATATGAAATCCCAAAAGGGAACACTGACTAATCACTAAAGAAGGGATCCTAAGGCCAAAGGGCCGAAGGCAAGATAGATAATACTGAGGGAAGAGGTATGAATACAGAAAAGCTACTATCTACTAGCTAGTATATCTGCTATTAAGAATAGAACAAGGATATATAAAAATGAAAAAATATAACTTGCTGAAAGTTGAAAAACTCCCAATAAAGTCTCGAGCCAAGCTGGAAACCAAGAGATCCGTGCCGCGGCAAACTAGATCTGAGGTAATTCCAGCAGTGCATTATGGGATAAGGGGTGGGGTCCTGAGCTACTGGAGAACTTTGAGCTTGCTAGTCAGCTGTGTCAGAGCCGAGGATCGGCTCCGAACCCATCAGTGATGAATGAAGGCGAGATGGAACAACTCACGTGGAACATTATGGTGAGTACATAACTTCTTTTTAACTGTCTTAATCCTGGACAAGGAATGAAAATTTACATTGATAGGGCAAATATTCTGCCTTTACTGCATGATAAGAAGCATAGATATATACAGTAATAATGAAGTCATTTGCAGGATAAGTATGACAGGATTCTAAGAATCTGAACTGTAGGTGCAGCAATATCAAAGCTGAATAAACCACACTTTCAGTGGTTACAGGTCTAAAGGTTGAGAAATGTAGGCTGATTATATCATCTTCACATGCTTTCATAACAGGATGGATGAAGACAAACTTCATAAATTAAGATCTGATGTTCATCCTCTCCTCCACTGATGGAATTCTGATTCGACATTGGATCCA
Source organism: Protopterus annectens (assembly GCF_019279795.1). Classification (NCBI taxonomy): domain Eukaryota; kingdom Metazoa; phylum Chordata; order Ceratodontiformes; family Protopteridae; genus Protopterus; species Protopterus annectens. The sequence goes on along the minus strand of NC_056737.1, from coordinate 728,919,885 downwards.
TCCACAGCCACTTCGATAGACTTTAGGTTCCAAAGCTCGAGCTTCTCCACATACCTATAATCCCCTTCTCCTCATTTACCTCAGATCTCGTTTGCTGCTTCAACGTTTGGAAGTGGTCACCATTAGCTCAAGCAGATTGTAGTGGATAAGTACTTTAATGACATTTTTTCTCTCTCTCTTTCCCTGTTTTCTTCCTCCCCAATTTAAAAGCAAAGAAAGAAGAAGAAAAAAAAAGATTTATCTTTATTATTTCTTCTGAAGACTTTAGTTCCTACCCTTCTTGTCAGCATAGCATTGGGCCTTGAGTCCTTTCTTCCTTATGTTTGCTCCCTGTTGTTGGTATGTCCTAGTATTTGCATTAGTAACTTATTTACATTTTTACCTTTTGGGTGTTACTTTTACCATTGTTGATATATTTTCCTACCTGATTGTTTTCTGTCTTCTGCTTGTTATTTCCTATATTGCTATGTCAGAGAAGCCGTGAGGGCACAAAATTCCAAACTTGGATAATTATTCCATGTTTGTTTACTACCTGGGACCAGGACATTTGAATACTGAGTGTGACATTTGTAATAGTTTTAACCATAGGGCTCTGGTGGAAAGGAAGAGCAAATTGATTCTAAAAGGTCTCCTTCCTTAATCATCTTTTGCCTCTGGAGCTCTATCCTCTTCTAAAAAATCTTCAGGAGATGCAGTGGACAAAACCAAAGAATTGAAGAAGCGTTCTTGTGATTGCTGTCCTCTTTCAACTTCTTCAGGCTCAGCTTCACTGAAGAAAATAGCTCAAACTTTGAATCCCATCCCATCCCATCAACAACTTCTGGTCCGACCCTGACAAAATCGAAACTTTTAGGTCCGACCCAAGCAAAGTCCACATCTCTTCAAACCTCATCCAAGTTTTCACTGAGCAAGTAACTTTAGAGATGCATTCTCCTTTCCTGGAGGACACTCCTTAAAGGATATACTGTCCATCTTCACTCCCTCAAGTCATCTAGGAGCCTAATAGAAGTGGAGGTGGTTGGGATGATGTGAAAGTTTCTCAGAAACCAGATTCAGTTGGGTGTTATTCTAGCTTGGTCTCCCATTGGACCTATGAGTCTAACTCCTTTACAACCCAATTATTGACTTCTACTCCAGTCTGTCCTGTGGTTTTGGATATTTCGGACCCAAGACTTCTAAGCTTGTCTGTGTCAGATCTGAAGGCCTTGGCCCTCTGACTCCAACACCATCTCTGACCTAGACTTCTCTGACTTTGTTGTATCCGAAAGGGTCTTGAGCTGTAGCATCAGCGCAGGCCTGAGAGGCTGGGTTTGACGCCAGTGTTCTTGCAGCCATCCCTTCCTCTTGGAGCCTCTGCACTTGACAGCTCAGTTCTGACCCCTGTGTTGAGGCTGGAGTCTAGGAGAATTGGGTTCCATCCTGCACAGATCCTGTGCAGTCAAGACATGGTTCTCCCATGGCTTCAATATTTGATGTAGTGGAGAGAGCTTTCTCCACCTCAGTGGAAGAGACACATTTTCCCCCTCAGGTCCACCCCATCCTCAACTATCTATTGTGGATGCTGGGTCTTTTCATCCTGTCACATGAGGACAGCCGGTCCAGTCAGGCCTAGAGACCGTCTTCATTCAGGACTCTGATAGCACTTCCACGTCCTCATCAGAGCATTCCACCAAAGTGCTCCCTCAGAAGTGTAAGAGGAGACTCAAACACTGACTTTGATGAAGGGAAAGGGTCTCCCAGGTCACCACTTGTGGACATCTCCTTCAGTGAAATACTCAAATTTTTGAGACAGAAAGGTAGTTCTGATCTCCCTTCCCAAGAGGAGTCCGTGTTCCTCGAGGCTTTTGGAGACAACTTAGCTGTGACTTGTTCCTCAGCTGGCACGTCAGAGTCCTTGCTGGAGCTTCCCACCAAAGAGCCCCCTTGGAAGTGGACATTTAAGAGGAGACGCTTAGACTGTCCACAAGAGTCTTTAACTGAAGAAATTTACTTTGATGAAGGGGAAGGATATTGCAGGGCACCCCGTGAGGACATCTCTTTCAGTGAAATACTCAAATATTTGAGACAAAAAAAGTTATTGGTTTTCTGATCCCTTCCCAAGAGGAAGTCAGTGTTCCTTGAGGCTTTTGGAGCCAGCTTAGCTGTGACTTGGTAGTCCCCTCAGTGGATGAGATGGTAGATCTTATCTCCTGCTGGGCTTGGAAGGATCTGGGTATCACATAGCTTATCCCCAAACACCCAGACAAATACTTTCTTGCACTCAAGAATAGAGCTCATATGCACAGTTAAGGCTCCTTATACATAGCACATGCAGAAAACTATAATTTAAAGTGGAAAGGGATGATGTTGAAACAGGGGGAAAGCTCAAGAAACAAGGAGAGTCTGGCATTTTGGATGCAGGCCTTTAAAGAGAATAACAATAATCATACAGAATATTATATCCATAATGTAGCAGAAAGTATTCTAAGAACCAAGCCAACATGGGAATGGAGATTCTGGCGATAGGAATGACTGCAATTAGGGATATAGACAACATGCAAGAGGAGGCTGGAATTTATTGGAGAGAACTGGTAAAGGAACCAAATTATTGGGTGCAAATAACTAGAGGGAGAAAGGTAATAGAATGGGAAGAGGGCAAGAATTTATTTGGACTACAGGTTAGAAATTGCCTTCCCTATCAAGGGTTGATATTAGAGTATAGGCAAAAAGAAATAAATAAATGAAAGACCAGCACTGGAACAGAAGCTGCCATTAAAAAAGGAAGAATTAGTAGACCATATAAAATATTGCATGATAATTATAAGAATCACTCAGAGGAGGTTAGAAAGGATTGGGAAGATAGATTAGATAAGCAATTCACAAAGAAACAATGGGAGGCTATATGTTTGTCTCCCAAATATGCAACAAAATCTAAAAGATTTAAGATTTTTGCTTGGAAATGTATACATAAGATATTTTTATACCTCAAGTAGACTCCATAGAATTTTTCCTGAGGTAAACAGCAAATGTTGGAAGGGTGATGGGGAAGAAACAGGCACTTGAGAACATATTTTCTTGGAATGCAGAAGTTTGGTGGACTTTAAGGATTCCCTGTGGCATGCACTGTCAGAGATCCTGAGTGGGTGGATTGGTGTGACAAGGGAGATGATTTTTCTGAACTGTGATACAGAACTGGAATTACTTAGACATGGTAAGGCCTTGCTGTGTCTAATTATGATGGCTGCCAAAAAAGCAATTACTAGAAAATGGAAATCAAAATCCAAACCAACTATATTAGAAGTAGTGAATATAGTAACAGAGATAAAGCTAGAATTTAGAAAAGGGTAGGAGTAAACTGCATAGGAAAAATGGGAATTGTGGGAACAATACATACAGGGGAGAAATTAAGTTTAAAAGAAGGCAGAACTTAAATGAGCTGTGTAATGTTTGACTGAAAATGATTGGTTAGATTATAAGTGATGTATAATGTTTGCAACTGGGAGCGTGTTAGTATGATTTGTGATGTAAAATGCTTGCAACTATGATTGTGCCAGTGTAGTTTGTTTTCATTATATAAATATATGATTCCTTATGTCGTAAGTGATGGTTTAATAGAGCTGTTTCTTCATAAAAAGGGACAGGAACTGAATAATTTATGTAATGTTGCTTAGGTTATATGATATTTAGCAATATGTGTGAAGTATAATGCTTGTAAATGTTAATTTGTTAATACAGTAATACAATGTGATTATTTTTGTATAAATGTAAATTTGCCTATGTCACAAGTGATAATTCAGTAAAGGTGTGTGAAAAAAAAAAAAAAAAAGAATGTAACTCGTTGGAGCAAGGGTCCCATCTTGGATGCTATGGTGGTTGCAACAGCCACCAAGAAAAAGCTTGCAAAACAGGGTTCTTCTGTCCCTCACCCTAACAGTCTCTCCAGGGAGTTGGACAGATTAGGAAAACATGTCTATGCTTCAGCGATCTTTGCCCTAGGTCACTGAATTATCTGCCACATGTTACAAGATTTCAGAGGGAATTGATCAAACGCTTTTCCGCTACCCTCTTGGGGTACATGTCTGCAGAAGACAAAAAAAGATATTTTTGCAACTGGCCACCCCTCAGTCCTTATCTAACACTTTCCATGAGATTGATTTGTCACACCTTAGAGGGTGCTTCTACAGCGGCGAGTTGTTCAGGAATATCCATTAGAAGGCACACCTGGATGCATTTTTGTGATTTTGAGGAACCTTTCAAGTCTTCATTCATCAGTGCCCCTTTTGATGGATTCACCTTGTTGGGCCTTAAAGTGAAAGAGACTCTCTTTAGGAGTGAATAAAATGGGACAACATTATCTGCTCTGGGAATTCTCAGCTTTTTGTGCATTATTTGCTGTAGGAATCTGTTTTTCTGCCTCTCAAAGGACCTTCTCCTGTAACCAGAGAGGTGGCAAAAACATGTGGTTCATAAAGACATGAGGTTCTTCCCAGAACTCCTATGGAGAAGGATCCCCTTGTGGCAGAGGGAGAACTCTAATGGATGACACTGCCCCTTGGCAGAGATAGCCTGAAACATCTGAGCTTCAGCGGTCTCTTCTGTGAGAAGCCCTTTCAGTGTCCCTGAAGGGTTTCCCAACTGCTGCACTCTGGAGGCAGACAGGGATGGGGGGGTGCTTATCTCTCTGGGTGGAGAGTATAATATCCAGATATTATTGCATACCATTTTCCCCTTCTACTCCCAAAACACAAATAAAGAATTCCCGATATTCCTCCAAGCCAGAGGAAAGCAGCAGCTATAGAAATAGAAACACTGCTGAGAAAGTGTCATCCAAATGGTTCCCCCCCAGACTAGCAAGGATCCAGAACATACTGGAGATTGTTTTTAATGCCAAAGAACACAGAGGTCAATTTTGGATCTCAGCAATCTGAATCAATTCATAAAACACTATATGTTCCGGATGGTTACGGTTCAATCCATCCTGCCACTGTTGCAGAAGGATGATTGGCTGTGCTCCATAAATCTCCAGGATGTGTACTATCATATCAAGATACGCAGTGATCCAGGAGATATATATACGTTTCTGGCTGGGAGCCAGTCACTGTCAGTTCAGGACCCTGCACTTTGGTCTTACCACAGTCCCCCAGGGTGTTGACCAAGTGACTGGCAGTGGTTGTGGCTCACCTGATACTACACAGATACTGGGTATTTCCTTATCTGAGGGTTCTACAATGAAGTCTGACATTATACTGGTCAATAGGGTGCCGTCATCTGGCAGCACCCATTCATATTACAAATATTTGTAAGCAACACAGCCTTGTGGATTCACGCAGGTGTTTCTCTGAGCCGCCTTTTTATTCTTCCTTCACCCAAGTACATAGTGACAACAAATGCCTTCTAACTGTGGGGGGCATTACTTGGGAATGACAATCCAAGGCACATGGTCACAGTTAAAGGCCAATCTTCACATCAGTATCCTAGATGTGAGAGCAGTCCTATTGGCATTACAGGCTTTTCAAGATATTGTCCCTCTACGGATGATTGCTATTCAAACGGACAACATGGTGGCAGTCTGGTCCATCAACAAACAGGAGGGAACCCATTCCTATCCCCTATGTTGAGAGGCAATGAGAGTGTGGCAATTGGTGATCTCTTCTTGCTGCTTTCTACTGGCTATGCATATTCCAGGGGAAACCAGTTGTGCTAGCAGACAAACTGAGTAGGTCTGTTTTACTTCCTCATGAGTAGTCTCTCAATCAGTCCATGGCAGAAATGACATTTCACCAGTGGGGCCAACCATACTGCGACCTGTTTGCTTCTCCCCTCAGTTCCAAATGCATTAGCTACCTTGCCTGATCCCCCAGAGAGGAAGTCACTGAGAGAGACACTGATTGTCGATTGGCCCCCTATACACCTTTGCCCATTGCTGTCATCCCCAAGTTTCTCTAGAAAGTATTGCAGTGGAAGAGCAAGTTAATCCTCATTGCTCCATTCTGGCCTCATTAAGTGTGGTTCCCCTTCCTGTCACCCCCCCCCCCCAGAGTGCTGGATCCTTTTCAGGACCTTCTGTCTCATACATCTTAATTGCCTCACAAGGGTATCCAGTCCTGCAAATTGGCTGCATGGTTTCTCCATTTCCAGTGATGATTAGAAACTCCAGTCTTTCTTCCCCAGTTCTTTACATTCTTACATCATCCCAAAAGGTATCTACCAGGAAAATGTATAAGAGCAAGTGTAAAAGATGTTCTTTTGGGGACCTTCAGAGACAGATCCCTTTTCAGCACTTATTCCAGCTGTTCTTTACTTTTTCTTCCATTTCCAGTAGTGGAGCTAGTTATTTGACAAAGTACAACTTGCTGTCTTCTCCAATTTTCACCTATGTGAAAAACACTCCTCTCTAGCCTCCTTGAAGTTGTGTAAGGCTTTTCTAAAGGACACTCCTACTCCAGCCCCCTATTAAGAACCCCATTCCTCCATGGAACCTAAAAGGTATACTTCAAGCTTTGACTCAACCTCCCTTCAAGGCTTCAGCCAAGGCAGAATTAAAGTTTTTGTCACGGAAAACTCTCTTCCTGGTCACCATTACATCAGCTAGACAAGTATCAGAGTTCCAGGTGCTTTTTTCCTAGCCACGTTACCTGAGTTTTCATAAGGCTACAGTATCCCTTCAGACTAACTCTTCTTCCTGACTAAGGTGGTGTCAGAGAGAAATCTTAGCCAGTCAATTAACCTACCAGTCTTCTTTCCAATTTTTTTTCTAACAAGGGAGAATACATGCTTCATTTGTTGTATGGTCATAGACAACTTAGATTCTATAATCACAGAACGAAATATTCAAGGAAATCAGAACAATTGTTTAGTTCCTTTATCAAGGCTAAGTTGGGCAAAGCAGTATTAAAAGTAATCTTAGCTAGATGGCTCACTGATTGCATAATTTTTACTACAAGAGTAAAGGATTATCATTGGCCAAATCACCTAAGGCACACTCCACCAGATCAATGGCCAAATCATCTGTCTTTTGGTCCAGAACTTCTATAGATGACATTTGTGTAGCTGCTACATTATCCAATGTTCATACTTTTGTAACTCATTGCAAATTGGACATTTTATCTCTGAATAGGGCAACATTTGGCTCTGCAGTATTCCTGAATATCCTTCCTTGAGGGGACCACCCAGGGGTTGTCTAGCTGGGGCCTCTATCTCATCAGTTGAGGAATGGATGTAAAAGACAATATCAGATATTAAAGTTATGTACTCACCATAATTCTGCATCTGTATTGTCTGTTTTTGCCCTTCCTCAACTCCCCACCCTCAAAACCCTTTCCTATTTGATAGTATCCTGGGATGTCCTGAGTTTTTTTTCCTGTCAGTCTTGCTACCTGAGATCCAGGGCTTCTTCCTATGCTCTATCTTTGTGTTATAGTTTTACCTCAGAGGATGATAATGGTTGATAATACAAACTCAACCCAAGGTAACTGAGGAGAAAAAAGGGATTATGGGTAGGGGAGGAGCTTGGGGTATAGATCCTAAAGTCCATCAAAGTGGTGAGAATGAATCCACTGTTAGATCAGAGACCCATCAGTTGAGGAAGGACAAAAAAAGATGACACAGATGCACAGTTATGAAGAGTACATAACTATAATTTGATGGCTTTTAGTGTTTAGTAAGATACGTGAACCATGCCTGTGATGTCTGAACTGTATTTTCACAAAAAAATCTTCAGAGTTTCACATTAGCTGACAATATGTGAACATCTAAAAGTACCTGCCTTATTCTTTTGGCAAGTTTTCAAGTTCATTCATTAATTACAGCATAACTTTCATGAAGGAATGAAATGAGATAGATAACTGAGCTGTTTCATAAGTTTTCTTTTTTATTGAAAGAGTATGCCAACATTGCATTCCAGAAAAACATGACACTTTTTTTTTTAAATATATGGACATAGTCATCGCTATACAGTGCCATCTGCTGTCATCCAGTCCCATCGGGACAGCTGGCCAGATCATGCCTCAAGACTGTCCTCATTCAGGACACTGCTGGTACTTTCAAGTCCTTTCCAGAACCTCCCACCAAAGATCTCTCAAAAGTGGTCATACAAGAGGACACACGTAGACTACTCTCAAGAGTCTTTAAACACAGACACTAATTTTGATGAAGAGGAAGGGCCTCCCAGATCACCCCCTTGAGGATGTTTCATTTGAAGATATTCTCAAGCTTCACAAACAGGAGGTTGGTCTTCTGACCTCCCCATCCCAAGAGGAGTCAGCCCACCAGGATTGGCTCAGTTATGACTTGAGTATTCCCCCCAGCAGATGAGATGATGTACCTCCTCTCCTGCCAGACTTGGAAGGATCCAGACATCACAGAGTCCATCACTAAACATCTAGGCAAATACCTTGTTGCACCTGAAGATAGGGCTCATTGGAGCAAGGGTCCCCCTGTGACTGCTATGGTGGTTGCAACAGCCACTAGGAAAGAGGTCGCAGAACAGAGTTCTTATGCCCATCCTCCTAATAGGGGTCTAGGGCAATGGACAGTATGGGAAGCACATCTGTGTGATAGTGACCTTTGCCCTCAGGCTTCTGAATTATTTGGCACATGTCACCAGGTTTTAGAGGGAATTGCTCGAACAATTTTCCAATACCGTCTAAGGGTTGATTTCTGTGCAGAATAAGAAAAGTGTTTCTTCACAGCTGGCCACCCTCCAGTCATTATCCAATACTTCCATGAGACTGATGTCTCACACATCAGAGGGGGCTGCTAGAGTGGTAGGTTCAGGTTTAACTGTTAGAAGACATGCCTGGATGCATCTCTGTGATTTTGCAGAGACCTTCAAGTCTTCATTCATCAATGCCCATTTTGATGGGTCCACTTTATTTGGTCCTAAGGTGAAAAAGACTCTCTCCAGGAGCGAGCAAGATGGGAAGACACTTTCTGCAATAGGAATCTGCTTTTCTACTCCTCAAAGGACCTTCTTTCAAAACCAGAGAGGGGACAGAAAATTGTGGTTTGGAAAATAGCAAGGTTTTTCTCAAGACTTCTATGGAGAAAGAACACCTCACACCAGAGGAGGGAATTCCAATGGAAGACGCCATTCTCATTGCGAAGGTGGCCTGCAACATCAGGGCTTCAGAGGCTCATTTTTGAATCTGAAGAATTAACTGACTGCTGCACTTTGGAGGCAGTCAAGGGACACCTGCCTCTGCAGCCACAAAGCTGGACTGCCATCACCAAAGATTCTTGAGTGGAGAATTCATATCCAGATGCTATTATGTACCATTTTCCCTTGCTTCTCCAAAATACAACAAAAAAATTCCCAACATTATATTGGGCAACTTCAACTACCCAAACATAGACTGGGAGCATTACTCTAGCTCCAACACCCTAGCCCAAAGGTTCCTGGAATTTATAAACTCAAATGCTATGGAACAACTTGTTACCACTCCCACAAGAGGGGAAACATACTGGACCTGATCATCACCAACATGGGGACTCTATGCTCCAGACCAGAAGTGTATCCCTCACTGGTAAGATCAGACCATAAACTAATCTCACTGGATATTCACATCCCGACCCCAACCCCTGCCCAGAAAACCACAGTGAAAAACTTCTCTAAAGCAAATTTTACATTCCTCAAAACTGAGGTGGAATCCTTCAAAGCCCCCGGGCCTGTGGAAAATACAGCCCCAGACCGCAGAATCCTTTATAAACGCATTCTATGAACACCTTTAGGAATGCATGGATCATGCGATCCCAAATAAAACCAAGACCCAATCATCCAAAGGCAGTCTGGTGGACCCCAGCCATAAACAAACTATACAATAGAAGGAGGAAGCTACTAAATGATAGAGCAAAATCCCAAAAAGGCAAGGCATCACTGATCAGCATTAGCAAAAAACTACGGGCACACATAAAATTGTCCAAGGCCAGCTTTGAGAGAAAAATTGCACAGGACACTAAGGATAATCACAAGGCTTTCTTTAGTTATGTTAGGAACCTGGGTGGCAATTCCCAGATATGCTCAGAATTAGTCCAAAATGACAAAAAATACACCAAACCCACAGACATTGCCAACATCCTAGCTGACAGGTTCAACGCAAACTTCTCCCCCCCTCCCCACCAAAAGGGCAAATATCTATCCCAGCAGAGTGCTGCCCCCCTGACATCTCAGATGCTCAGGTAAGAGCCGCCCTCTCCAAAGCAAAAAACACAGCATCAATGGGACCAGACGGTGTCCCGGGCTGCGTCCTACATGAACTCCAAGAAGAGCTAAACCCAAACATAAAACTACTGTTCAATCTCAGCCTTACTACAGGATATGTGCCCAAAGAGTGGCGTACAGCAACAGTGGTCCATCTCCATAAAGGTGGTGCCTCAACGGATCCTGGAAACTATCGCCCCATAAGCCTGACTAGTTTGGTTTGCAAAGTTATGGAAAGGATCATCATGGACCTCATAAATAAAGATATTGGGGACCTACAAACACTGGCTCCTACCCAGTTCGGCTTTGTTAAGGGCAGATCCTGTCTCTTAAACCTGGTTGATTTCTTTGAAACAGTCACCAAGGCCATTGATGAGGGGAAGGTGGTCCACACAGCCTACCTGGACCTCGCAAAAGCCTTCGATACAATACCCCACTCGGGCATTATAGATAAGCTCACCAGCTTAAATATAAACCCCTATGTCACTAGATGGATTGCAAATTGGCTCAAGGACAGAACCCACATGGTTAGAATTGCTGGAGCTATGTCAGACTCCAAACCAGTTACAAGTGGTGTCCCACAAGGCTCAGTCCTGGGACCTCTCTTGTTCGGTATATATTTCTCGGAGGTACAGGCCAACATGAAAGGACTGTGGCTGACCAAGTTCTCAGATGACTGCAAACTGGGTGCCATAATTGACTCTCCAGCCGACACAAGCATCCTCCAAAAGGGCCTCATAGAAACAGACAACTGGTGCCAGAGCCATGGCCTCAAGCTAAATGCCAAAAGTGTATAGTCATACCCTTTGGCAAAACAAAGTGCCACAAATTACCACATAGGTGGTAATCCATTAAGTACAGAAGAAGTAATTAGGGACCTGGGGACCCAAGTTGATAGCAATCTCTCATTTGACAACCACGTGGCCAAAGTGGTTAGAAAAACATTTTATATAGCCCACCTAATCATGAAGGGATTCACATCTAGATCAGGGGACGTCATCGTGCCTCTTTACTCATCCCTCATCAGGCCCATAATTGAGTACAATGCCCCTTTTGGGATGTACCGTACCAGACACCTGCAGCAACTGGAAAGACCCCAAAAGTACCTCACCAAGAGGATCAAAGGGCTCAAACAGATGCCATATGCTGCCCGGTTAAAGAAACTCCAGCTCTACTCAGTGGCATACCGCCTGTTCAGAGGCGATCTGTGCCTGACGTATAAAGCCATGTCCAACCCAGAATTAATGGACATGCTGCACCTCAGAAAATCCAAATCCCATCGAGCTACGCTCGAGAGACTTGAACCTCAGCACTGAAATAAATAGGACATGCTGGAGGGACAGATTCATAACCCAGAGGCTCCCTTCACTCTGGAATAAAATCCCAGTCCAGGTTAGGCAGAGTCCCTCATTGACTCTCTTCAAGAGGAATCTTGATGAGTGGATGGGAGATCGTAGGTTTACCCCGGGTATCACTTCTGTGTCACTGTTAGACAGAGGCACAGTATACTAACCTCGAAAAAGGGCATAGCAAAATTAATTTAAAATGGGTGGCGAAAGCCAAACACATTCTGGCTAGGCTTATAAATGCCCTAGGGCAGCTAGCCTAGTATGAACCTATGAACATTCCACTTAGTTAGAGGAAACCCGCAGCTCCAGTAATAATAAAGCTGCTAGAAAAGAGGCATCCAACCAGACCAGCTAGGGTATGGAACTTATTCAAAATTTTTCTGGGTGCCAAAGGACTAGGGACCTCAGACCAATTTTGGATCTCTGCAACCTAAATCAGTTTGTGAAACACTCAAAATTCCAGATGGTCAAGGTTCTGTCCATCTTACCTATTTCAAGGATGGACGACTGGATGTGCTCTATAGATCTTCAGAATGCATGCTATAATATTGAGATACACGGGTGCTCTAGAAGACAGCTGCATGTCTGGCTAAGAGACAGTCACTAAAAGTTCAGAACCCTGCCCTTTGGTCTCACCACAGGTGTTCACTAAGTGTATGGCAGTAGTTGCAGCTCACCTGAGACTGGAAGGATTCTGGGTGTTTCCATATCTAGATGAATGGCCCCTATGTGCTTCCACCAAGCCTCTATTAATTCAAGCCAAAGACCACTTGCTCCATCTGTTTTTCACATCTGGGCACTAACATAAACTATTCCAAGTCTCAAATTTGTCACTGGTGCCTGGCTAGACATGAAATCACAATTAACAAGTAGTCCTCAGTCAAGATTAGAGAACTTAAGAAACAGACAATATATATCCTTACTCTTCATTCATCTCCAGCCAAACTAGTTCTACAACTGTTGGGTTCCATGGCAGCCTCCATAGTTCTAGTTCCTTTGACGTGTTTTCAAATGAGAATACTACAGTGGGCCCTAGAGGCACAGTGGTAGATATGACAGCAGTCAATTTCTACACCCATTTGCATCACAGAGGTTTGCAGATGGCATATAGCATGGTGGATTTATGTGGAGGATGTTTCTCAGGGTCATCCTTCATACTAACTTTCCCCAAAGCCACTGCAACTAAGGATACCTCCCAAATGGGGAGGGGGACATTACTTGGAAAGGACAGTCCAAAGTGTATGGACACAGAGAGAGGCCAACCTTTATGTCAATGTCCTGGAAACAGAGCAGTCCCATATGCATAACAGGCATTTTAAGATGTTCTGCATCTAGGGATGGTTACAGTTCAGATGAACATGTCGGTAGTCCTGTACATCAGCAAACAAGGGGAACCAGATCTTACCCACTTTGCAGAGAGGCAGTGAGTGTGTGGCAATGGGCGATCTCTTCTGACCTCTTTTTCTTGGCAACACATATTCCGGGGAAAACCAAAGTGCTAGCAGACAAACTAAGCAGGTTCATTTTAATCCCTCACAAGTGATCTCTCAACCAATCAATGGCTGACATGATCTTTCACGATTCCCCTCTGGTCTACTATATGTCTTTCCTCCCACTACCTTTATCCCCAAATTTATTCAGAAAGCTTGCCATTGGAAGAGCAAGGTAATCCTCATTGCTCCATTTTGACTTCACCAAGTATGGTTCCCCTTCCTGTGGCCTCATCTTTTTCATCATCCATGGGTGAATCCTCTTCAGAACCTTCTGTCTCATCTGTTTGGGCTGCCTGACCCAGATATTTTATCACTCAAACTGACCATATGGTTTCTTCAGGTCTAGTGATAGCTAGAAGTTCCAGGCTTTCCTCCCCTGTTCACCCCACATTGTCATCCCGAAAAGCTTCTACTAGAAAGCTTTCTAAATAAAAGTAAATGGAAAAGATTCTCTATCTGGGCCCTTCAGAGACAGTTCGACCCCTTTTCCGTGCCTATTCCAGTTATTCTCAGTTTTCTAGCCTCTATCTTCAATGAAGGAGCTAGTTATTTGACTGTTAAGGTGCAATCGACTGCCATTTCAAATTTCCACACTGGTTTAGATAGTTCTTCCTTAGTGTCTCTAAAGTTATGTAAAGCCTTCCTTAAGGGGGCCTTGCAGCTCTGCTCACTAGGTATCTCCGTAGGACCTTATGCTGGTTCTTCTGACCCTGACTCAGCCTCCCTTCAAACCACTGGCAAAAATGGAGTTAACATTTTTGTCCTGAAAAATACTCTTTCTAGTGTAATTACCTCAGCTAGTTGGGTAATCAGAACTCCAAGCACTTCTTTTCAACCACTTACCTGATTTTTCACAAGGACAGGGTGTTACTTTGGACTAACACTTCCTTTCTACCTAAAGTATTGTCAGAAGCTAGTCTCTCAACCCATGAATTTACCAGTCTTCTTTCTAAAATTGTCTAACAAGGAAGAATATATGCTTCATTTACTAGACGTTCATAGACAGCTCAGATTTTACATTCACAGAATTAAAGGTTGATTTTAAGAAGTCAAACAACTATTTATATCCTTTTCTACAGCTACGTTTTTCACAGTAGTTTGAAAAGAGACTCTAGTGAGATGGCTGACTGCTAGCATCACCTTTATTTACAAAAACAAAGTCCTGTCATTACTTAAATGTCCTAAAGCAGATTCCACCAGGTATATGGCCACATCATCCACTTTCTGGTCCAAAGCATTTATAGATGACAATTGTGCAGCTGCTACATGGTCCAAGCACTCATACTTTTATAGATTATTACAAGTTGCATATTTTATCTAGCAATAGATTAGCTTTTGACTCTGCTGTACTCCGAAATATCCTTCCTTGAGGACCACCCAAGATGACTTTAGCTGGGGACTATGTCCCATCAGTTGAGGAACAGATGAGACATCCGATATAGTTACATACTCACCATAACTCTGCATCTATGTTGTCTTTTGTCCTTCCTCACCTTACCACCCACCATTTCTCCTTCCCCTTTTTGTCTGCATCTTGGTATGACCTGAGGAATACCCCTGAATAACATCTGCTGTGTGAGCTCCATAGTTTCCTTCTCTGATTTATTCATGTTCCCCATCTTTTTACCTTTTGTATTACTTACTCAGAAATACTATGGGATGCCTATTCCATTTTTGGCATTGTATTTCATAACTTGAGGGCAAACTCGATCTGAGGTTGCTCACAAGTAGTTTGGGGATTTTGGGTAAGGGGAAGAACTTGAGCTACACAGCCTAAAGTCAGTTAAGTCACTAGGGATAGATCCGAGACTCAATAGCTGAGGAAGGATGAAAACAGACAACACAGATGGTGAGTACATAACTATATCATCTGATGTTATCTATTTCATTATTCCTCAGGACTGAGTCTTGGATCCAATATCTGATCCAGTTCAGCACTACACAAGACATAGATCCAAGGCTCGAGCTCCTCCCTCTCCCATAAGCCTTTTCTGCACTCTAACCCTCAGATCTTGTTTGCTGCGTTTACTCAGGGACGTGATTCTTGGCTCACAGCTGCTTTGTTAGAGTTTTGGTGATTTTTTTCTGAGATAAGTTATTTCTTTCTTGTCAGATAAGTAGCTTTCTTTTTTCTATCCTCCATTCCCTTTTCTAGCTTGTCTCTGGCATTAGGGTGTTTTTTTTTTATAATTCCCCTTTTTTCCTCTTCCCCTTCGGGGTCACCCAGGGATCTGAATTACTAAGCTTCTAGGCCTCTGAGCCGATCTTCGGATCATGGATATCGTAGGTCTACTTTGGGGTCCAGGCTTGGATCCCCGACCAAGTCCACCCATTCCTCAGCTTCTTCCAGATCTTCCAAGAGCCTTTTGCCCATGAATATGGACAGGATGATGAGGAGCTTCCTCAGGGCCTAACTAAAGACAGGTCTCTTGGCATCTCCAGACCACTGTGGCTTGGTGAGATTCCTGGCCCCAAGGTTGCCCTCTCCTCTTCTGACTCTCCCTGTTTTGGAATTCCAGGACCCAGATCACCCCGGAGAGGTGTCGATGGGTCAGAGGATGCTTGTGTTTCTGACTCTGTCAGGGTCTCTGACCAGCTGTATTCCATTGCCTTCAGATCAGAGCAGGTCTTCTCAGAAAGGTCAGTGCAGGGCCTGTGGAGAGAGGATCAGTCATTTTCCTTGAGGGTCTTTGCCCTCAACAGCTCAGGGCCAGTACTGTCTGGAGGGCTGGGGCCTGAGGTTGGCCCCACTCCCTCCCGGGTAGTTTCTGCTCCTGGGGACAGGGAGGGAATGTCCTTCAGGCTTTCTGGTGGAAGAGTGGATTTTTTTTAGGTCTGGACCAGCGTCTTCCCCTCTACCAGTTCCATCCCAGCCAATCCATCCTGTCCAAGGTCAGTCCTCCCGAGGTAGCCTTCAGGCAGCACCTAAACCCCATGGGGTTCCCCTCTCTTCCGAGCCCCACACAAAAGTGATGCCCCAGAAGCGAAAGTGCAAGAGGAGGCACTCTTACTCCTCCATGGAGTCCCTCATGGAGGACACAGATTTCAATGAGGGGGGTGAGCCCGAAGGTCTCCTCCAGATGTCTTCTTTGGAGATGTTTTAGAACTCTTTGAAACAAAAAAGTGGATGGTCTTCCCAACCCCCATTTTCAGAGGAATCTGTGTTCCTGAAGGCTTTTGGGACGGGCCCATCTACTTCCTGGGTGTCCCCATATGGACCTTATTTCGCTCAGGGCATAGAAGGAACCTGACACTGTAGAACAGGTCCCCAAGAAGGTTGACAAGTTCTTGAGTTTCCCTTCCGATAGCAAAGGCATTCCAGTTGATGGTATTGTGGTTGCTGCGGCCACCAAAAAGGAGCTGGCTGAACAGAGCTCCACCACCCATCCCTTGAAAATGGAGTTTCGGGCAATAGACACAGGAAACACGTCTATGCCTCAGCCACATTTGGTCTGAGAGCTCTTAACTTTTTGGCACACTTTACCCACCAACAGAAAGACCCGGTTGCTGAACTAACCAAATCAGCTCACCACTCTATCCTCTCTTGCCAACTCCTCAATGAGGTTAATCTGTAATGCTTCTGAGAGTACCTCTCTAGTGGCCAGTACAAGCATTGCCTTGAGGCGTCATGCGTGGATGCAGTTGTGCGGATTTGTGGGACCCTTCAAGACGTCTTTCATGAATGCCCCATTGATGGTTCCTTGCTTTTTGGACCATCAGTCAAGGAGACTTTGACCCGCAGTTAGGAGGAATGTAAGACATGGTCGGTGGTAGGGATCAAATTGTCTACCCCCCCAGAGGTCGTCTTCCAAGAACCAACTGGGTGGTAAGAAACTTTGGTTCCGAAAATCACAGGGTTCATTCCAGGACGCTGCTTGAGGATTCCCCTTCCAGAGGCAGGGGAAGAGGGTTCAATGGTAGACACCACCCCAGAGGCAGAGGAGGTTTACAGAACCAGGGCTTCAGGGAACCTTTCCCTGAGAAACCCTTTCAGCAGCCCTGAGGTGTTGACCGACTCTCCTGCCCTGAAGGCAATCCAGGGGTCAGTTCTCGTTGCATACAAACACCTGGACAGCCATAACCAATGATCACTGGGCCCTCAATATCATATCTAGGGGTTATTACATTCCCTTTTCCCAACCACCTCCAAGTTCCAATAGAGTTCTCCCAAAGCACCACCCAGTCAGAGAGACCTGGCCCAAAGTGAAGTTCTAAGACTTCTAGAAAAAAGAGCCATCCAGAAGGTCCCAGCAAGGCAAAACAGGTCCAGAACGTTTTCTTGCTTCTTTTTGGTGCCAAAAAAGACCAAGGACCTGTGTGCGATTTTGGACCTCAATGAGGTGAATCTATTTGTCAAGAAGTCAAGGGTGAGTGGATGTCCTCCGTAGACCTTCAGGATGCCTATTATCACATAAATTCCTTTAAATTCACATATCTCCCATATGAAAATTTCAGAAATCTAGGGAACAAATTTCCCACTACCTCATCCCTACTCATAATGTGCTACAGATCCAAGAATGTCCTTTTCACTACCTCAGAAAACAGAGTATTTGGAAACGAAATACAAATCTCTCTCATTATTACCACAGGCCTTGATATCAGCAGCACCCTTTATTTTAATCACAGTACCCTTAAATGAAGCCCTATCTCCAACTATTTTTCCAGGGCCTGATCTAAAATTTCTTACTTATAACCCCTTTCTTTTAATCTCTTTACAGGAATTGTTAAACATGGCCTACACAATGTGCCACCAGAGTTTGTCGGATCGTTTGCTTGTGGGCATTGTAAAGTATGTGGTAGGATTAGGAACATCTCAGGCACAAGCATAAACGGGCAAAAAATTAACTTTTAAAGGTTTAATTATAATTCATGTGGGGTAATTTATATTGTGGGGTGTGGTTGCAGCAGCATCAAGTGGCATATTGGGCAGACAAAGAGAGCTGTAAAAGTGAGAATAATGGAACACTTGGAGACATCCACAATACAAATATGAGAAGTCCAGTGGGTGAATACTTTAATGACATACATGCTGGAGATGATGTTTCTTTCTTTTTTAGTGTGTTAGCACAACCTATTTTGCATGGGGGGAGGGTGTTGGTAAAAAGTTGAATAAGTTGGAAAGTAAATTAATTTTGAATTTTATAACTTTACATCCCAGGGGTATCAACCTTGAGGTTAACTTAGCAAATTAATGTGCTTCTGATATTTAATGTTAAGACTTGTTTAATTAAAGTTGTTTAAGAAAAGTTTTTTTTTCTTAAGGTCTGCTATTTTTATGCATGGTCTGTATTTGTTTTTTGTGTTATGTGAAAATATATATACATATATATATATCTGAAGTAGTTAACTTCATTTGTGCAGCAACCTTTGGGAATCGGATCCGACCCGGCAGTTTTCAACAGCTTTAGATCCGAGCTCCAAGCTCCTCACCCTACCCATAATCCCCTGCCAACCCTGACTGACCTCAGATCGAGTTTGCCGCGGTTTCGCTCAGCAGCTTGATCCTGAGTCTCCTGGTTTTCTCGTCTCTTCGTGAGAAAAATTTTACTTTTTCAAAACTTTTCTTTAATTCTTGGTGTGTGTGTGTTTACCCCCCTTATAGTTAAACTCTCTTAGTTTACTTTATTAGTTTTTCCTTCCCCTACTCATGGTTCCGTCAGTGTTGTGTGTTGGGGCCTTGTGTGTGTGGGTTACTTTCTCAGTATGTCTGAGGCCCCAAAGTTAATTTTCTCTAAGTGCACCGAGTGTGGCCATAAGCTGCCCCCAGCGGATGGCCACACTCGGTGTGTATTGTGCCTTGGGGTTGAACACCTGTCCTCTGGTTGTACCATTTGTGCAGCGTTCAACCCCAGGGCACTTAAGGACCGGAGGTCTAAGCTGATTCTGGCAGGTCTTCTGCCTCCGGATTCGGCTTCTACCTCCGGTCTTTCCGTGGCTCCTGCAGTGGCTGCCACTCCTGCCTCCCTCCCCCCGGCCGTGACTCATCCTCCCGCCTCAGGCTCAGAGGAGAGGGAGGCTAGGAAAGAAAGGAAGAGGGAGAAGCACCACAAGCGGCGGGCCGAGGCCTCCGCTTCGGCCCCCCTGGCTAAGCAGTCTTCTCCCTCTAGGTCTTCTGGTTCTCCTCCTTCTCGGATCCGGTCCCCGTGCTTTTCACCGGGTCCTGAGGAGGAGGAGGAGACCCGATCTCCATCGAAGTCATCGAGGCGACACTCCCGCCCCGCCTCGGTGGCCTCGTCGAGATCCACAAGAAGTCTCACAGATGCAGATTTGGACCAGATGATAAGAAGATTCCTCCAGGCCCAACTGCAGTTGGGAGTGCTCCTGCCTCCCCCCCCTCCAGGGGGCAGCTCGACCCCTTCTTTGCCCCGATAGCTTCTTCTCCAACCTGTTTCCCGGGTTCGGAGTCCTTGGAGCCGGGGGTGTGTCAGCACCAATGGTCTCGGGTACTTCGGCGCCGACACTTCTCTCGAGTCTGTCGGGTCCATTTTCTTTGGATCCGAGCTCTCGGAGCCGAGGGCTGAGCTTCGGATCCGGCGGTTTTCGGTATGCCTTCGGCTCCATCCGGGTCGGAGCATGCTGGTCCATCGGATCCGATTGCTTTGGCACCGGCCCCGATCCGTCCGTCGGATCCGAGGGAGAGTCTGCTTTCGGATCCCAGAGAGAGCAGCTCTCCCTCGGCATTCGACGTGGTGGAGAGGGTTCTGTCGAGGCCATCCAGGTCCCCTACCCTTGCCACGGCTCCACCTTGCACTCCTTGTCAGTTGGGCCCGGCTTCCATCACCCGGCCCCAGGGACAGCCTGCTTTGACGTCCCAGGTAGTTCCAGTGGAACAAGACGTTGCTGGTGAGACCTCCTCAGACAGCCCCCCCCGAGGAGGTCCCTCACAAGCAAAGGTGCAAGAGGAGCACCTGGACTCCCCCGAGTCCTTGACTGAGGACACGGATTTGGAGGAAAGGGAAGGCTCCCCAAGATCACCCCCTGAAGATGTCTCATTTGGTGACATCATGGAGATGCTTAGAATTAAGGGGGGTGGTCTGCCCCAAAGCCTACCTCGGACGAATCCATGTTCCTGGAGGCGTTTGAAGCAGGCCCGTCTACCTCTTGGGTGTCCCCTCTGGCCGACCCCCTGGTAGATCTGATCACTACCAGGGCGTGGAAGGAGCCGGACACTGTGGAGCCAGTCCCCAAGTGCCTGGACAAGATCCTTAGCCCACCCCCTGACAAGTCACACTGGAGTAAGGGTCCCCCAGTAGATGCCATGTTGGTGGCAGCCACCAAGAGGGAACTTGCTCAGGAGAGTCCCTCGGTTCATCCCCCGAGCAAGGAGTCTCGGTCGATGGACTGCCTAGGGAAGTGGGTGTTTAGTTCAGCGACCTTCTCGGTGAGGTCACTGAAATACATGGCACACGTGCTCCGACTGCAGCGGGACCTTATTAAAGAGTACACTGCGTCACCCCCTGAATCCATGTCGGCGGAGGACAAACAATTGCACTCCACCCAGATGACCACTCTACATTCATATCTAACACCTCTATGCGGCTTCTGTTCCATGCCACGGAAGGAGCAGCTAGAGCCGATGGAGCGGGCCTCGTTATGAGACGTCAGGCCTGGCTCCGACACTGTGATTTTGCGGAGCCCTTCAAGGTGTCGTTCGCTAATGCCCCTTTTGATGGTTCTGCCCTCTTTGGCAAATCCGTGCGAGATACCTTGGTCCAGAGCGAAAAGGACGGGAAGACGTCTGCCGTCGGAGTCCGCTTCTCTGCTCCCCAGAGGTCCTTTTCTAAGAACCAAAAGGGACAGAAGAAGATGTGGTTCCGGAAGTCGCAACAGTCCCGTTCCACTCCGGACTTCCAGCCCTTCCGCGGCAGAGGAGGGCAGGGTTGACGCCACCCTAGAGGCAGAGGGGGCCCGTGGAACTTTGGATCCTGAGAACCCTTCTCGGACCAACCCACCCAACACCCCTGAGGGGTTGCCCGACTGCTCCATTCTGGAGGTAGTCGGGGGGCATTTCTCGAAGCATCCAGCAGCTTGGGACTCCATCACAGCAGACCGCTGGGTGCTTCGCATCATATCCAGAGGATATCGGATTCCCTTCTCTAGTTACCCACTCAGCCCCAGATACCTCCCTGATGTCCCACCCGATCAGAGGGAGGCCGCAGCAATGGAAATCCAACATTTGCTGGGAAAAAGAGCCATCCAACACATCCCCCCAGACCAGTGCGGGTCTGGTTTTTACTCCAGGTTCTTCTTGGTGCCAAAAAAGATGGGGGACTTAAGACCAATCCTCGACCTTTCTTCCCTGAATCTGTCAGTAACCAAAGAGAAGTTCCGCATGGTCACTCTTCAATCCATTCTCCCCCTCTTACGGCAGAATGATTGGATGTGCTCTATAGACCTCAAGGATGTGTACTACCACATTCTGATGGACAGGCGATCCAGGAGGTTCCTCCGCTTCCGGCAAGGAGCCAGTCATTACCAATTCAGGGTCCTCCCCTTTGGTCTCACCACAGCCCCCAGGGTGTTCACCAAAGTGTTAGCAGTGATAGTGGCCCACCTGAGGCTCCAGGGAATTCAGGTCTTCCCGTACCTGGACGACTGGCTCCTGACTGCCCCAACAAGGCATCTACTCTGTTCAGCCAGAAACTACTTTCTCCGTCTAGCTCCCTGGCTGGGGATCACTATCAACATAGAGAAGTCGTCTCTTACTCCAACTCAGATTATAGACTTCATAGGGGCCAGATTGGACACAAACAAGCTCCTAGCTTTCTTGACCACAGACCGGCTACTGTCCCTAAGGATACATGTGCAGGCCATTCTACAATCTCCAGCTCCCCCAGCGGAATTGGTCCTGAGGGCTCTCTGCTCGATGGCGATCAACCTTCTGCCAATGGCATGTTTGAACATGAGGGTCTTACAATGGACCCTCCAGGTCCAGTGGTCCCTTCTTCACTATCCTCTGAGCCATCCCATACCCTCAGGAGGGCCCTTCTATGGTGGCTCCAATCTCCAGACCTTCAGCAAGGACCCCCCTTTTCTACAACCCCTCCTGTAGCCACGGTGACCACGGATGCCTCCCGCCTAGGGTGGGGGGGGGGCATTGTTCGGGCAGGACAGTCCAAGGCACGTAGGACCTCATGGAGACCTCACTGCATATCAATGTCCTAGAGATGAGGGCAATGCTGTTAGCGTTGCAAGCACTTCAGGACCTTCTTCCCGTAGGAACGATTGTGATTCAGACGGACAACATGTCGGTTGTCTGGTACATCGACAAACAAGGGGGAACCAGGTCTTACCCACTCTGTCAAGTGGCCATGAGAGTGTGGGAATGGGCTGTCTCCACCAACTGCTTTCTCATAGCAATGCACATTCCGGGACGGTCCAACATCCTAGCGGACAAACTAAGCCGCACCATCCTGTTACCATACGAGTGGTCTCTGAATCCCGAGATAGTGAATCAGACCTTCGCCAAATGGGGTCAACCCTGTTGCGATCACTTTGCCTCTCCCTCGAACACAAAATGTTATGACTACTTCGCTCTCATTTCCCCATCCGGGGAACCCCTGAGAGACGGTCTGGTGCATGCTTGGCCTCCCGGTCTTCTTTATCCCTACCCTTCTCTTCCTCTAATGCTGAAGTTTCTTCAGAAAGCCAGTCGGTTAGGGAGCAGGATAATCCTCATTGCCCCATTTTTGGCCTCATCAAACCTGGTTCCCTTACCTTTGGTCTCATCTCGTGAATCCTTCTTGGATTCTGGATCCCCGTCCGGATCTAATATCCCACCCCCTAGATCTCCCAGTCCCGAATCTGGACAACCTCAAGGCTTGGCTGCTCCAGTTCCACTTGTAGCTAGGACTCCCGGTATCTCTTCCCTAGTTAAAACCATTCTAGTAGCTGCGCACAAGCCTTCTACTAAAAAGATCTATAACCGCAAATGGAAACGTTTCTCCATTTGGGCAGAACGCAAAAATTTGGATCCTTTTACAGCTCCTCTGCCCACTGTATTAGACTTTCTGTCAGGACTGTTTCATCAAGGAGCTAGTTCCTCCACAGTCAAGGTCCAACTAGCAGCTATCTCTCATTATCACGATGGAAATGAATTGGGCCCTTTGATCACCACGAAATTGTGTAAGACCTTTTTGAAGGGCACCTTTTTGCTCAGACCCCCAGTGAAGGAGGTGGTCCCTCCTTAGGATTTAAAGTTGGTGCTTCAGGCCTTGACAGCTCCCCCTTCTGTGCCTGCAGCCTCCATGGATCTTAAATTCTTATCATGGAAAACAGCCTTTCTTGTCGTTATCACTTCGGCTCGAAGGGTCTCTGAACTACAAGCCCCATGTGTAAAACCTCCTTACTTGACCTTTCACAAGGATAGAGTTTACCTCAGGACCAATCCCTCCTTTCTTCCCAAGGCTGCCTCTGAGTCAAATATTAACCAGTCCATCAACTTGCTGGTCTTTTTTCCTAACTATCATAACAAAGGGGAATACAAATTACATTCATTGGATGTGCATAGACAACTTCGCTTCTACATCCACAGGACATCTGGTCATAGGAAATCCGACCAGTTGTTCGTCTCCTTTGCCAAATTTAACTTGGGTAAACCTGTATCAAAAGTCACGCTCTCTAGATGGATTTCTCAATGCATCCTTTTAGCGTACGACAGTTCGGGCAGGCCCACACCTCAGGGAGTTCATGCCCACTCTACTCGATCTATGTCTACCTCTGCGGCTTTCAAAGCTAGAGTTTCTTTGGATGATATTTGCTCGGCAGCCACTTGGGCTTCATCTCATACTTTTATCAGTCACTACAAATTGGACATTATCTCTTGAGGGAGAGCATCCTTTGGCTCTGCAGTGCTCCGGAACATCCTTCCATAAAGGCCGCCCAAGGTTCAGGTAGCTGGGGACTCTGTCCCAAAGGTTGCTGCACAAATGAAGTTAACTACTTCAGATTAAGAAGTTATGTACTCACCATAACGTTCCATCTGAGTAGGTAAACTTCATTTGTCAGCAACCGTCCTTCCCTCCTGCCCCCTCTCTTACAAATGTTTTCATACTCAGGTCCATGGGTTTTACCCATTTATCTTGGGATTAGTCTTTGTTAGCAGTTTTCTGCTGTTGGGCAAACTTGATCTGAGGTCAGTCAGGGTTGGCAGGGGATTATGGGTAGGGGGAGGAGCTTGGATCTCAGATCTAAAGCTGTTGAAAACTGCCGGGTCGGATCCGATTCCCAAAGGTTGCTGACAAAAGACGTTTACCTACTCAGATGGAACGTTATGGTGAGTACATAACTTATTATTATATAATGTAGATTAAATGAATATGGTAAGGTTGTTGGGCACTTTACATATGATTAATCACATTTGATTATTCTTAATTAGGGAGAGGTTCACCTGTATAAAAATGAACTGTTTTGTAATTATGTATGCTTTGAAGGTGAAAGGCCAAGGTACCAGTGGTGGTCATATTCAGTAAAGTGCTTTTGAACCGTTGCATTGTGGTCTCTGTGTCATTTGTGTTTTTCGAATTTTCAATTTGCAGCGTTTTGGTACGTCTTTCCAGACTAGAGCCACATTCAATGTCAGTTGTAATTTTTAAATTAGGTGCATCAGATACTGACATGAGAATATCTACATTCTAAGTGGCATTGTGACATACAATACTAGTTCTCTTGAACGATGTAAGATAAAAAGTTAGCCTGTGAAAGTATGCCTATGTTAAAATACTGGACTGGAAAGATGCAATAAAGCATCAGCAGAAATAGGAATCAAACAGGTCTCAGTTAATAAATAATGAAATAAAACCATGTTAAAATACAGACTTGTAGTGAAAAATTGCAAAGAATATGAGTACAGACTATCCTTGCTTTGTGCATAGTTCAAGAAAGCAGTGAATTATTTTATTTGATTCATATACTAAATCTAATCAGAATCAACTGAAACAAGCAAAAGTAGAATCAGGTCTTAGTGTGCTATCACATCAGGTCAAAAAGAGACATTTTAGCTATAGCATGTTTTAAACAATCTAATAGTGACTTAATAGGGTCTGTATTACCAGATCAAAACACAAAAAGAATGAACGCTCTTTAATTGAACAGTAATGCTCAGAATCACAAAATATCAAGTGCATGGAACAGCGATTTTTTTTCCCAGAGGGAAAAAATCACTGGACCGTTGTCAGGACTTTGCCATTTCCTCCACTGTGGTGTAATCTCTGAGTTGGTATATTTAAGTGGGGGGTGCCCCCCACTTTATTTTGTCTCTGGATTTTTATTTATTTATTTTTTGAGCAGAAATTATTTTTCCCTGGGGGAAAAAATCGCTGTTCCTTGCATTTGATATTTTCTGGTTTCGATCATTAGTGTTCAGTCTTTTTGTGTTTCGATTTTGTAATATAGACCCACTTTATAGACTTTCTCCCTTATCTCATTATCTTTTCTTACTCCATTATCCCTAGGTAGGAATTGGATCTATTTTGTAAAGGAACAGATGGAGTATGGGCCATGGGAATGAATTTTAATTGATACTGAAGTTGTAGCAGGCACTGAATGGAAAGTAACCCAGATAAAGTTAAACAAGTAATTACTTCACTAGGCTTTGCTAAGTCTTGAACATCTAGTATAAGTTAAGGTGTCATTTTTAAATGATCCACATTTTTCCTTATCCTGAGAATCATACCCATCTGATGATGTAAATCTTTATTCATTCCTTACTGTTAGGACTTTGGTTCCGTCCTCGGAACTGACACAGCCGTTACCAAGCTCGAGCCAGCCAAAAACTCTCAGCTAAGACCTACACACAATGCCCCTCTTATAGTCTCTCCAGATCTCATTTGCCGCGTTCCTCGTCAGACGTGCCAAGCCTTCTCTCAGCTAAGTGTTAGCTTTTTGGGTTTTTTTTTCTCGATTCTAGTGTGTTGTAAGACAGTTTTTTCTTCTCATCCTTTTCTATCTCTACTTTATTCTTTCCTGACTAAGCCCCACCCACTACCTTTGGTAGTTCTTCGTACCATTGTTGGTACTACTCCCTCTCTCCCTGCCTTAGTAGGCCCTCTCTTACCTTTGGTATTTCTTAGTACCATTGTTGGTACTCTTTTTATCTTAAAAAAAAAAAAAAAGTGCTTTAGTTTTGTTGTGTGGTTAGTGTGCTATACTCTCTATTATGGTGGATAAGGCCAAGCTTTTTCTCAAACAATGTGATAAGTGTGGGTGTAAGTTGCCCAATTCTGACAGTCACGCCCGGTGTGTTTACTGTTTGGGCGTTGACCACCTTAATGTTTCTTGCGACATTTGTTCTAGCTTCAGTAACCGTACGTTGGCTGAACTGAAGAACAAACTTATCCTTAAGGGTATGTTAAAATCAGCCTTTGCTGAGGCTCTATCTGGGATGGAGGTCTCACCACTTCCTAAGCATAAAGACGTTAAAAGACATGGAGAAACAAAGTCTTTCGTTTTCGACATCCCTGTCCTCCTCGGAACCGAGTCGACACCGGGCTTCTCCTGCGCCATCAGCGCAGACAACTTCGGCACCAGGGTCCTTGTCTTCTCCCTAGGTGCTGACCTTGTTTGTGACACAGGCCTCAACTACTGTGCCTGCATCGACACCTTCCCCGGCCACTGTGCCGATGTCTTACATGGCTCCTCTGGTAATGACTCCTTCGATTATGAAGATCGAGCACCTTCCAAGAACTAGATATTCTCATAGGTTCATAGGAGGGTACTAGGCTATTGGCCCTAGGGCCTATATAAGCCTAGCCAAAAGTGCACCCTGGCTTTTGGCACCCAAGAAAATTATTGTCCTGTGCCCCTGTCAAGCAGAGCCACAGATGTGATCCCCGGGGTGAATTTCCCATCTCCCATTCAATCATCAAGATTTTTCTTGAAGAGTGCTAATGGGGAGCTCTGTTTGACATAGGTTGTCTGTTCCAGAGTATGGGAAGTCTCTGGGGCAGGAATCTATCCCTCCAGCATGTTCTGTTTATTGTGGTGATAAGGTTTAGGTCCCTAGAGTGTGTAGCTTGGAGGGATTGGGATTTCTTTAAGTGGAGCATGTCCAACAGCTCCGGGTTTGACATAGCTTTGTATGTTAGGCAGACATCGCCTCTGAGTAGGCGATATGCGACGGAGTAAAGCTGGAGTTTTTTGAGACGGTCTGCTTAGGGCATCTGTTTGAGGCCAGTAATCGTCTTTGTGAGGTATTTCTGTGGCCTTTCCAGTTGTTGTAGATGTCTTGTGAGGTACATACCAAAAGGAGCATTGTACTCTATAATGGGTCTAATGAGTGATGAGTAGAGGGGAACAATGACCTCTTTTTTTCTGGATGAGAAACCTTTTGTGATAAGGTGAGCCAAGTAGAAGGATTTCCTCACCACTGTGGCGATGTGATTATCAAAGGAGAGACTACTGTCCACCTGTGTCCAAAGGTCTCATCACATTTTCAGCGTTAAGTAGACTACCAGCTATGTGGTAGTTCATGGGTACAGAGTTTTTACCAAAGGGGATGACAATACACTTTTTGGCATTGAGCTTCAGGCCATGACTTTGACACCAGGCATTTGTCTCAGCGAGGCCCTTTTGTAGTATGTCCACATCGTTATGAGTTTCAATTATGGCTCCTAGTTTGCAGTCATCTGGAAACTTTGTTAGCCAAAGACCTTCTGTGTTAGCCTGTACTTCAGAGAAATAGATACCAAACCGGAGAGGACCCAGGACTGAACCCTGTGGTACTCCACTTGTCACTGGTCTGAAGTCAGATTTGGAGTCTGCTACTTTCACAGTGTGGGTTCTGTCCATGAGCCAGCTGGCAACCCATCTTGTGATATAGGGATTTATACCTAGTTTAGTGAGCTTATCTATAATTCCAGAGTGGGGGATGGTGTCGAAAGCCTTGGCGAGATCTAGATACGATGTGTGAACCACCTTAACCTCATCTATGGCTTTGGTGACTGCTTCAAAGAAGTCAATCAGGTTTAGGAGGCATGATCTGCCTTTTACAAATCCGAACTGGGTAGGGTCCAGAATTTGTAGATTACCAAATTCTTTGTTTATGAGTTCCATGATGATACGTTCCATGGCCTTGCAGACCAGGCTTGTCAGGCTAATGAGGCGGTAGTTCCCGGGGTCTGTCGTGGCTCCCCCTTTGTGGAGTGGGATAACCGTCGCGGTGCGCCATTCAGTGGGCACAAAGCCTGAGGTGAGGCTATGACTGAACATGGTACTTAGGTAGGTTGCCAGTTCATTCTGTAGTTCGTGTAGAACGCAGCCTGGGATATTGTCAGATCCCATGGATGCTGTGTTCTTGGCTTTGGAGAGTGTGTTTTTTACCTGTGCAGCCATGATTACAGGAACTTTGCATTCTTCCAGTATAGAGATGGGCCCTCTAGGGGGTGAGAGGGGGGTAAAGTTAGCAGTGAACCTATCTGCCAGGATGTTGGCAATATCAGTTGGTTCTGTATATTTAGTGCCATTGTGCTGTAGCTCAGAGCAGATTTGAGTGTTCCCATTAAGATTCTTGACATAGCTATAGAATGCTTTGTTGTCTTTAGAGTCAGTGGCAATTTTGTTTTCGTAACTAGCTTTGGAGGATTTTATGAGGTATCTCAGCTTCTTGTTCCTCCAGTCATGGGATTTTACTCTTTTTTGCAACAGTTTCTTTCTTCTGTTGTAGACTTTGTTTATGGCAGAGGACCACCAGATCGGCTTCCTTTTTTTGGAGGAGAGCATCTTGGTTCTATTAGGGATAGCTTGATCCATGCGCTTGTGTAAGTGCTTATAAAGTGCATTTGTGTAGGATTCAGTAGTCGTAACTCTATTGTCCGCCTCCATGGGTGTCATGAAATTTGCCACTTGTGTCTTAAGAAGTGTGAAGTTGGCTTTGGAGAAGTTTTTTATGGTGGTTTCCCTAATTGGGGGTGGGGCAGGGTGTGGATGTCTAGGCTGATTAGCTTGTGGTCGGATCTGACCAACGAGGAAGTGACCTCTGATGTGGAACACCAGTTGCACATGTTGGTAATGACCAGGTCTAGGATATTACTGCCCCTGGTGGGGTTGTGAATAGGTTGATCTAAGGCATTGGAATTTATGAATTCCAGAAAACGTTGAGCAAAAGAGTTGGTACGTGAGTAGTTTTCCCAGTTAATGGTGGGGTAGTTGAAATCGCCCATTATTAGGGTGTTAGGTTGTACCCTAATACTTTCTAGTGTATCAAGAAATGAGGAGTGGGAATCTTGGCGCATGGTGGGGGGTCTACTGTTCATCCCCCAAACAGGGAGTCTCGGTCTATGGACAGACTGGGGAAGCGGACCTACACTTCATCGACCTTTGCCATCCTGTCCCTGAATTACCTGGCACACTTTACTCTCCTCCAAAGAGACCTAATTTTTGAAATGTCTGCCTCTTTGGTGGAGGTACTGCCTGAGGATATGTGTGATACTGTTGCCTCTCAGCTAGCTACCTTGGAATCAATCTCGAACAACTCGATGCGCTTAATTTCTCACACTACTGATGGGGTAGCTCGAGCAACCGCATCTGACATCATTATGAGACGGCATGCTTGGATGCATTTGTGTGACTGCGCAGACCCCTTTAAATCTTCCTTTGTCAATGTGCTTGTTGACGAGTCTTCCCTTTTTGGTCCCAAAGTAAGAGACACATTCACGTAATAAGAAGGATGGAAAGACTGTCTGCTGTGGGCATATGTTTTTCCACCCCCCAGAGGTCCTACTCCAGGAATCAGAGGGAAGGAAAATTGTGGCTCAAGAAGTCCCAAGGATCTTTTCGTGACACACGTGATGAGCAATCCCCCCGGGCAGTGTGGGCAATTCATTTGGAAGATGCCCCTTTCGGGGCAGAGGGGAGATCCGTGTATCCAGGGCACTAGAGATTCCTTCTCTGACAGAACCTTCCAGCACTCCTGATTGATTGCTTTCCTCTGGAAGCAGTTGGGGGTCGATTTTCCCTGCACCTACAGGCCTGGCAACTCATAACGGATGCGTGGGTGCAGAGGATAATATCCAGTGGCCATCATATCTCTTTTGATCTCACCCCCAGACCTGTGAAATGAATCCCCGACGTCCCACCCAGTCAGAGGGAAGTTGCAGCCTTAGAAATCAAAAAGCTGCTAAGAAAGAGTCATCCAACTGTTCCCACCAGACCAAAGAGGATCCGGCTTTTACTTGAGGTTATTTTTAGTGCCAAAAAAGACAGGGGACTGGAGACCAATCCTCGATCTCCATTTACTAAACAAATTCATCAAACCTCAAAAATTCTGGATGGTCACGGTACAGTCCATTCTCCTCTTTCTGGGGAAGGACAACTAAATGTGCTCTACAGACCTCCAGGATGCATATTACCACATAAAGATGGACAAACACTCCTGGAGTTTTCTCCGCTTCCGGCTGGGAGCCAATCATTACCAGTTCAGGGTACTGCCCTTTGGTCGCTCAACAGCCCCCAGAGTGTTCAAATGCATGACAGTCGTAGTAGCTCATCTCCACCTACAAGGATTCTAGGTGTTTCCATATCTAGAAGATTTGCTCCTTACCGCCACGTCCAGGAATCTTCTCATTCTCAGTCTCTCTTACACTCAAGGCATTGCTCTTCGCTTAGGTATCACGATCAACATGGACAAATCACACATCCCCATCAGGGACACTGGAATTAATTGGAGCAATCTTCGACACAACATCCTGTCAAGCTTCCCTCCCTCCTCACAGGTTTCAAATGTAAGAAACCAGATTCAAGTCCTCCTCCTGCAGGCATTTGTACCAGCACACCTTGTACTACAACTATTGGGCTCTATGGCAGCAACCATTACCTCGGTACCACTGACGAGGTTGCACATGAAACTATTGTAGTGTCTCCTCTCATCACAATGGTTGATCTTAATTCACCCACTCGACTACGACGTGCCTTACAAATCTTTGCAAGAATCAAATGCTTTGGTGGATGAAGCCATAATCAAATCTTTGGTGTTGACCGTTCTGTCTCCCCCAGCCCAGGGCCACAGTGATCACAGACGCTTCCCTGTTAGAGAGGAGGGCATTTCCAGGGAAAGACAGTCCAAGGCACCTGGTCCCCCATGGAGGCCAATTTGCACATAGATGACCTGGAACTGAGGACAATTCTCTCAGCATTGCAAGGGTTCCACACATACCTTCCTTCCGGGATCATTGCAATTCAATCGGACAACATGTCAGTCGTCTGGTATATCAACAAACAAGGCAGAACCAGGTCTTACCCCCTGTGTCAGGAAGCCATGAGAATTTGGCATTGGGCGATGGCTTCCAGCCACTTTCTCATAGCAGCGCACATTCCCGGGAGTTCCATTCTTATTGTGGACAATCTGAGCAGGAACATTCTGATGCCTCCCGAGTGGTCCCTCAATCCTATATTAGCGGATCAGATCTTCCGCCGTTGGGGCAGGCCTTGCTGAGACCTGTTTGCTTCTCCCCTAAACAACAAATGCAGAAGCTATTTTGCCCTGATCCCCCTTCAGGGGGAGTCACTGAGGGATGCTCTGACGCACGATTGGCCCCCCGGGTCTGCTGTATGCCTTTCCCCCATTTCCTCTCATCCCAAAATTCCTTCAAAAAGCTCAAAGGTTGAAAAGCATAGTGATCCTCATTGCCCCTTATTGGCCCCATCAAGTCTGGTTCCCTTTCCTATGGCCTCACCTGATTCACAGTCTGTGGATCCTGGACCAATCCCAAGGTCTGCTGTCTCATTCTCAGGGACTGATTCACCCCAGTCTCCACAGCTTCAAGCTCACAGCTTGGTTTCTCCACTTCCGATGATTGTCAGGCTTCCTGATATTTCATCCCCTGTTCATGAGATTCTTCTGGCTTTGCACAAACCTTCCACCAAAAAAATAAATTTTAGTAAGTGGACAGGGTTCTCTAGATGGGCCAAAGAACATAACATAGATCCCTTTTCCATGCCTTTTCAGAAGATCCTACAATACCTGACTACCCTTTTGCATGCAGGAGCTTCAGCATCGACAATTACAGTGCATTTAGCAGCTGTTGCAAATTTTCACAATGGAATTGACAATTCATCTGTTATATCACACCGACTGTTCAAGACCTTTATGAAAGGAGTATTACATATTAAAGCTCCGGTCAAGCCTCCTATAGAGCCATGGGACTTGACTTTGGTGCTTCAGTCGTTAGCAAGTTCTCCCTTTGAGCCTTCTAACTCCTGTGATATAAAATTTTTGTCTTGGAAAATTCTGTTTCTAGTAGCCCTTACCTCAGCGAGAAGAGTATTTGAGTTGCAGGCCTTGAGTGTCAAGAGACCTTACTTGATTTTTCATAGGGAAAGAGTGTCCCTACGTACTCACACCTCCTTTTTGCCCAAGGTTATTTCTGGTTTTTCCATTAACCAGTCTATTGACCTGCCAGTTTTCTTTCCTCACTATTCAAATAGAGGGGAATACTTTCTGCATACCCTCGATGTTCATAGGCAACTAAATCTTTCAGGGAAATGGATCAATTGTTTGTGGATTTTGTAGGACCCAGACTGGGTAAGACTGTTTCCAAAATGACTTTGTTCTGATGGTAGGTGAAAGTAATGGCATTTCTGAGCCAAGAGTATAAAATGTCTTTACCTTCCAAAATAAAGGCTCACTCTACTAGATCGATGGCTACTTCAGTGGCTTTTCATTCCAGAGCCTCTATGGATGATATCTGTGCAACAGCCATTTGGGCAAGACCTCCTACCTTTCTCACTCATTACAAATTGGATGTGGCCTCCAGGGGATGAGCATCTTTTGGTTCTATGGTGCTCAGGAATGTCCTTTCTTAAAGTCACCCAGGACTCAAGTAGCTGGGGACTCTGTCCTAACAGTAAGGAATGACTAAAGATTTACAATATCAGATAAAGAAGTTATGTCTTACCATAACGTTCCATCTGTGTTGTAGATCTTTATTCATTCATTACTTCCCACCCTCCTTCCCCCTGCCTGGACTCCTGGTGGACTTTAGGATTTCCTTTTAGTTATGGTAGTTGCTCAGACAGAGCCTCTTACTATCACTATTATTACTTCTATACTATAATGGCGGGCAAACTATCTGAAGAGACTATGAGAGGGGCATTGTGGGTAGGTCTTAGCTGAGAGTTTTGGGCTGGCACGAGCTTGGTAATGGCCGTGTCGGTTCCGAGGATGGAACCGAAGTCTTAAGAGTAATGAGTGAATAAAGATCTACAACACAGATGGAATATTATGGTAAGACAACTTTTTTTAACTGTTCAGATTTTTGCCTCATATTTTTGGTCTGTTCCTCATAAAATGTGTGGTTTTGTGGCAAATCAATAAGGAATGACGTCACTAAATCATGGCGCACATACGAGTTTCAAACTTTTTATCCTTCAGAAAATGCATGTTGCCACAAAGCCTGTTCTAGGAAATTTCTAAGTTTATAAGAACAATATTTAAAATCTGTCCCTATTTTTAGGCCTTTGTCCCATCATTATTTTAGGCTTTGTCAAGATTTCTTGCACTAATGAGTTGAAAGGTGTGCTGAGAAAAATTGTCCTAGGTAAATGGGGAATAGTGCTAGATTTAATTAATCAGAGACTGGAAAGATGGAGCTATTTGTATATGTACAGTGATAAGCACTTCACAAGTTAAAGAAGTGAAGCAAAAAGAGATGCACATATCTGTAACTGTTAGAGCTAGGGAGAAGTGAAAATTAGAAAGTTGCTACAATTTCAAAGATAGACATGCCATTGGGAACTTGGAAAAAAGGGTCTTTTTTTGCATTTTTTTGGGTTAAAGTTATGCTGTCACATTTCTAGGACATTAAATATTACAAAGTATGTAATGTTTACAGTAATGGCCAAGTTAAAGATTAAGTTTATGCTAATAAGAAGTTTCTAGATTTGACTCCTGACTAACTAGCAATTGCTAGTCTGTCACAATAAGAACTGGTTATATTGTACTACATAGTGACATTCAAAGAGCAACATTTTATTTCAAACACCATAATGTGTCAGGAAACCACAGTGAAGTATTTAATATGTTTACTGGGCAGTTCACAGAGAACAATACTAACTGGGTTTCACACAAAAAAATTAATATTTAGAAATCTATGGACATCGATGGAAAGCTTCACTTTTAGAAGGATGGTAATCGATGTACATTTGTCAGTCAAACTGCATGTTCAGATTAAAGCATTGCCAGTTGTAGTTAGTACACTGATCACAATTAGATTTTAAGCATATGCATACTTCTGATGATTCTATACAATACGTGGAAGTGAATTTTTCCAGCAAAAAGTTATTTTCTTGAAATGCTAAGAGATATCAAATAGTTTCATTTTTTTTGTAAGATAGATTTGCATTTAAATGTTTTATAATAATTTTTTCAAAATCCTCTTGAGAGGGAGTGTCACAAGAAAAGCCTGTAGCTATTAATTTAGTGACATGAGGAGGAAGTTGGTGGATAATGCTTATCCAGATATAGAACAAAGAGTTAAGGAAATAATGAGAAACAAATGGAATTAGAAACATATGACCACAAATAAGTAAAAAAGAAAGTGAGTGTATTGCTAAGAGAACTGGCATGCATATCATTCATATGGTTTAGGTGTAGATTAGGCTTACTTATATTAACATTTGCTTTTTTCATGAGATTAACTTTAAGAATACACATCAAGAAAGTTTGATTTAAATAAGAAGGGAATTACAGAGTTACTTTTCTGCTATCATTGGGAGTTTCTGAGACAAAAAGCAGTAAAGCTACTTACAAAATTGAATATAATGCATCAGACATTGTGTAGCATGAATGACATTTTTATGCTTCTGCATCCAGAGAGATGGTCATGTAAAAATGTAGGACCTTTGTAGGAGTTATAAGGCCGGATTCATTAATGGCTACACTAAGTGTGCACAATCTGGATTCAAGAATATCATTAACACATTTTTGTGTTTTCTAGTCAATCAGAAAGATTGCAATAAGTGTACATGTAGCCTGCACTTTGTGGTAACTTTTATGAATCCCCCTCAATATTTAAGGCTGCAAGAAAATCAATAGGAAAACTAAAATTAGGAGGGAGGTATGAGTTATGCTTATGTTGTCTGTTCACTCAGAACGGTGTACATGAATCCCAGGAATTGTTATATTTTGGAATGATACTGACTTAGAGACTGTTCTTTATTTGGTGACTTTTCTTTAAAAATACAGGTATCAGTGATTGAAATTGAAATAACCTTCTTGCATTCAGAAAGCAAAAATGATTTTACTAGAATTTTACTAGCAGGAAACCTAACTATTATAAATGCTCATTATGATAAATTTAGTTTTGATAGAAATTAAATATGTTGAACTGAAACATTAGCAGATAGTTTCCACAGACCACATACTGTGTAGCTATATCTAAAATAGACTTTATGGAATAGCATTACTGCTGGCATTATTCAGGCATCAACTTCAAAAGTGTAAAGTATCATGTTTATCGTAGCATGAGTATGGGAACAAATATGTCTACCTGAAGAAGCAAGTAGTAAACGTTATTTAATGGCACCCAAGATATAACAAATCAGACTTCATTTGCAATACTTTGCAATGTTTTACAAGATGATGTATATTTTACTGAATGGTCAATTAGGGTTGCCACCTTTTCAAATGCCCAAAGTGGGACATTTTGGGTACAAACGTCAGATTTTGCAGGGCAAAACATACCCACAGCCAGTACAAGGGACATAACTTTACTTTTTTGCCTAAATAAAAGGTTATTCTTGTAGCATTTTGGTTGCTTATTCTGTTTCTTATAACATTTAGGTGTTTCAGCTACAGAATGACTGTTTTATGCAACTATTACATAAAATATAGGAAATATTTTTGTCCTAAAATCTCAGGACATTTGACATTTTTTCAAATTTTTTGCAGGACACAACTGCCCAAAGAGTGACTGTCCC
The DNA here is from genome assembly GCF_019279795.1 of Protopterus annectens. Classification (NCBI taxonomy): domain Eukaryota; kingdom Metazoa; phylum Chordata; order Ceratodontiformes; family Protopteridae; genus Protopterus; species Protopterus annectens. The sequence goes on along the minus strand of NC_056737.1, from coordinate 728,883,955 downwards.
TTGCAAAGTGGGACAGGTGGTAACCCTATGGTCAATGGCAATAGAAAATAGAATACCACTGACAGGGTATTACAGATATTGCCTGAATGGACTATGTCAAAAGAACTCTGATATAGTAATAAAACATAACTCATCATCACCAGCCCAAATTTTTTACAAGGGGTTGGGGTGTTGTCAACTGTATCCATCTTTAATGCTTCATTGGCATACTCCTACCTTCTTCAACAGTCATACTGAACTGTAACAGGTCTTCTCACAATCTATCTACCTCTTTGCTGGGCATCCTTGGTTTCTCTTGCTTTCTTCCTGTCTGTACAAATTTTTCTTCACCAGATTGTCTTCTACTTGTCTGCACATATGACCAAAACACTGTAATCTGTCCTGTTTGACCTTCTGTGCAATTGGAACAACTTTGGCTTTTGCTCTGATGTTCTTATTTCTTCTACTGTCCCACAGAGTGCATCTGACTACCAGTCCCACGCACTCTTTCACCATCACCTCTAGCTTCCTCAACTGCTCTGCTTTAATGCCAAGTTTGTGTACCATACAGTAGTATTGATCACCACACTGTTTGTACACCTTTTTTCAGCTTCTTTGGATTTTTCTGTAATGCACTACCCCTGACACTGTGTCACCTGGCTGCCACCCCTCTGATTATAGCTTTGACCTCCACATTCAGACATCCCTTCTCTTCAACCACCCCTCCCAGATACTTGCAATGGAATGTTTATCACTATACTCTCTTCTATCTCAGTTCTCACCTTCTTCTGATTTCTCCTATTTGCTGCCATTACACCAATTTCATCCAGTGTGCTTTCAATGGTGTATTCCATTCCCCTATCCATTCCTGTGTACAGCAACTTTATCTGTCCCCAATGACCTGTTTGCTAATGTAGTCTATCACCAGCATGAACAGAAGTGGCCTCAGAGCTGAACCCTGATGCACACCCACTCCCACTAGAAACACCTCTTTGAGATCAAACGCTTTTCACACTTGAGTCATTGGGTTCTTGTACATAGCCTGCACTAATTCTACCAGTGCTTCTGGGACTTTAAACCACAGCAAGACTACTCAAATTAACTTTCTTGTAACCTCATCATATGCTTTCTACAAGACTAGGAATGCCCAACTGGACACTCTCCTTATCTCTAGCTTCTTCTCAACTCTCTGTCTCACTGCAAACATTGGGTCAGCTGTGCTGCACCCTGACCTGGAATCCAAACTGTTCATCTCTCATCTTTCTTTCTACTACTCTACATATTAATTTATCAGTCATTCTCTCCAGAACTTTCACCCAGTGTGACAGGTGTTGGATACTTCTGTACTGCTCATAGTTATGGATGCCCCAATTATTCTTGTACAGTGGCATTAGTATGCTTATTCTCCACTCTTCTGGGAGATGCCTTTGTCTCCACACTACTGAGAGTACCCCCAGGAATCATTTCTCCCCCATCTCACCCAACTTCTTGATCATATTTGCTATGACCTCATCTGAGCCTGCTTCTTTCCCTGACTTAATTTTCCTTAGTGCTATTCTTGTTTCTTCTGGGATGGGATCCTCCTCCTTTCATTGTAGGCTTTGTCTGGGACAGCACAGCTTCTGTAGTGTTTTATTTATTCAGAAGCTGCTAGAAGTACTCCTTTCATCTGACTGATGTCCTGTGGACTGGTGAGCAGGTTGTTCATGTCATCCCTTATGGGGGTGTCTGTCTTCTTTATCATTCTGTCTTTACCTTGCAACCTCATTGAGTTACTTTGTGCCATCTACACAGACACTTTCCAGAAGCTGGTAGAGTGCCTCTGATGCCATATTATTTGCTATTGTAGATCTTCTCTTAGTGTCTTTGTTAGTAAATCAGTACTCCTCCATGGCCTGATGTCTTTTCTATCTCTCACTTTTTCCCTGCACTCCTTTTTTTTGATGATTCCAGGACTTCTGCTCAGTCATATATCTGCTCTATAGTCCTTCACACATGCTGCTTTGAGGAGCTGCCATTCTTCTTCAACTCCACCTATTTCCTCCTCTTCCTGAGGTGCTAGAGCCTTGAGTAATTCCTTGAACTTTTGCACTTTCTTCCCAGTCAGCTGATTGTGGCAACTAGTGATTTATGCTGTTGGCCTTCTGTTTCACAGGGAATAACTTTACAATGACTGACTCTACCCCAATGCATTTTCCTATCTAGGAGGAAGTCTGCCTGAGTTGTGTGTTGGTTTGCCTTGCTGTACCATGTGTTGTTCAGCATCAAGCCATTTATCAGACAGAAATCTGGAATGGCCTCTCCTCTTGTTTTCCTGTTGTCCCACCCATGTAGACCCACGCAGTCCCCTCAAATCCTGTTTAGGTCACCCATTATCAACACCAGTTCCTGTTGTCCTACTTTATCTAGTAATAATAAAGCATAACTATCATGATTTTCCATAGCTATGATTGTTAGTGCTTAGTAACTATGGTGTTTTTAGCATGGAATTAATATGATATTATATACTTGACAAACAAGGTAATAGACATGGGACTACTTAGAGAGAGCTCTGAAATCAAGTGGTTATATTTAGGAAAAGAGAAATAAGCCTAAGTTTTATACTGGTGAAATGCAGCAGCTTAATGAGTTCTGCAAAAACAAGATATTCTGCTATTTTGATTTAGCAACAGAAATACAGTTATACTGATTACTTCAAGAAAGTTTTTTTGTTTATTGGGTTTGCCCAAGCATGAATGCTGAAGTATCATGTACAGTCATGCAAAACAAAACTGAGACAAAGGTTACACACAGAATTATGATACAGTATGTACATAAGGGTATTTGATGAGAATATAGATACGTAAATGCAAATCCACTTTGATATGTGTAAGAAACTTGATTTGGTATTAGATATGTGAAATATTTATGACATTTTGATATTTGGAATTCTGTCTTGGAGAAACAGCAGCTGACAAGATTATTTAAATTCAGATTCCAAAGATAGTGGCTGAATGAGAAGCCCTATAACTAGAGCTCCCCAGTCTGAAAACAGGAAGTGTGAAAAAAAGACAGTAAAAGTAAATTTGGGAGAAATGTTGTTATTGACAAGTAGATGCACTGTTTGGATGTCAGCACTGGAAAAATTTGAGGACAAATAAAAAAGAACCAGAAAAAGAGAAAAAAGTTCTGGATGAGAATACTCTCAAGGCTGATAAGCAGGAAGCAGTCCTACATACCTCATCAATGTAATAGATGACTTCCAGTAACACAAAAATAGACCAGACACATTCAGAAATATTTAAAATAAACGGGACTTTGGAAGACTGAAAGAGCAAATGAAAATAAGTTCATAGGTGTGTACTAGGCTAATGGCCCTGGAGCCTTTATAAGCCTAGCCCATAGAAGTGCTCTGGCATTGTGCTGCCCGACGTTAGTTCCCATTGTCTCTATCAAGTAGAGCCACTGCAGTGATCCCTGGGGTGAACTTACTATTTCCCATCCACTCGTCAAGATTTCTCTTGAAGAGGGCCAATGAGGTGCTCTGCTTGACATGTATGGGAAGTCTATTCCAGAGCATGGACAGTCTCTGGGTTATGAACCTGTCCCTCCAGCATGTTCTGTTAATTGTGGTGATGAGCTTGAGGTCTCTGGAACATGTGGTGCGGAGGGATTTAGATTTCTTTAGATGTAGCATTTCTAAAATAGCTGGGTCAGACATGGCTTTGTAAGTCAAGCAGAGATCGCCTCTTAGTAGACAATATGAGACAGAGAACAGCTGGAGTTTTTTTTGAGTCTGTCCATGTAGTAAATGTGTTTAAAGGCCTAGGATCCTCTTCATGAGGTACTTTTGTGGCCTTTCCAGCTGTTGCATGTGTCTAGTGAGGTACATGCCAAATGCGGCATTATACTCAATGACTGGCCTAATGGAAGAGTAGAGCAAGATGATGACCTCTTTCTTCCTGGATGCAAAACCCTTGGTAATGAGATGTGCCACATAGAAGGCCTTTCTGACCACAGTTGTGGTCAAAGGAGAGGTTGCTATCAACCTGTGTCCCCAAATCTCATATAACGGTTTCAGTATTCAGTGGGCTCCCATCGATGTGGTAATTAGTGGGAACTGAGTTTTTCCAAAGAGGAATGACACATTTTTTGGCATTAAGCTTAAGGCCATGCCTTCGACACCAGTCATTGGTCTCTGAGGCCTTTCTGTAGGATGTCTTCATCACTTGGGGAGTTAATAATGGCTCCCAGCTTGCAATCATCAGCGAATCTGGTCAGCCAGAGTCCCTCCATGTTGACCTGGACTTCTGAGAAGTAGATGCCAAACAGAGAGGATCCAGGACTGATCCCTGTGGGAGTCCTATTCTGACTGGTCAGCAGTCTGACTTGGAGTCTGCTACTTTGACACTGGGTTCTGTCTGTAAGCCAATTTGCCACCTATCTAGTGATATACGGGTTGATGCCTAGTTTGCTGAGTTTATCAATAATTCCTGAGTGGGGAATGGTATCAAAGGCCTTGGCCAGATCGAGGTAGGCTGCATGAACTGCCTTTCCCTCATCCACAGCTCTGGTGACTGACTTGAAGAAGTCAACCAGGTTGAGCAGGCATGATCTACCTTTCACAAAACCAAACTGCATGGGACCTAGAGTTTGGAGATTCCCTATATCCTTGTTAATTGGGTCCATGATGATGCGCTCCATAGCCTTACATATCAGACTCATCAGGCTAATGGGGGTGATAATTCCCAGGGTCTGTAGTTGCTCCCCCTTTATGGAGAGGGATGACTGTAGCAGTGTGCCATTCAGTAGGGACAAAGCCTGAGGTGAGGCTGTGATTGATCAGGGCACACAGCTACAGTACCAGTTCACTTTGTAGTTCATGTAGAACACATCCAGGGATATTGTCGGGTCCCATGGAAGCTGTATTCTTGGCCTTGGACAATGCAGCTTTAATCTGTGCTGCAGTAATACTGGGTGTCTGACATTCCTCCGGTATTGTGATTGGACCTTTAAGGAGGGGGGGGGGGTAAAGTTGGCACCGAATCTGTCAGCCAGTCTGTTGGCAATATCTGTAGGCAAAGTATAGGAGGTACCATTGTGCAATAAATCAGAGCAAACCTGGGTATTGCCATGGAGATTCTTGATATATCTATAGAAAGCTTTGTGTTTGTTTTTAGTGTCTGCCACAATTCTGCCTTCATAGCTGGTTTTAGAGGTTTTGATGAGGGATCTCAACTTTTTGTTGAGGCTAATAAGGGAGGTTTTCCAGTCTTGGGACTTCACCTTTTCCTGCAACAGTTTCTTCCTTCTGTTGTAGAGTTTATTACTGGCAGGGGACCACCAGATTGGCTTCCTTCTTTTTTGGAGGAGAGCATCTTGATTCTGTTGGGTATGGCTTGCATTTATGTATGTGTTCATACAGTGCATTGCTGTATGATTCGGCAGTCATGCATCTATTTTCCATTGACATGGGTGCCATGAAGTTAGCCATCTCTGTTAAATAATCAGTCAGATGAAATGATAAAATTAAAGAAGTCAGAAACAGAAATAAAAGACAGAGACTTATGTATCAAATGAAGAAATCTTGTTCCAAAAAAAAAAAAAAAAAAAACCGCCCGAGTGGCAGAGAGAAGCCAAGAAATGTACAATAAGAATTTGGAGATATTTGGATTTGACCCAGATCCTGGTACTACTAACAGTTAGGTGGACTTACTGAACAGTGACAGAACTAGGTTAATATTAGTCTCACTGTGAGTTGCTTGTACTAGTGGGAAAACTGAAAAATACAGAGCTTCTCTTTGTGCCAGACAAGAGAAACTGGGAGAAGATGACATCATGAGGGGGTGAAGACTAATAATAGTGACCTTGTAAACACTGCAGGAACTGCAATGTCTCAACTTCACTATGTGCTGTTTATTTTAAAATGTGCAGGGGGCTAAAACATTTGAATCTCATTTTATTATGTTTGCTCATCAAGAAACCAAACAGAGAAAAAAATATAAGTAAAATAAATTTCCACTTATGCATTATGTTAAATGGACTAAACCACATGACCTATACAGACTGCCTCAAAGCCCTAATGCTATACTTGGTCTCTTACAGACTATTAAAAGGTGATCTGTGCCTGGCCTATAAGGGATCCTCTGACCCAGTACTAATGGGCCTACTGCACATCTGTAAGTCAAATATTATCAGAAATACCCTAATCCAGAGACTTCAACCTATTCTGCAGCTTACGTAGTATGGTTTGGAGGGACAGGTACAAATCACAAAGGATACCACTAGTTTAGAAGAATCCCCATCTATATAAAACAAAGTTCATCCCTGTTCTTCTACAAATGAGGATGAAATAAGGAAATTTACCTCAGGACTGCCCCATGCTACCAGTTGAACTTTACCTAAATGCCCTATCTTGCAGCAGGGTCCTCTTTCAATACAGTATGACCCCAGAAACATTCATTCACAAGTGGGTTGTAGCGGAGTAAAATTCATAGTAAGAATAATCTGAACACCTAATGGAACAACACAGGCTTAAAATGGCCCTTCAGGGCAGTTAGCCTAGCATTTACCTATGAATATATAACATTATTTTACAATGCAATATAGTAGTAGTAGTATGTTTCCACATGTATAGGGTAAAAGCATGGTAATGTATGAAGAAGTAATGTTTTCATTTTTACATGGCAGCTGTTTTGACCTGATTAACAATAACCTCTTAAAAATCAAAATAGATTTTCACGTACATTGTTATATTGCAGCATCCATGGAGTTGCACATACAAGTTAATACCAGTTCCTTCTTGATTTGCATGATGTATATTACAAGACTAGAGGTAATAGAATTTGGATTTAGTCAAAGGTAGTGCTTTTCTTCATTTCTGTAAATATGCTTGTAAAATAATGAAAGTAAAGTGAAAAACATGCTTCTCCAGCTCTGCAGTCTTCCTCACAGCCAAAGCAAAAAGCTCCTAGACTCTCTGCTCCAAGACAGCCCTTGGAGCAGACAGTCATTGCTAGATCCAAGAGTTTATCGGAGCAGCTTGAAACCTCTGCTCCAACCTCTTCTGCTCTTACTGAATTTAGATATCAGAGCCATTCTCCATCCTTGAAACAATTACCTTCTTGGCTCTCATCTCCATTCTTGACTTAGTCAAGGTCTCCAACCCTATCTACTTGGTCTACCAGGAGTTTGTCTGATGATGATGTGGATAGACTAGTGCAGAGGCTTTTAAAGGAACCTGTCTTGGCCAAGCTACTACTGGATCCAAGCTCAAAGAAGTCAGAACTGGCAAAGTCCTCCCCATTGGTGCCTGCTTCTCCTTTGATCTGTACCCTGGTTTGGAGCTGGAATATCTGGATGTCCAACTGGTGTCTGTCTCAGATCCTAGATCCGTCTGTTCCTCGAACCTGATGTCTACCCTGAGTGTTTCTGCTCAGTCAAAGCAGAAAAACTCTAGGAGCAGACACTCCCTGGTCAGATCCGCGGAGTGGGTTTGAATCTCTCCAGATCCAACCCTGCCTGTAGGGGATTTGGCACGGATGAGTTCAGATCCTGCCTCTGCCTCGAAGTTGCTGTCTCCTGTGCTGGAGACACCTTCAGCTTCGACAGCTCTTTTGTCAGATCTATGGTGTTCTTCGGAGCAAGGATAGAGTGCCTTTGAGGTTATGAGGAGAGTAATGATTACATCCCAGTCTTAGACACAGTCTACCCTGGATCTTCTTCCTAGTTCCAGACCGGTGTCTTTACCTTCTCATGTACCCTCTCCACAGGACTGCAGAGACCCCAGGCCTCAGGATATCCAGCAAGGGGACCCCCCTTCTGAAACTTCCCCAGACTACCCCACTGAGAAAGTCCCTCAGCACAGGACTTGCAACGAGAAGCATCTTGACTCCCCAGAGGAGTCAGTCACATCAGATACTGACCTCAATGATGCAGAAGGGTCCCCACAGTCACCTCCTGAAGATGTCTCCTTTGGAGGCATCCTGGAAATATTGAAGCAGAGAGGTGACTGGCAGGTCACATCTCCTTCAGCTGAAGTCAGTTTACCTGAAGGCTTTCAGGTCTCACCCTTCCATCTCTTGGGTGACCCCTCCTTCTGATTAACTTATTGATTTAATCTCTTGGAAGGTTTGGGAGACCCCAGACTCCATAGAGCCCACTCCTAGGAGGCCAAGTAAATACATTACTTCCCCTAAGGACAAACCTTTCCTAAATAATGGTATAGCGGTTGATGCCATGGTCATTGCGGCAACCACTAAAAAAGAACTATCTGAGACCAGTTCCTCTATCCATCCTCTGAATAAAAATTCCAGGACCATGGATAGGTATGGGAAGCTTGTGTTTTCATCAGCAACTTTTGCCCTACAGTCATGGAACTACCTGACCCATTTTACTAGATTGCGGACAGACCTTTTGAAAGAACTGTCAGGCTACCTCTAAGGAGCTGTAGCTGAAGCAGCGGCAGATAAAAAGTCACTGCTCAGCTCGCTACCCTCAAGTCAGTTGTGAACTCATCCATGAGAGTCGTATCGTATGCAGCAGAGGGAACGAGTAGGGCAGCAGGCTCAGGTATCTCTCTTAGGAGGCAGGCCTGGATGTGCCTTTGCGATTTTGCAGAGCCCTTCAAGTCTTCCTTTATTAATGCCCCTTTTGATGGCTCCTCTCTTTTTTGGGACCAAAGTTAAAGAGATGATCACCAGGTGTGAACAGGAAGGCAAGACCTTGTCTGCCACTGGAGTATGTTTTTCCACTAAACCCTTTCCCAAAGGTCAGAAAAGGTAGTGGAAAGATGTGGCTCAGAAAATTACAAAGTCTTTTCAAGAAACACAGGGTGAAAGTTCCCCTAGAGGCACAGAGGAACAATAATGAAAGATGCCATCCACATGGCAGGGGAGGCTCACAGAATCAGAGCTCCAGAGAATCATTCTTTGGTAGACCCTTTCAGCACTCCTGAAGGGGTGGCTGATTGCTCGCCTCTGGAGGCAGTCAGGGGATTGTTGTCTCTTCACCTGGCAAAAGATAAATGACAGATGGGTGCAGGACATAATATCCAGGGGGTATATTATTCCCTTCTTCTTTCCTGCTTCCATAAGCAAATCAGTTCCAGACGTTCCACCCAGTCAAAAAGAATAAGCAACCCTAGAAATTCAAAATTTGCTAAGATGAAGACTCATCCAAGAAGTCCCTGCATACCAGAGAGGATTTAGAATTTACAGTTCTTTTTAGTTCCATAGAAAACAGGGACTGGAGACTCATTTTGGATCTCAGCATTCTGAACAAATCTGTGAAAAAGACAAGGTTCAGAATGGTGACAGTGCAGTTGATACTTCCAATCTTAGGAAAAGGCAATTGGATGTGCTCTATACACCTTCAGGATGTGTACTACCATATACGAATGGAAAGGCAATCCAGAAGGCACTTGTGCTGCTGGCTAGGAGCCAGTCACTTCCAGTTTTGAGCTCTGCCCTTTGGTTTTACTACAGCCCCCAGAGTGTTCACCAAATGAATGGCAGTAGTGGCGGCTCACTTAAGATGAAAAGGATTCCGGATGTTTCCATATCCGAACAACTGGCTCATAACTGCCCCTGACCAGGCATCATCTGCTGCAAGCCAGGGACTATACTCTCTCAGTTTATAAGCCCAAAAGGAATATTGGCAAACTACTTTACAAACACACTGTCTCACTAAATTAGAACAAACTCCCTCTCCATATTAGATCCAACCTTTATTTTCCCTGTTTTAAAAAGGAGCTTAAATCCCACCTACTAAACTTGGAATTATGCAGTTGCCTTGACCACACTTAGTCTTAATCTGTCCTACTGTATAACATGTTGCATCTCCTAACTTTCTTTGTTAGTAACTTCTGCTTAAACTAACCTCCTAAACCCTCAGCTCTACTACTATAGCCCCTTCCTTTCTCTCGCCCTCCCATTCTCCACACTATTCATCTTTTTCCCCCAACTTCCTATCGATGTCTGTACATTTTCCTTCTTTCGAACAATGATTATCTTTTTAATTTTACTCTTATATGTAGTAAATTTAGACCACTGCTATCAGTGCAATCCTTAATGTTCATAATTTTTCTTTTGTTTTTCTCTTTATAATTAATTTCATATTTTTATTGTTATTTTTAACAGCTTTTGTCCTGTATGTTTATCTTTGCTTATATTTGCTGGGGCTCTTTCCCCTTGGGTCTCCACTGAAAATAACCTTTTCTTTTTTTACAATTATTTTGTATTGTGATTGTTATTTAATATTTGTATATTGTTACTTTAACTTTACTTATCTTTGCTGGGGCTTTTCCCCTCGGGTCTCCACTGAAAATGGGTTTGTTTGCAAACTCAGTTGGACTAACCCGGTTAACAAATGGGAAATAAATAAATATACTCTACAACTTTGTTCCTCCCTAGGAATTACAATAAATTACAAAAACTGCTCTAGAGCCATGTCAGAACTTGATCTTCATAGGAGCCGAAATAGACACAACTGCAATGATAGCAAAACTTCCACAGGACACAGTAGATGACCTCCAACGTTATGTAAGGCTGTTGATCACAAAGAAATGAGCTTCTGCCAAACTAGTTTTACAAGTACTGGGAAAAATGGCTGCTTCAATTGTTCTCATCCTCTTAGCTCGTCCCCACTCGAGAATTCTTCAATGGTTACTTTTGATGCAATGGTCAGTTCTAGAACTTCCAATGGCACACAAGATCATGATAACCAGTTCATGAAAAAAGGATCTCCAATGGTGGATTCACTCCCCTTTGGTGTCTCAAGGCCATCCCTTTATTCCACATCAGCCACTAGCCATGGTGAACACGGACGCTTCCCAGATAGGGTGGGGGGCATAATCTCGGGAAGACAGTTCAAGGCATCTGGCATCAACATGAGGCTCATTTACGCATAAACATCCTGGAGATGAGGGTGGTGCTTTTGACGTTGCAGGTATTTCAAGACTCTCTCCCTCTGGGACCGATTGCAATCCAATCAGACAAACATACCTGTGGTCTGGTACATAAATAAAACTGGCAAAGGAAACAAGGTATTGGGAGCAAATAATTAGAGAAGGGAAGGTAATAGAATGGAAGAGTCCAATAATACATTTGGACTGCTAGCTAGAGACTGTCTTCCCTATCAAGGATTGATATCAGAGTATAGGCAAAGAAAAAGGAATGGGGGATCTTAAGTGAAAGACCAGCACTAGTAGAGCTTTTAGCTAAATCTAGAACAGAAGTTGGTTTTAAAAAAGGGATCATTAGGGCATATAGAGTACTGCATGATAACTATAGTAATCAATCAGAAGAGGTTAGAAAGAATTGGGAAAATAGATTGGATAAGCAGTTTCACAAAGAAACAATGGGAGGATTTATGTATGGCTCCCAAATATGCAACAAAGTATAACTTAGTATGTTAGCCTGGAATTGTTTGCATAAGTATTTTTATACCCCAAGCAGACTGCAAAGACTTTTTCCTTGGGTAGAATGCAAATGTTGGAGGTGTGATGGGGAAGAAAGAGGTAACTGGAAAAAAGAAGTTATGTATTAACATAATGTTCCATCTGTATTGTTGATCCTCGTTCAGTCATTATGCCTGGATTATCGGTTCCGACCTCGGAACCGAGCTGGCCATCTTCCAAGCTCGCAAAAGCCACAAACTCTCGAGCAAAACTCTTACCCACAATTCCCCTCTCCCTGTTACCTCAGATTGAGTTTGCAAGTCAAAGGAAGTAGAGGCTACCTCTGGTCAAAGAACCTAACAGAACCGGATGATGAGATCCACTATAAGCCTCAGGAGAGGGAAGGAGGGAGGGTCATAATGACTGAACGAGGATCAACAATGCAGATGGAATGTTATGGTAAGGCATAACTTCTTTATCTGATATTGTTAATCCTCGTTCATTCCTTACGTCTGGGACAGAGTCCCCAGCTACCTTTATTCCTGGGAGGCTCTCATGGAAGGACATTCCTGAGCACCATTGAACCAAAGGATGCTCTTCCTCTGGAGGCCAAATCCAATTTGTAATGGCTGATGAAGGTATGGGGTCTAACCCAAGTTGCAGCTGCACAAATGTCAGGTAAAGAAGCTGTAGCATGAAAGGCAGCAGAAGTTGGGACCAACGTAGCGGAATGAGCCCTAACAGCTGTAGTCAAAGTGATATTGTGAGCTTTGTAAATAAATGTTACACAGTCTTTTAACCATTTAGCCAATGTGACCATAGAAACAGCACATCCAAGTCTAGGACCAGAATAGGCCAGGAATAGCTGATGTGATTTGCGGGAAGCCTTAGTTCTGTCCAGATAGAAACACATTTGCCTGTGAATGTCAAGGGTATGTAGACAATACTCTCCTCTGTTAGAATGATTGGGAAAGAAAACTGGCAATTCAATTATTGGTTAATGGACATTTCAGAGATCACTTTTGGCAGGAAGGAAGGATTAGTTCTCAGTGGCACTCTATCTTTATGAAAGATTAAGTAAGGCTGTTTGATGCATAGAGTGTGAAGTTCAGAGGTGCGTCTGGCAGAAGTAATGGCGACTAAGAACAAAGTTTTCCAAGAAAGAAACTTGAGGTTGCATGAAAAAGCTGGTTCAAAAGGAGCTGTAATCAACGGTTGCAGGACTAAAGATAGATCCCATGGCTGGGTAGGTTCTCTAAAAGGGGGTTTCAAATGATTTACGCCCTTTAGAAAAGTCTTGCAAAATTTGTGTGACGTAAGAGAAGAGTCATGGACACCATTGTGAAAATTAGATATTGCAGCCAAATGAACTCGAATGGTAGAAGCAGATAGGCCAGACTGGAATAAACTGGACAGGTACTCCAGTACTACCACCACTGGCACTGAAAAAGGGTCTATCTCTTTTTCCTTCAGCCAAATGGTAAACCTTTTCCACTTGCTGAGATAAGTAGTTCTGGTGGAAGACTTATGAGACGCAATAAGAATGTCATGTACTGGGGAAGAAAGATCAGTCTGCCTGGCAATCACTGGAAGTGGAGGAGCCAAGCTGTGAGCTTCAGGCTGTTCAGGTTGGGGTGAATCAGGTTCTGTGGGTGGGAGATCAAATCCAGAGTTGGATCGAGAATCCATGGTTGATATAGCAGGTGAGGCCATAAGAAGGGTAACCAAATCTGCCGAGGCCAGTATGACGCAATGAGGATTATCTTGCTCTTCAACCAGTGGGCTTTCTTCATGAACTGGGGAATGAGAGGGGGAAAGGCATAAAGCAGACCCGAGGGCCAATCGTGGACTAGAGCATCCCTGGGTGACTCTCCCCAAGGGGGAATCAGGGCAAAGTAATTGCTGCACTTGTAGTTGGAAGGGGATGCAAAAAGATTGCAGCAAGGGAAACCCTAGCAGTTGAAAATCTCGGCTACTACAAGAGGATTCAGAGACCACTCGTGTGGTTGCAGAATGCACCTGCTCAGTCTGTCTGCTATTACTTTGGAACTCCCCGAATCTGCGTTGCTAAAAGAAAGCAGTTGGTAGCCATCGGCCATTGCCATATCCTCATGGCCTCCTGACAAAGTGGTTAGGATCTGGTTCTGCCTTGGTTGTTGATATACCAGACTACAGCCATGTTGTCCGATTGTATTGCAATAATCCCTGACGGAAGGAGGGGATGAAATGCTTGCAATGCTAGAAGCACCACCCTCAGTTCTAGGACATTTATATACAGATGAGCCTCTAGGTCCGACCACGTGCCATGGACTGTCTTCCCCCGAAAAAGCCCCCCACCCCATCAGGGAGGAGTTTGTGGTCACTGTGGCTTTGGGCTGTTGGGGTGTGAAGGAGCGAGACCACTGTGACGGGTTCTGCAACATACAATAATCAAATCTTATTTGCATCTCTGAGTCACCCGAATCTGGGATGAGAGAGGAAACTGAAAAGGGTACCACTGGGTGAGTAGTAACCATTGTAAAGGCCTCATGTCAAACCTTGCGAGGGGTACAATAGTGATGGAAGCTGCCATGGAACCCAACAGTTGGACAACAGAATGTGCTGTTGACCTTTCCCTTGAGAGGATGGGTATGAGTTGTTTTTTCCTTAAGATTCTGTGCTCTGGAATCAATGCCATGCAGTTCTTTGTATCCAACAGGACCCCAATGAATCCTATGGATTGGGATGGGGATAGGTTGGATTTTTGCCAGTTTATAGTTATACCTAGTCTTTCTGCGGTGTGAAGAGAGTATGCCAAGGCTTTTTCCAATAGATATCTGGTGGGGGTGGTGATGAGCCAGTCTAGGTCTGGAAACACCCAGAATCCTTGCAGTCGCAGGTAAGCTGTGACAACTGCCATGCACTTGGTGAACACTCTGGAGGCTGTAGAGAGTCCGAAGGGCAGTATTCGGAACTGGTAATGACTGGCTTCTGCACGGAAGTGAAGGAATCTTCTCGATAGTCTGTCCATCTTTATGTGGTAGTATGCATCTTGTAGATCTATAGAGCACATCCAATTGCCTGCCTCCAAGAGTGGGAGGATAGACTATATTGTGACCATCCAGAATTTCTGTACTTCTACAAATTTGTTTAGCACACTGAGATCCAAAATTGGTCTCCAGTCCCTGGTCTTTTTTGGCACTAAAAATAATCTTGAGTAGAATCCGGATCCTATCTGGTCTGGTGGGACTATTTGGATGACTCTTTTTCTTAGCAGCTTTGAAATCTCTAATGCTGCTTCTATCCTTTGACTGGGTGGAACGTCGGATAAGCTCCTTAGTGGGGCAGGACAAAGATCGAAGGGAATATGATAACCTCTGGTTATTATCTCTTGTACCCAAGAATCGGTGGTAATGGTTAGCCAGACAGAAGGGTACAAAGAGAAACGACCCCCAACTGCTTCCAGAGGAAAGCAGTTGGGCCGATCTTCAGGAGTGCCGGTAGGACTGGCCAGAGAAAGAATCTCTGGAACCCTGGTTATGCGGACCTCTGCCCCGAAAGGGGCATCTTCCATTTGAGTCTCCCCCTCTACCTCTAGGGGAAAACTAGGCTCGTGTGTCACGGAAACAACCCTGAGACTTTTTGTGCTACATCTTCCCACTCTAATGGTTTCTGGAGAAAGCCCGTTGAGGGGAAGGATAGCGGACATCCACAGCAGAAAGGGTCTTACCATCCTGTTCACACCTAGCCAGTGTGTCTTTAAACTTGGGTCCAAACAACGAAGAGGCTTCAATGGGAGCATTCAAAGGAAGCCTTGAAAGATTCCGCGAAATCACGCAAGCGCATCCAGGCATGCCATGTCATGACTATGCCTCCACCCGCTGCTCCTTCTGATGCATGAGAAATCAGACGCGTGGATGAGTTAGAAATCGATCCAAGGGTGGCTAACTGTGAGGCTACTTTGTCCCGGACCTCATCAGACACAGCTCTGGCCAAGGTTTCAGAGAGCTCAGAAATTAATTCTCTTTGAAGCCTGGTAAAATGCGCCATATAATTCAGGGGCCTAACTACAAAGGTCACTGATACAAAGGTCATCAGCAGGTGGAGTAACCCAAGAGGTAGGGGGCTGGGCACGAAAGGCATGCAGGAACACAGACTCTTTAGAGGTCAGGTTAGAGGGCTGCCAGTCACCTCTCTGCTTAAGCATTTTGAGGATATCTCCAATGGATACCTCAGAGGGTGACCGAGGGGACCCTTCCCCATCATCAAAGTCTGTGTCTTCCATGAGGGACTCTTCTGGGGAGTCCACGTGCTTCCTCTTACATGAACTCTTGCGATGAACTTCCTCAGGGGGAGAATCTGGAGAAGACCACATAAAAGGGGCCTCCAGTGGGAGTGTGTCCTGAGGCCCTTGTACCCGGTGTCCACCAGAGGTGTCTTGTGTAAATTGCGGTCCAGAGGAGGATGGGGGCACTGATAGCACAGGATCACCAACAGACGCAAGAGTCTTCTCCATGAGTCGGAAGGCTGGTCCACCCGAGGAGGTCACACCCCGCTCAAGCAAATCAGCCCGCCGACTCGGAGTCCCTGGATGGCTGTTGAAAAACAGGGGTATGTCCAAAGCAGTGACTGGAGTGACAAGTCTCTCCTGCCACAAAGGCAACTGCGACTCCTTAGTAAGGTCCATGAAAGGAGCCGAAGTGAGGGAAGTCTGTGCCACAGCAGGGTGCTTCAAAGGCAGTGAAGGAGGAGAATAAGTAAGAGTCCTTGGAGAAGGGTGATCACCTGCAAAGAAAGCGTAGTTCCTGGAGGGTTGGATACCTCTGGCCAAAAGCAATTGATCCACAAGGCGCACCACATCATGTTCCAAGAGGCTTCTAGTGGATCTCATAGACATAGCTGAAGGGGAGTCAGGTCTATCCAAGGATGAGGGAAACCCGGTGCCCAAAAGGGGTCTTTGGACAGTGCTAAAATAGGTGTCTGCACCGAAAACAACAGAGCAGTCAAGGCTTGTACTACTGGAGTCTGCACCGAGGATGCTGAAGGTAAGGTCTGCACCAACGAAATCAGTGCTGAAGTGGTAGTTTTGGCATGATGGTAGGTGCCAAGAGTCTATGCGGAAAATGAGGTGGTGCAGTGAAAATAGTCAGAGTGGAAGCAGGAGCGGGCGTCGGAACAGTCATCAACGCCAGAAAGGTCTGCATCGAGGGAAACGTCAGTGCCGGTAAGGTAGTCTGAACTGAGGGGCCCCTCAGTTCCGATGATGTATAGGGCACAAAACACGGTGCCGAAGTAAAGGGTGGTACCAAAGATCTAGGCACCAAAAGCCTCTGGGCCGAGGAAGTCAAATCCGAACTAGAAAGTTTGGCCTTCTTAGGTCTCAGTTCCTGGTTGTCCCCAGCAGGAGACGACGGGAGAGGCTTGGCCTTCTTGTGTTCATCTCTTTTCTTATGGAAACTAGGAGAGGTTGAAGCCTCCGACCCAGAAATAGGCTCTGAAAAGGAAGATTAAAGTAGTCCCTTTTAAAATCAGTTAAGTGAGGCACACCCAAACAGTAAACACACAACACACGTGCTTCCGAAATAGGCAATTTATGCCCACAATCCACACATCTTTTAAATCCCGGACTACCTTTTTTCTCTGCCATGATAGGAGGAAGAAAGGAAGGAAGAAGGTACCAACAATGGTAGGAGAAATACCCGAAGGTAAAGCAGGAAAGATTTTACCAACGATGGTAAAGGAGTTACCTCACGGTAAGAAGAAAGAAGGTCTAGAAAAAAAAACAAAAAAAGAGTTGCTAGATGCGATAGGGTAAGAGATAACTATTTAACAAAATTAGAAGAAAGAATAACTGCAATACGATAATGTATTATCAAAGAAGTTTACTTAGCTCAAGAGAAGTGGCTGGACATGACTGAATGCGATGTGGCAAATGAAATCTGGGGTAAGGGAGAGGGGAATTGTGGGTAAGAGTTTAGCTTGAGAGTTTGTGACTGTCGCGAGCTTGGAAGATGGCCAGCTCGGTTCCGAGGTCGGAAACGATAACCCAGGGGTAAGGAATGAACGAGGATTAACAATATCAGATCATATTTTGTGGGACTGTAATGAGTTGGTAGACTTTAAAAATTCTCTGCAGACCACTCTGTCAGAAATACTAGGTGAGCAAATTGGTGTAACTAAGGAAATTATTTTTTTGAGCTGTGATACAGGATCTGAATTGCCTAGGCACACTAAAGCCTTGCTGAGTTGTTTAATTCTGGTAGCTGTCAAAAAAACAGTTACTAGAAAATGGAAATCAAAGTTTAAGCCAACTGTATTAGAAGTAGTGAATATGGTAACAGAGATAAAAGAACTGGAAGGGAGATATTTAGAAAAGGGCTAGAAGCGAATTATTCAGACAAAATGGGAATTGTGGGAACAATGCATGCGGAATGTTTTGGAGGAGGAATGAGGTTTAAGAGAGAGAGGGCAGGAATCAAATAAGCTATATAATACTTGCGTGACAGTGACTGTAGAGAAGATCATATATCATATATAATGTTTGCAATTGAAAATATGTCTAAGTGGTTTGTTTTCATTTATATAAATATATGATTGCCTGTGTCATAAGTGATAATTCAATAAAGATTTTGTTTAAAAAAAAATAATTGCAGAGTTCAGATTTTTTAGCACAAAGACTCAGGCATCAGAAAGTGGAATGAGTGATGGCAAACCTTAGAGACCATATGACAAGAAGGTTTAACTAGGAAACCTGAAGAGAGAGAGGTTAACAATTTTATGAAAACCTATGTAGAGCAGAGGAGTGGGGACATTAGGAAGAGATATATTTGGAAGCTTTTTTGGAAGTTCAACAAATAGTGGAAACTCAACAAATAACAACCATGATAGATAAAGAAGAAATACAAAATGTGATGTATAGGGAAGTCTCCAGGAATGGATGGAACTCCCACAGTAATTTGGAATTTAGAATAAGGAGGCTGTTTAAGATCTGGATTGCACTGTTTAATGATGATTTGAAAGGGGATGAATACCTGCTTTGTGAAATAATTGTAATGGTGGTAGTATTGCCAAAGGAGAGCAAGGATCTTTGTAGACCCTGCCTCATACAGACTAATTTTGATTCTAAATCTCAGTTACAAAATGAATATGTCTATGTTGGCTAAGAGAATGGCAAAACAGTTACCAAAGCTGACAAATATGGATCAGTATGGTTTTGTGGAAGGGAGACAATTGATAATATAATGAATTATGATTCAGAGAGAATTGGAATATTAAACAAAAACTGTATTATCGTTGATTAGTTTGGATGCAGAGAAAGCACTTGTTTGGGCTTGCTTGAAGTTCACGAGTAAGGCAATGTTAACACTTGCCTTCTTAAACAGAATAACACAGTTTATGGGAATATGTGCTGGATAAGAGAGAAAGATAAAAGTGTTAGGAGTCTTTTCTGACAACTTGCATTTGAATAGAGGAACTGGGAGGAATGTCCCGTTCCCCTCTTATTTGATATATGCTTGGAACCTTTAAGTTTTGATGAGGTGCACACATTCAGGGATACAATTGTAGTGGTATGGATAATATTGCCCTGCATGTTACAAATCCTGAAATTGACATATGGGATATTTTAAGACATTTTCAAATATTTTCATAGTATAAAGTAAATGAAGTTAAAACAAAGGATGTTATGTAGTCCAATCTCGCCTACATTCTTACCCATGGGTTCGGAGCCGAACCTCGGCTCTGACTCAGCCATACTCTAGCTCTAAGTCTTTCAATTGGCTGGGCTAAGAGGTATCCCATGCTGCACTGCTCCCCTTCCTCAGATCTCGTTTGCCACTCGTAAAGCTCAGACATGGTTGGCTGTGGCTAAGTATAACTTTTCGTCTTTGACCAAATTTGTTTCTCCAAAAGTTATTTTCATAGCTAGGTGTGTGTGTTTTTGGTTTGTGGAAGATTTTTTTGTGGCATTTCTTGGCCTTTGTCTTGGCATCCCATTAGCTATCTCCCAACGGGCTAGGCCCATTTCAGTTAGAGGACCTAGTCCTCCATTTGTTATCTGTTTCCTTTCTCTGTTCATTTTTTTTTTTTAGGTACCCTATCCCTCCAGGCTAGGGCCATTTAAGTTAGAAGACCTAGTCCTTCCCTTGTTTCCTGTCTGGGCCGTTTGAGTTAGAGGTCCTTGTGTGGTGTCTGCAGTTTATTTAGAGTCTAGTTCCCGTGCTTTGTTGCTGGTGTTGGGTTTTGTCTGTTGTGTTGTGTCTAGTGTCCTGCCTATCATGTCCAAGGATACAAAAGAACATAAGCCTTCAGGCTTCAAGAAATGTAGTAAATGTGGATATAAGATGTTGATTAATGATGGGCACTCTGTGTGCATTTATTGTTTGGGGGCTATCCACCTTCAGGAATCTTTTGCATTCTGTAACGCATTCAGCCCTCGTGTTCTTCAAGAAAGGAAGAACAAACTAATTCTGAAGGTATTACTGTAGCCCTCCTTTGAGGAAGATTTGGAGAGGTCTTCTAGTGCTAAGTCCTCTCCCTCTAAAAGAGACAAAACCTCCAAAGCAAAAAAACGCTCTCCAGCTCCGTCAGTCTTATCGGAGCCTCCGGAGAAAGTTACTAAGTCTAATGTGGCATCCTCGGCTCCACTGTCTTCGGTGCCGAAGGAAGTTGGTGAATCAACAGACCCTACATCGGTTCCCAGCCGCTCGGAGCCGGTGACGGAGATACTAGTTCAGAGTTAGTCTCCAGTTTTTAGACCGGTTTCTCCTCCTCGCAGGTCTCCTTCTGAGAGGAGGTCTAGATCTCCTACCTTGTCCTCCAGGACTATCTCTGATGTGGATGTGAATAGAGTGGTGCAGAGACTGCTCCAATCACCGGTGCTGACTAAATTGCTTTCGGTTCCAGCCCAGTCGGCTCTATAATCCGTCACCCATCCATCATCGATGGATCCTCCTCTGAGCAAATCTCAGCCTTCGCAGCCAGAGTTGTCAGTGCCGTCTGATGCTTATAGGTTGGCTCCGGTAGCCCATCCTGGCTTCTCGGCTCCGATCTCAGCTCCATCCACGGGCTCCAGCAATCATGGTTCCTCAGTCGGACCCGAGGGGGGAGTTTCGGGACACACTTCGGCTCCTAGCCTCCCTCTCGGTGCTTTGACTCAGGTGAACCTGACCCTTGCTTCAGCTTCAGACCTTGTCCCTTCTGCTCCGAGGTCTTCCATGGTTGGTCGATCTTCGGAGCCGGGGGGACCAGCTTTCGAGGTCATGCGGAGTGTGCTGGCCAGGTCCTCAGCTGCATCATACAGCACTGACACTCTACCCCCTCCAGCCCCCTATCCTTGGACAGCGGAGACCCAAGGCCTCAGGATACTTCCATGAGTGGTCCTCAATTTCCTGAGGCCCCCACAGAGTTTTTGCCTGAGGATCCACCCAGAAAAAGAACATGCAAGAGGAAGCACATCAACTCCCAGGAAGAGTCTCTCACGTCGGACACTGACCTCGGGGAATCAGAGGGGTCCCCCAAGTCATCCTCTGAGGATATCTCTTTTGCTGATATCCTAGAGATCTTGAAGCAGAGAGGCAACTGGCCCTCTAAATCCCCCTCCAAGGAGGAGTCGGTGTTCCTGAAGGCCTTTGGGACTTAACCCTCTACCTCCTGGGTTTCTCCCCCCCTTCAACGAACTCCTGGATCTGGTTTGTCGAAGGGTGTGGGAAACCCCTGACACTGTGGAACCAGTTCCCAGGAGACCCAACAAATTTCTGTCCACCCCCACTGACAAAGAGTTTCCCACGAAGGACGTTCCAGTAGATGCCATGGTGGTGGCAGCGGCCACCAAAAAGGAACTGGCTGAGATTTCATCTACCATCCATCCCCCTAACAAGGAGTCTAGGATGATGGACCGGTATGGGAAGCGTATGTTTTCTTCAGCGGCCTTCACTCTGCAGTCGCTGAATTACTTGTCACATTTTACATGGCTCCAAAGAGATCTCCTGAAAGAGCTTGGAGATTTTCTGCAGGGTAACGTTTCTGAAGCAGTGGCTCAGAAAGTCAATGCTCAGATGTCTACCCTAAATTCTATTGCTAACTCCTCCATGAAGGCTGATCTCTTACGCAGCCGAAGGAGCGAGTAGGGCAGTGAGTTCCGGAGTTTCTCTCAGGAGGCACTCCTGGATGTGCTTCTGTAATTTCACGGAGGCCCTCAAGTCTACATTCACCAATGCCCCGATTGATGGTTCATCGTTGTTTGGAACCAAGGTGAAGGACACTCACTAGTTGCGAGCAAGAGGGAAAAACTCTGTCTGCCGTGGGAGTCCATTTTTCCATGCCTTCTAGACCTTATCCGAAGGTCCAGAAGAGAGGGAAAATGTGGTTCAAGAAATCACAGAGGTTTTTTCATGACGCACAAAGTGATTCCCCCTCCAGAGGCAGGGGAGGGGGTGGTAACTCAGGTAGACGCCGCCTTAGAGGCAGAGGAGGCCCATGTAACCAAGGAAACTGAGACTCCTTTCGTGGTTCTCCCTACCAGCGCTCCTGATGGGAGGCCCGACTGCGCGTCTCCGGAGCCAGTCGGGGGTCGCATTTCACTATACCCAGAAGCCTGGCAAGACATCACCCAGGACCAGTGGGTATTAAAAATATTTTTCGGAGGATATCACATTCCCTTCACTTCTCCTCCCCCACTGATCAAAAGAATCCCAGATGTTCCACCCAGTCAAAGGGATTTAGCAGCTTCAGAGGTTCTAAAGCTGCTAGAAAAAGGAGCCATCCAGCATGTCCCCTCAGACCAGATTGGATTAGGGACTTACTCCAGAATCTTTTTGGTGCCGAAAATAACAGGACCCATCTTGGATCTCAGCCGCTTGAACCTCCACGTGAAGAAGTCCAAGTTCAGAATGGTCACATTGCAATCTATTCTGCCATTGTTGGGAAAAGAAGTGTGGATGTGCTCCATCAACCTCAAGGATGCTTACTACCATATAAAGATGGAGAGGGCATCCAGAAGTCATCTACGCTTCTGGCTGGGAGTCAGTCATTTTCAATTTCGTGCCCTGCCCTTTGGTCTCACCACAGCCCCCAGGGTGTTCACCAAATGTATGGCAGTGGTGACGGCTCATTTGAGACATCAGGGATTCCAAGTGTTTTCGTACCTGGACGACTGGCTCCTTTCTGCCACCACCAAGCATCTGCTACTACAGACCAGAGATGCCACTATCAAGCTGTGTCAACAACTGGGTATCACTCTAAACTGGGAAAAGTCTGCCTTGTTGCCCTCGCAGTGTGTCACCTTTATAGGCGCCGCGTTAGACACCGTGCTTATGAGGGTGGTTTTTACCACAAGAAAGGATTCAGGGTTTGCAACAACAGGTATACGCGTTGCTCCCTCTGAAAAAAGTAAAGGCAAAAATGGTTTTCAAATTGTTAGGGACGATGGCTGCAACAATTATGCTGGTTCCTCTTGCGAGGCTACACATGAGGCTCCTTCAGTGGCTGCTCTTCACCCAGTGGTCTCTACAACATCTTCCGCTTTTCATCTTATAATGATCACAGACAAGTGCAAGCAAGATCTACGCTGGTGGCTTCACTCCAGCAACCTCAATGCAGGAAAGCCCTTCGTCCCATCCCCTCCTGTTGCCATAGTGACCACGGATGCCTCCCAGATTGGGTGGGGGGGGCATTATCTCAGCAGGACAGTCTAAGGCACGTGGCAGGAACACGAGATACATCTGCATATCAATATCTTGGAGATGAGAGCAGTGCTATTAGCGTTGCAAGCACTTCAGAGCTTTCTTCCTCTCGGGACAATTGCAATCCACTCAGACAATATGTCGGTGGTATGGTATCTGAACAAACAGGGAGGAACCAAGTGGTACCCCCTTTACAGAGAGGCCATTTAAGTGTGGCAGTGGGCAGTGTCTTCCCAACATTTTCTTGTAGCAACACACATTCCGGGGAAGACCAACGTGATCACCGACAGCTTGAGCAGAGCTATTCTGATGCCTCACGAGTGGTCCCTGAACAGTCAGGTTGAGGAGCAGATTTTCCACAGATGGGGTCAGCCTTGCTGCGACCTATTTGCTAGTCCCCTCAATACCAAATGCAGCAGCTACTTCACCCTTATCCCCCCTCAGGGGGAGTCACCCAGCGACGCTCTAGTTCACGATTGGCCCTCCGGTCTACTTTATGCCTTCCCGCCTGTTCCCCTGCTGACAAAGGTTATTCAGAAAGTGCAATCCTTGGGAAGCAGAATGATTCTGATTGCTCCACATTGGCCTCCTCAAATTTGGTTCCCCTTTCTCCATCCCTATCTCATGGACGACCCTTGGATTCTGGACCCACAGCCGGATCTACTGTTTCATATGTCAGGGCAGTTCCATCCCTCTCTTCAGACCCTCCGGTTGACAGCCTGGCTACTCCAGTTCCATCACTAGTCAGGCTTCATCATTTTTCTCCGGAAGTGGTTCATATTCTGTCTTCTTTCCATAAGCCTTTGACCAGAAAGATTTATTCCAGTAAGTGGAAAAGATTCTTCATCTGGGCTCATGCAAGACAAATTGA
This sequence comes from Protopterus annectens, assembly GCF_019279795.1. Taxonomy (NCBI): domain Eukaryota; kingdom Metazoa; phylum Chordata; order Ceratodontiformes; family Protopteridae; genus Protopterus; species Protopterus annectens. The sequence continues at coordinate 728,860,068 of NC_056737.1, read as the reverse complement.
TCCTTATACAGCTCCAATTTCTTCAGTTCTAGAATTTCTCTCCATGCTTTTCAATCAGGGATCAGCAGCCGCAACTATTAAAGTCCAGTTGGCAGCTATTTCCACTTTTCACGTCGCTAATGGATAATAAGAGGAAAATATTGCAAATTATGTAAAAAAAAAAAAAAAAAAAAAAAAAAATTGATGTTTTTGTTATTTTTGTTATTTTGCACTGTTCTTACTATGTATACTTACTGTTTGGACATTTCTATTGTATTTTATCTTGTGCATTTGTAACCTTGATTGTACTGCCTTTGGAGCTTTTCTCCCCAGGCCTCCACTGAAAATGGATACTTCGTGGCCCAGTGGACTTCCCCGGTAATCAAACTGAAATAAATAAAATAAATAAATGATGAACCCAGTCTAATGGCGCATAGACTTTGTAAGGCATTCTTGAAGGGGGCACTATGCTGCTTCGCCTCCAGTCTTTGACCCGGTCATGCCTTGGGACCTAAATTTTGTGCTACAATGTCCCACTTCGTTCCCCTTTGAGCCTGCAGCTACTTGTGAATTGAAATATTTGACTTGGAAGACAATCTTTTTGGTAGTCATCACTTCAGCTAGACGTGTCTTGGAGCTCCAAGCTTTGTCAGTCAGACCAGCTTACTTGATATTTCACAAGGACAGGGTTTCCCTCAGACCAAACCCTTCCTTTATGCCGAAGGTAGCTTCCGTTAGTAATCTCAACCAATCCATTGAACTGCCCGTATTTTTTCCAGAGTTTTCTAATAAGTCAGAATTTAAATTTCACCAGCTGGATGTTCATAGACAGTTGCGTTTTTATTTGCATAGAACGAAGGATCTTAGAAAATCGCATCAGCTATTTGTCTCATTTTCAGAAAATAGGATTGGGTTTCCTGTTTCCAAAGTGACCTTGTCTAGATGTATCTCTAGTTGTATTTCCTTCATTTATGCCTCAGGTGGTAAGGAGTTACCATTTAGAGTAAAGGCTCATTCTACCCGATCGATGTCTACCTCTACAGCATTTCGGGCCAGGATGTCTATGGATGATATTTGTGCTGTGCCTACATGGGCATCTCCTCACACCTTTATTACTCACTACAAATTGGATTTGGTATCCAGAGGCAGATCTTCCTTTGGTTCCACAGTGCTCAGGAGTATTTTCCACAGAGCCTCCCAGGGTTCAGGTGCTGGGAACACTGTCCCACGTGTAAGAACGTAGGCGAGATTGGACTACATAACATCAAGAAGTTATGTACTCACCATAACGTTCGATGTATGTAGTCCATCTCACTTCACATTCTTACTTACCCCCCCCCCCACCTTCCCCCATCCTGGAGGGCCTAGAGGTTAGTTCTGGTTTCAGTACTCCTTTTATTATTGGAATGCTTTTCCTTCTCTATGTGTTATGTGTATGGAAAGTGAGTGACTGAGCTTGCAGAAAACAAGATCTGGGGAAAGGGAGCAGTGTGCAGCATGGGATACCTCTTAGCCCAGCCAATTGAAAGACCTCGAGCTAGAGTATTGCCGAGTCGGAGCTGAGGTTTGGCTCCAAACCCACGGGTAATAATGTGAGGCGAGATGGACTACATACACTGAACGTTATGGTGAGTACATAACTTCTTGTTATAGCAGTAAATTGTGCCCCTACACTTTAATTATTTCAAAAATACCCATATTTGTGGAGACATAAAAAGATGAAGTATTTAGGTATATGGATTCAAAAGAACACTGTTGTGGCAGCTAAGGATATGTGGTAAGAGACCAAGCAAAAATGGTATAAAAATAAGAGACTGGAGACTAATAAACATGGAGATGGATTGTAAGATGTGGGCAATGAAGATGTTTTCAGTTCCTGTGATCCTGTACATAGCTCAGAAGTATTTTTATCAGCTGGGTGAAAAGCTGTAGATGAGAATTAATAAATATTTGAAGGAATTTATTTGGGAAGGGAGGTGGGCAAGAGTAAAGTAGAATACACTGATTCTTCCTATTGCAAAGCGTGGTTTAGGACTATCTGATTTGAATGGATACATTAAAGCTGCAGAACTGAAACTTCTATATATAGCACAGCATAACAGATGGCTATGAATCAAAGTGGAAAAAGATGATGGTGGAGCAAAGTGGAAGTAAGTACAAGAGATACAGAGAGATTAAGGTTTTGGAAGCAAACCTAATGAAAATAGAAATAATAAGGAATATATAAATGTATTGTGTATAGTTTTATTTATTTATATATATATATATATATATATATATATATATAGAGAGAGAGAGAGGCAGCCAATTTATTACTGAAATCTTGAAGTACCAGTGAAAGAAAGGCATTTGTTATAAAGGCACTTTTCAAAGAGGTACAATGCAGAACCGGACTACAACGAATGCACAATACCGAATGTGCAGTGTAATCCGGTAGTCTGAGTTCGGTATTGTGAGTGGAGATCGCTGTACAGCGAGCAACAGGGAATTTACCCATTTCCTCACTGTAGTGCAATCTCTGAGTTGTGCAGTCCCCCACAAGGGGGATGCAGGGGGCTTGCCCCCCTGCAAAATAGTTAAAAGTATGTGCCATTGACTTGGCCATCTAATGGTAAGTTATGCTGCATAGCTTGGGTGACTGACATCACCTAATGTTATGTCGAATATATCGAACTACGGTGGATGGTTAATTCAGTTCCAATATTGTGCCTTTTCGATGTGACGTATTTCCATATTTCGGCTCAACATTTTCATCGGCCAATCATTGCATTTTCCACATTTTAATAGTAAACCATGGCAGCCATTATAAAAACTAAACCAGTGGGGGGGAGTGGTGAAAGGAGACTTCATCAATAGGTGTACATACAACTAAGGATACATAAAATAGGCAAGAGATGGTGTGAAGCAACTTGAGGAAACTAAAAAAAAATTAGAAATGCCACTGGGAGTAAATTTGGAAGGGGGAAATGATACTGTCTGAAAAAGCTAAAAAAACGTTTAACCTGCAGATTAAATAATACCTTCCATATCAGGTAGTGTTGGCAGAATATAGACAAAAAGAAAACAGAGCTATCAAGTAAAACGCTAGTTCTGGTACAGTTTTTAGTAAAATCAAAAAATATGCTATTAGGGAAGGAATAATTAGTAATTTATATAAAATGTTACAAGGTAATTATAAAAAAATACAGGAGCTTAAAAATATTGGGAGGTAAGATTAAAATAAATTACAAAAGAGCAATAGGAAGAAATTTGTGATACCCTTAGGTATGCTATGAAGTCCAGAGGATTTAGGATGTTTGCACAAATATTTTATACTGCAAGTAAGCTTTGCAGGATTTTCCCAAACTCCAAAAAAACTGCTGTGCAGACCATGAACAATGCAAACCTTCTTGAGTATTTATTAGAAAATACTAACAAACCAGATAAGGACTTTCGGCACCAAACAGTCACAAAAGACTGAGACTTCATCAGATCTGTACATGTTAACCATCAGCCTCTTTTAAATGCACTTCATAGCTTAGTACTAGGCCAACTGCCCTTGTGGGCCATTTTAAGCCTAGCCAATTGTCCCATTTGAGAACTAAACCATATACCTTCTGTCGGTAAGGTAAACACTTTAACCATTATGCCAGCCCCCAACATGATTAGTACTTTATAAAAATGTTCTTGTTATTAAAGTGAAATACATACAACTTATTTGCAAGAATAGTAATATTAAAAACACATGTATATAATACTAAAACTTATGCATTTTTGCATCATGTCTTTTTAAAATACTTCTCTTTTATAAATAACAATTAAAATTAATGTTTGCATTCAAACCTCGTCCCCATGTGGGATCTAAAATAATCTGTCACTTATATTCCCTGTATTCTACTCCCCCACCCCCACCCCCAACACGCACACAATGTTATGAGGAGCTTGATCCAGCACTCCAAATACATATATATTTAATTGTTACATTTTACTGAATGCATGAACAGTGCATTGTTTACATCTTTGGTCCTAGTGGCATAAGAATGCAAATACATTCTCTTCCTAAGTTTTCCGTATGTAAAACTTTTCACATGTTACCACATAGATCATAAATTCACTTGCACAGGTGAGGGTCCCTGGCAGAGAATAAGCCCAATTTGCATTTACACAATATATATTCAGAACCTCATGAATAAACCTGCACATGTTACATGATTAATGCTTAATTGTACCCCTCTGTGACTCCTTTGGGATAACTTATTTCTGTAAATCTATTCTTTGATAAAAAGCCTCCTGCCTTGCTTGCACATCTGTAGTAAGATTATTAAAAAAAAAAACACTTAACTATATTATTTTTTATATGAGTGCGTGCTGTTATACATAAAAATTAATTAATAACTGCTATCATTTTGCATACTTAATAAAAACTTCTAATCGTGTGCCCTCTAGATTCTTATATACTAAAGTGTCTAAAAAATTCATGTAATTTTTACTACTCACTGTAAATGTTAAAAATTCTGATGATACATTCACATGACATAGCAAAGTATATAAGTAAGTGATGATAGTCTGGATTATAGCCTCTGATATAGACCTTCATCTTCAAGCATTTTCTGTCCCTTCAGATCTGAACACCATAGAACCACAGCAGAGGAGGTCCTAAGCAACCATCATGACTGAATGCTACAGCCAGTGGTTTTCCATGGGCTAATAAGTTGGAGACATCCAAAGATAGATCTGGTTACCTTAAGGGAGCTCCATTGGTTGAAGAGGTTTTACATCATATACCCATGCAGGGAAGCATGAGCAGTAAATGCTTTTTCTACCTACCTATTAGAAGAGGCTGCTTTACACTTTTCCACTAGTACTTCGAATCCCCAAAGTGAAGCAAAAAACAAGGATAGACGGAGCAAGGCTCATACTTATAATCTGGCTATAAACATGACAGCCATGACTCTCCTTCTTAGTCTAAATGATCAGACAATGTACAGACAAGTTTAGCTCCTACAAAAATTATGTCCTATCATCCAAGAAGGACCACTAATGAATTCCACCTTTATGCAGCAACATGGATGGCTTAGCCTGATTGCCCGCACATCTCATAAGAGGCAAGGATGCCTTGCAATATGAAAGCATATCTGGCTCAATGGTAGAGAATTGGCTCCCTACTGAAATATTGACACTTGAAATGCCGAGTGCCGACAAGTCAAAAATAAAAGACAGTCATGGAGAAGAGCAAATCTCGAAGATCATTTTTGCTCTTTAAATTTTCAATCCCTGATGGAGGAAAGCCCCCCCACACACACACACACACACACCCAAACTTATATATTCCAACTTTAAGATCACCATACCTTAGAGAAAAGGGAATATTGTGAGAAGTGGCCATCTTTTTGTATGTGCAAGTCTGCTTTTTGGCCAGTCAGTCTCCATGTTTCAGGACTCACTCTAATGTGTCCCAACATTTCAGATAGTTACCAAAAGAATCTCCCTATTGTGTGAGCTAAAGATCTTTTGTAAGTGAACTGAACCAAAGACCATTTTCAGCCACCACATGGACCAAAATGTCAGCATAGTCCCTGGTGGTCATTAGTCTGGTATATACCTATGAACCTATAACACAGTACAATAATGCAAGCAGGTAATAAATAAGCAAGCAACATAGTACATACCAAGCTGTTGCAAATGTAATAAATAAATGCATGCCAAACAGTTAGTGTTATTACACAGCCTGACAAATGTGTATAAGTATATACAAATGTACATGATTGGCACAATAAATACATATAGTTACATATAACTGTTAAGTTGTGCCTATGGACAGAGAAAGCAGTGCAACTGTCCTAAAGTACTTGGAAGACCTGATTTCCTAAGCCTCAACCAAAATGCATCTTTCTCCCATTACAGTTTGTCTATCAGTGGGTCCTCCTCTGTCAGCCCATACTGCAGTGAAGCTCTTCCTTAATAGGGTCCTGCACTTAACCTAGAAAACCTATATCACAAACTTGGGACCTTGGTTTTGTGGTGAAAAAGTTCGCTATTTCACTCTTTGTGCTTAGCTCCACTGTGGCTGTTACGTTTCTGTCCTGGGAAACCTAATTTGTGTGGCTATCGTGTCATCTAGGAGAATCTCTAAGCTACAAACACTGATTTGCAGAGGCTGATACATTCTCTTCCAGAAAAACAGAGCGAGCCTTAGGACTAACCATTCCTTTTTTTATAAACATCACTTAAGACATAGCCACACATAAGAATAGAAAACAAACCATATTAAATTTTTTTCCATTTACACACATTATACATCTTTTTCTTTATGACAATTGTTTTTCATTCCAGTATTACATCTCACCCCATTTCCTGCCTTCCCTTAAACATCACTCCTCCTCCTGAACTTTAGAACATTGTTCTCACAAATTCCAATTATTTCTATGTAACTTGATCCTTCCCTTTTCTAAAGATCCCTCTTCCAGTTCTTTTATCTGTTTTACAATATTCAGTACTTATGATATAGCTGTTTTAGATTTTGTTTTCCATTTTCTTGTAATTGCTTTTTTGGCAACCACCAGAATTAAACTTAACAAGGTCTTACTACATCTAGGCAAGTCAGATCCCGTGTCCCAGCTCAAGAGAATTATTTCCTGTGTTACACCCATTTGCTACCACAATAATTCTGACAGAATACACTGTAGGGAATTTTTTAAGTCCGCCAACTCATTAGAACTCCCAAAGACGTGTTCCCAATTACCTCTTTCTTCCCCATCACACCTCCAAAGTTTGCTATCTACATGAGAAAAAAATATTTGAAGTCTGTTTAGGGTATAAAATGCCTATGCAAACACTTCCAAGCAAAAATCCTAAACCTTCTGGATTTTATTGCATACTTGGGAACCATACTTATGTCCTTTCATTTTTCCCTTGTAAATTGCTTTTCCCGTCTCTCTTCCCAATTTATTCTAACAACTCTAATTTATTCTTGTAGTTATCCTGCAATATTGTATTTGCCTTACCAATTATCCCATTTTCTGTTTATGATTTCACTAAAACATCTATCAGAGCAGGTCGTTCATTTAGGATTCTTGTCTCTTTCTTTTTGCCTATACGCTGATATCAGTCCCCGAAAAGGAATGCAGTGACTAACCTACAGTCCAAACTTCTTTTTCAGCTTATTCCACTTTATTTCCTTTCCCTCTCGTTATTTGCTCCTAATACCTTGGTGTCTTTGCCAGTTTTCTCCAGTAAATTCCAACCCCCTCTCACCTATCTTCTGTACCCCTGCTTGCAGTCATCACTGTTAACAAAATCTCCTTTCATGTATTGGCTTGGTTCTTAGAATATTTTCCATTAACTTTTCTTCTTAAGAATCTGAATCCAAAGCTCCACTTCCTCTTCATTTCTCAACCCCCCACTTCATCATCATCCCTTTCTACTTTGAGTTATAATCTTCTGCTTGTGATATGTATAGCAGCCATAATTGTGTAGTTCTAAAATATTTCTTCAAATCAGGTAATCCTAAACTGCCTTGCTCAGTTAGTAGGAATAATTAATCTAAACTTAACTCTTGTACTCTTTCCATCCCAGGTAAATTCCTGCAACTCTTTATTAATTATTTTCCACAACCTTTTCCCCTGGTTGATAAAAATATGCTTGATCTGTATATAAACCATAAGGACTAAAATATTTCACTGCTTGTGTCTTTATCCATATTCATAAATAAGAGCTTCCAGTTTCTCAATTTGTGAATTATCTTTTATTTAGAGTCTTCCACATATATTTAGCTACCATAACACAAGCATTTGTAATCCATACTTCTAAATACTCCATTTTATCATGTCATAAATAAAGGTATTGCTGAACCAAGTCATGAGTGGTACATAATTTATAGTTATAGCCTTTGTTTTATCTTCATTAATTATATATCCTGGAAAGACTTGAAACTGTCTTAAAATGTTCCACAACACTTAGATGCCCTTTTCTAGATTTATCATGTACAAAATAATATCATCTACCAATAAAACCAACTTTTCTTGATTACCATACCAATTATATCCTTCAATTTCTGAATCAATGGATCTAATATAAAGCAAATAGCATAGGGGAAGGAGGATACTCCTGCCTAGTTCCTCTGTTCTAACACAACTTATTGGAGGCAAGATATAGGACGTTTACTGTCAGATCTTTCATATATTCTCCTAATTGAACTTATTATTGTAAAAGGAAATCCAAATATTTCCATTGCCCTATTCATAAAATCCCAGCTTACTCTAAAATGCTTTCTGTGCATCAAGACTGACAAACAGAAGTATTTTCTTACATTCTGCTACCTTCTGGATCATCATTGTTCTATTAATGTTATCTAATGTTTGGCTCTCCTCCACAAAACCACATTGATCTAGATCTATCAATTTTGGCAACACATTTGTCGTTCTTTCAACTAGTATAGACATCAACACTTTATAATCATGGTTTAAATTTGAAATGGGTCTATATGATACTGGGTCTGATAGGTCTTTACCCTCTTTGGGTAATACAGCCACCACACTTTCCTTCCAAAAATGCTGGTGCTTCCACTCCTTTTAAAATACTATTAATCAAAACTTCCAGATCTTTATCATGTTCTTCCCTCCTAATTTCCAAACTTCCACAGGATTATCATCTATTCCTGGAGACTTCCCTGCAGATTGATTATACATTACCATTTTTATCTCATCTCCTCCTATCTTACTATTAGTTTTTGAGACTCTTCCTCCTCTAATCTTGGCATACTTGTCTTCCATAAATATTTCTATTTGTGCTCTTTCCTCTGCTTTATACAATTTTTCATAAAATGTCCAAAAAATTTCTAATATCTGCATAGGCTCTCTGGTTAATTTTCTTGTCATAGGCTCCCTACATCAACAATTTCTACTTTCTGTTGTCTAAGTTGCACGCTAAAAGTTTTTGTGCTCTGGAATTGCGTTCAAAAATGAGTTGTTTAACGGCAATCTTTCTAAACTCGGGCATATTATCGTTTAGCATTCTGGAGTTATTCCTCCTCTTGTTCTGTGAGATTCCCCTTATTCTACAATACTTTAAACTTTGTCAGCCCCTAAATAATTTCTATCACTTTTAACCATATCTCTTTCTCGTTTATTTCTATCTAATTTAAACAACTTTCATTTTATCCCATTCACTAGTCATTCCTTCTGAAGAAATTTCTGCCTTCTATAATAACTCTCAAATAATTTCTACTACCAATTCCTTAAAATTCTCTTTCCAATAGGTAGGTGGGAAAGATCCAGTATCTCATTTTTATTTTATTACTATGCATTTGTATCTTAGTTTTTGTTGGTGCTTGATCTGAAATGGTTATTGGATGTGTGTCAATTAAATCCACATGTTCTTGTGAAATATAATTTCTATCCAGTCTAGCTTTGTTATTGTACCTTGAGAAATAATATGTAAATTCTGTCAGAGTTCCTACTACTGAATTCACATCTAAATGCTTTCATAAATTTCTTCAGTAATCTTCTCCTTTTTGTTATATTTCCTCTTGCAGGTCCCCTAATACATCCTCACTGTTGCAAATCAAATTACAGTCCCCACCTATAAGTAATATTCCCAGCTGAAAACTGATTGTTTCTCCCAAATTTTCTTAAGCGCCATAGCAGCAATTATTTGGTGGAATATAAATACATTCCACTGTAATCCTTCCTTGCTAGTAGCCCCTTACTATCACGAATCTATCATTATCATATTTTTATTCCCTTTTCTATCACTATTGGAGCCCCTCTAGCAATCAGTGTTATTGTTCCCCTTTTCCTTTATCTCTGATATTCTGCTGAATATCCATTATGAAATCTTTTCTTTTTCCATCATGTTGTCAGTAGTACAGACACTGCACCCATCTCACACAGTTCAAAACAGACACATAGACCCACATATGCTGAGGCACTTAATCTAGGAGGTCTTTGGGGTTTAGGAAGGTTACATTTAAGTACACATAAGAACTACCCAAAGTGCACATAACAACTACCCTCAGCAGTCCTGAAAGCACTCTTTCAAAACAACACCCACATCAACACATAGAGCCACATGTCATGCAGCCTCTGCTTCTAAGCCCATAAGACAAACCACCACACAATCCAACATTCTGGTCATTGGAGACTCCATCATGAGACACACTGATGTCCCTTTCATCAGGCTAAGGAGAAAGTCATGGTCAGTTGCCTATCAGGGTCCAGGATCTGTCTCATTAAGCTTGCACTCAGGTCACTGTACCACAAAAACCAGTATGAATCAGTCATAGTCCATGTGGGTGTAAATGACCTGTGACATACCTCCCTAGACTATATGAAGAGAATCCTGGAATATGTGTTCCAGGCTAGTATGAGCCTAGCATTCAGCAGCATTTTACCTTCTCCAAGGATGATGCTACAAGATGAACAGGAGGTGATTGACTTTAATAATTGGCTTAGTTTCTGGAGTCATTGTAAGGGGGTGCAATATTTGTCAACATCAAAGGACATGGCCAACAGACCATGTTGCTTTGTCAGGGATGGTCTGTACTTCTCCCTCCCGGCTTTTGAAAAATAGCTAAAACATGTGTCTTCCACATAAGGCCTTTTTTAGGCAATGCCAAACTGAAAGGACTTCTGACATAGCAAATCAAAACAAAGAAAATCTAAAGATGTTACTGCTCAGTGCTAGCAGTCTAAATAAGAAATTCCACTAAATACAAGCTGTCCTCACTCTAGAAAATGCTGGCATCTGTGCAGTCACTGAGACATGGTTTAAACTGTAGACAGCACACAGGCAATGCAAGACTATAATGGCTTCCACACATTTAGACCAGCTACTACACAGACAAGTACTAAAGATGGCGGTATCTTGATTTTTTTCTTTTAAACAAGAAACAGCTTTATTAAATTATCGCTTATATGACATAGGCAATTATACATTTATAAAAATGAAACAAACCATATTGGCATAATTGTAGTTGCAAACATTATACATCACTTATAATTTATCCAGTCATTGTCAGTTAATCATTAAATACCTCATTCAAATTCTGCTTTTTTGGCAGTCACCATAACTAGACTCAGGAAGGCCTTACTATGTCCAGGCAATTCTGATTCTCTATCATAGCTCAGAAGAATCATTTCCCTAGTTACACCAATATGGTCACTCAGTATCTCTGATAGAGTAGTCTGCAGGGAATCTTTAAAGTCTACCCAACTCATTACACTCCCAGAAAATATGTTCCCAGTTACCTCTTTCTTCACCATTACACCTCCAACATTTGCTGTCTACCTGAGGAAAAATTCTCTGGAGTCTACTTGGGTTGTAGAAATATCTATGTAAACATTTCCAAGCAAAAATCCTAAACCTTCTAGATTTTGTTGCATATTTCATAGGTTCATAGGTGGGTACTAGGCTAACAAGGTTCCATAACTTACAAACATATATCTCCCCATTGTTTCTTTGTGAATTGCTTATCCAATCTCTCTTTCCAATCCTCTCTAACTTCCTCTGACTGATTCTTATATTATTTATTTTACATTTGTTTACCAGGAAAGTCCGTCTGGGCAAGAGCCCATTTTCAGAAGAGGCCCGGGGAGAAAAGGTCCAGATGCAAACAGAAAATTTTACATTAAGAACAGAATCTTCAGACATTTTTTTTACTCAGATATTTTATTAAATTTTCCATGAAAAATAAAAGATAACAAATGACAAACTGTTAGTATTCTCATGCTTAAGACAAAATATTAAGTAAAAACTGTACAATATATACATAGGCCTGAAGCAAGACTGCACATCACAGTTAAGATATACAAGTTCTTTAATCTTCAGACATTTGAATGAGCTATAAACATACATTTAAACAAACCAGGGAGAAAAGTTCCATAGACAAACAAAAATTACTGTAATAGCATGACCTTCAAACATGTGAATGCAATAAAACATATTGCTGGAAAGAGAAGTTATAAGATACCAGCTCAGGCTCATGATGGTTAAAAAGGTACAGACATATGATTTACATTAGGAGAATATATGACATTACAAGAAGACTATAAACATTGTATGATCTGAGCAGAGCAGTGTTTGTGAGTAGTTAAAAGATAATATTTACTGTAGGGAGGAATTGAGTCTGGGGGAGTGACAGTGAGGAAGGATTGGCACAAGACGGGATGGGGAGAAAAATAAAAACTTAAGAATGGTAGAGTTGCGTAAGGTGAGGGTGCACTCAAGGGTGAAAGAAAGAAGACTTTTGGGAGGGTAGAAAGAAGTAGAGGTAATAGGTGCTAGGGGAATTAGAAAAGACACAAAAAACTAAGTTAGGTCTATGTGAAAAGACACAAAGTAAAGATAAGTTATAAATAGACTGAGGGGAAGTGAGAGTAAAGTGTAGGTTATTAGGTAAGAGGAAGATAAGGACTGAAGAGTATAGTTAGTGGTAGTTGGGGGTGGGAAGGGGAAAACATTAGTAAGAGAAAGAAACCTATAATTTCATGTGGTGGTCTATAATTGGTGGTGGATTGTAGGTTGGGGTGTACATTAGCAGGAAGAGAGAGATTTAACCAGAGCTAGAGCATGGGCACAGCCAGCCATTGTGCAAGTCAGACTTAAGCTGTTTTTTGAACTGGGTCAGGTTAGCCATGGTAGTGGTAGTTGAGTGATATGTTTCAAATTTTGGATCTATAGCTCGCGTACAGAGAGTCGCCAGTGCGATTGTTTGATTTGGAGACTTGTAGTATAAATTTATTGGAATAACGGAGGGCACGACTGCATGTGTGGGGAAGGAGTAGGTTATGTAGAACAGGAGAATTTTCTGGTTGGTATATTATTTTATGGGCAGTAACTAGTTGGGTGTAGGTTAAATAATGGGGTATAATTCTAACCAGGTGAGTTGTGGTAGGGTGATGCAGTGATGGGCTCTATTTGAAGAGTTTGTAGCAAATGTAGCTATTTTACTATAGCAAGCTCTGAGTTTCACTAAATCGGTTTTCTTTAGGTTAATAAAGATAGGAGAGGCATAAAGTAGAGTAGAGAGGATGTGGGTTCTGGCAATATCCTATCTTATATTGCTAGTGAGGAAGGGCTTGATTCTATAAAGTGTCCTTAGTTTTATATGTGTTTTATTTATAGCTTGAGATAAGTGTATGTCAAATTTCAAGCTGTTGTCAGAAGAGCAAAGAGTTCTGTTTGGGATACAGTAGTAATTATGGTATTGTTCGAGGAGTATAGAGTAAATGATGATAGAGAGCATGTGGACTTACTGGGTAAGAAGAGCATAGGTTTAGTTTTACTTGGTTTGAGTATCAGATTTGAGTTGGAAAGCCAAGATTCCACTGCTGAGAAGGACTGTTGTGTTATTACTACAAGTTGTTGTAGCGTGGGTACTGCACATATGAGAGAAGAGTCATCTTTGTACTGAACAACAGAGGCAAGAGGGGTAGCAGTATGAAGCCTGTTGGTGAAAAGACTGAAAAAAGCAGATCTTGAATGGAACCTTGGGGATCCCCATAGTGATTAATAAAAGATAAGATAGATCTTGCTGCTATTTAACAGCTTGTTGGTGACCAGATAGGTAGTTAAGAAACCAAGCAAGTGTTAAGTGGCTGAGATTTAGTGTGGAGAGTTCAGTGAAGAGTTTTTGGTGAGATACAGTAATGAATGCTTTGGATAGATCAAGAAAGACTGAAGATACAAGTTTACTTTTATTTTTGTATTGATTGATAGTATTTGTAAAGCTAAGGAGGCAGTTGTAGTACTGTGTTGATGATGGAAGCCATGCTGAGTATTAGGATATTGTTAGATAAGACAAAGTTCATGAGCTGGCTGTGGATACATTTTTCTAGTATTTTGTCTAGAAGAGATAAGATTGCTGTGGGGTCTGTAGTTTGAGAACTCAGTGGAGTGCCCTCCTTTGTGTAGTGAGTTAATTTATATATTTTCCAAATTACAGGAATGTACTGTTCCTTGATAGAGTGGTTAATCAAGATGGAGACAAGGTAGGAGATGGCATCAGCCACTAGTTTAAAGAACTCTTGGGGCAGATTATCTTCTGCAGTTTTTTATATTATTGATTTGGACAGGTATGAATGAAAATGTAACATTGTCATCCTTGGGTAGGGTAGTATTGGGATGGTTAAAGGAGCATTATTGCTGCTGTTAACTAGAGATCGTATGAAATGTATAAAAAATGTATTGAATTGTATATCTATACTATCTTTGTTACTAGTGGTTGATGGGGTTGGTGTTGAAGACTAGCTTGGGTGGATGAGTTTATTAATGACAGAGCAGAATATCTGTGGGTTATTATGATGTTTTTGCTGCACATTATTGTAATAGTTTTTTGTCTAATTTTATTAGGGTTTTGGCTTTGTTCCTAAGTTGTTGGCAGTGATTTGAGTTTTATTTGTACACCATTGTGCCCAGGCTTTATCTCTTTAGTAGTTTGATTTATTTTATTAGCCAAGGAGCATAGTTTTATTTTGTTCTTATAGATGTACTTCGTGTTTCACTGTTGCAGTCATCACACTTGGGTTATCCTGCCAGGGGTAGCCCTCAGTCGGCCCGAATACCAGAGGCTTAATATTTCTGTGTCAGTTGCTGTCATTCCAGGACTGATGTCAGGTCATCAGTGGTATAAAAACAAGCAGCCGACACCATTGCATCAGTCTTTCTTGCTGAGGAGCCCAAAGCAGAAGCAGTTTGCACGAGTGCCGGTCAGACGCTACCTGACTTTTCATTTCCGAAATTGAAGTTGAAGTCTTCTAAAGCTAAGTACCCCGTTGGTGATCCTTTTTTCTTGCTCTAACCGATGTCAGAAAAAGTTAACAATTGTCTCACCTGTGGAAAGCAAATACACACAGAGATTTCTATTCTTACTGCGTCACCTGTTTAGGCCCAGACCACGATGTCCCTCGCTGCCGGTTTTGTGCCTTGTTCAATGCCCGAACTATTCATCATCAGGCCCTTATTGTAGCTAAATTCTTTCACTCTTGATCTCCGTATTCCGAAATGGCTTCGGTAAGCCATCCGGCTACCGATCTTCTGAAAAAAACTTAAGGTTAAAGACAGAGACAAACTGCACAGGTCCAAAACTGCTGACGGTGCTTCCATTAAGCTAGTCGCCAGTTCGCCGGTACTCAGTGAGGCACTTTTGTAGCCCCTGATGCCCACATCGATGGATTCGCGGGCTGCTACCGAGACCCATTCGGAGTCCGGTATGCAGCAAGACTCTTCTTTGACTAAGGAACCTGCAGATGTCTCTATTTTGGATGGGTCCAGAGCCGCTGTGCAGGCACCGGATTCTGAGGAAGTTCTTCGCACTACTGATATTTGACACAAACCAACGACTTTCACGTCTTCAGTTCTTTCTAAAACTACTGAGTTTCTTAGGCCAAGAGTACGAGCTACGCCTAAAAGGCCGATGACCCAAACTCACGAGGCTGCTTCCTTGCCACAGTCACAGATGCTTAAAATGGCAGAACACCTTATCATGCTGATTAGGGGAAGCCAACCTTCCCCTGCTAAAAGAAAAAGAGACTTGTCCCCAGCACATTTATCTGGCCAAGAGTCAGACGACTCTGAGGTTTCTGATTATGAAGACATGCTTTTATCTGTTTATCAGGATTCAGATGCAGAGGAATCTGTTCCTTCTGCCTCTCCTTCAGAGGATTTTTCTTTCGGTGAAACCCTACATACTTTGAGAGAGCATTTCCATCGGGAATGCCAGGATTATCCTCAGTCCAAAAAGAGACTCAGGGAATTTTTATATTTACCACAGCACAGACCTTTAGCTATACCCCCTGTTCTGGATGTTGTGGATGATGTCTTTATCGAATCCAGTCTAACTCCTGATACTTTACCTCCTGCTCCCAGGAAACCTGGCAGGTATTACAGAGTCCTTGGCTCACACAAATTTCTTTTCAAGAATCCTACTGCTGACCCAGAGGTCATCTCCGAAGGGCCTAAAGGAATAAAAGCAACTACAGCTAAGAATCCCACCCCCTCTGACAGGGATTCTCGAGCCTTAGACAGATGGAGTAAAAAAGTATATACATCTCAACTCTTGCCATTAGAGTATTAAATTGTCAGTTCCACATGCTGAAATACCAGCAACATACCATGGAACTCATTAAACAAAAATTATATACCTTCCCTAACTGTGCAGAAAATAAAGATTTACAGGAACTTATGCATTCTGCAAGCCAAATCAGTAAGTATACCATGCAATGTGGGTTTGATGCCCTAGAAGCATCCTGCAGGGCAGCAGGCATAGGTTCTGTACTTAGAAGGCATGCTTGACTTAAGGAACTTTCCTTGCCAGATCATGTCAAATTTAAATTACCGGACGCACCACTGAACAAACACAATCTGTTTGGCACCAAAGTAGAAGAGGTTTTAAAAAAGATGGAAGAAAAAGCTTTTGAAGAAAAAGCTAAGTCTATGCTGACAGTTAAAGACTTTTTGCAAGTTCAGCCTCCAAGATTCAGTAGCCATTGCCCCTCAAAACATTGGTCCTTTCCAGCCCCCTCAAGGCCACCTCAGACTAGACCTAGGGGTAACAGACCCTCTAGACAGTCTCAGGGTATGCAGAGATCTAAGCAATAGAGTTCCTCCACTTCTAAACCAGGGAGTGCTAAGCCACCCCCTTATGGAATGAATTCCCAGTGATTCCTCAACTCCTTCTCTCATTTCTGCCCATCTGCTCATGCCGCTAGGAGGAAAACTTGCCTCCCATGCAGAAAACATCGCCAACAATCAATGGGTCCTCAACATAGTGTCCCAGGGGTACAAATTTTATTTGTACATGTTGCCAACCCCAAAGGGATACCCAGATCTTCCTCCAAACCAGTGGGCAGAGGCACAAGACCAAGTTCATTCCCTGCTCTCCATGAGGGCAATTCAGCCTGTTCCCACAGATCAGATAGGCCAAGGGTTCTATTCCAGACTTTTTCTGGTACCAAGAAAAGAGGGCACCTTGCGCCCAATCTTAGTTCTATTTATTCTAAACATGTTCCTGGTGGTACCAAAATTCAAAATGCTCACACTGCAGCAGCTTCTCCCTAAGCTGTCCAAAGATGCCTGGTTAGCCACTCTAGACCTCAAAGAGGCCTATCTGCATATCCCAATCAGAGAGTCTTGCAAAAAATATCTACGTTTCAGGGCAGGATCTATGCATTATCAGATCTGAAGTAGTTAACTTCATCTGATCAGAAACCTGTGGGTTATGGATCCGATACGGATCCGAGCCGGCAGCATACCAAGCAAAAGATCTGAGCTCCAAGCTCCTCCCTCTACCCATACTACACTGCATCCTCCTTCCAATCCCCATATCTCGTTTCCCGCGGCTTCGCCAGCACAGGATTCTTGAGCTCCAGGCAAGTGTCAGGGTTTTTTCTCTAAAACTTGGTCTGTGTGTGCCGTTTTTGATAATTTTGAGGTAAATTACTAGTTGTCCATGATACTTATTGGGTTTTTTCCTTGTTTGAAAGTTGAAAACTTTCAGTTAGTGTAGGCTTCCCTTCCCGCCCGTCATGTGTGTGTGTTCTTTAGGATGTCAGAAAGGGACTTTCTCTAAGTGCACAGAGTGTGGCCAGAAGCTGTCTCCAGCCGATGGTCACACTCTGTGTGTAGTTTGCTTGGGGTTGACCCATTTGTCTTCCGGCTGCAAGATTTGTGCGGCCTTTAACCCCTGAGCCCTGCGGGATTGCAGGAATAAGTTGATTCTGGCAGGTCTTCTACCCGCAGAATCAGCTTCTGCCTCTTATTCTTCAGCTTCCTTACCAGCCACTGCTGTGGCTGATCAGTCTTCTGGCCCTTCTCCCCTCTCCAGGACTCACCCTCCCACCTTACCACAGGGAGAGGGAGAGGCCAAGAAGATTAAAGAAAAGCACAGGGATATGGAGAGACATGTGGATAAGGATAAAGATAGAGAGGGGTCCGCAAGCGACTGGCTGAGTTAGATCCAATGGCCCTTCCTGCTAAAGTAATCTTGTCTCCAGTAAGTTGCCAGGCCATCCTCTCCTTGGCTCTGTTCACCATGTTTTTCTCTGGAGCTGGAGGAGGAGGCTAGACCACCCTCGAGGTCGTCATTGCGTCGGCGGCATCCTCCAGATCAACCAGAAGCATCTCTGAAGCAGACATGGATTGGATGATGTGAAGGTTTCAACAAACTCAAACGCAGATGGGGGTATTGCTGCCCCCCCCCCAGTGCTGAGAGTTCAGCTCCTTTTTTCGCCCCGATAGCTCCTTCTCCGATCCACCAGCAGATATCGGAGTCTATGGATCCGAGGAGCCCCGGAGTCAGGGGGTCGGCGCCGATGATGCCTTCGGCCTCTACACCGGCCATGCCCTCGAGTCTGTTGGATTCGCTTTCAGATCTGAGCTCTCGGAGCCGCGAGTTGGTCATCTGATCCGAGGGGATGAGTATGTCATTGGCTCCATTGTGGTCGGGGCATACCGTCCCTTTGGGTCCGACCGTTCCAGCTTCGGCTCCGATCCCTTCATCAGATCCGAGGGTCTCGGCTACCAGTTTCAGGGAGGCTGGGTCTCCCTCTGCATTCGACGTCATGGAGAAGGTTCTCTCTGGAGGATCGAGACCCCTCACTCTGTCCTCGGGGTCCATCCCTGCTCCCTCGCAGTTGAGTTTGTCTTCCGTCATCCAGTCCCTCCAGGGACAGCCTGTGTCCATTGTGCCCCAGACAGTTCCCTTGGAGGAACAAGAAACAATTTGTGAGCCTCCCCGGAGAGCCCACCTGAGGAGGTCCCTCACAAATGCCAGTGTAAGAGGAGACACTTGGACTCCCCGAGTCCCTCACCAAGGATACCGACTTGGAGGAAGGGGAAGGTTCACTCAAATCACCCCCCGAAGACGTCTCCTTTGGAGACATTATGGAAATCCTTTGCCGGGGGGGGGGTCCGCCCAAAAACCTTCCTCTGACGAGTTGGTATTTCTGGAGGCGTTCGACACTAGCCCATCTACCTCTTGGGTGTCTCCCCGGCTGACCCTCTGGTGGACCTTATCACCACCAGAGCTTGGAGGGAACCAGACACTGTGGAGCCTATACCCAAAAGATCCGACAAAATACTGAGTCCACCGGCAGATAGAGCTTCTTGGAACAAAGGTTCCCCGGTTGATGCCATGGTTGTGGCAGCAGCCACAAAAAAGAAACTCACCCAAGAAAGTTCCTCGGTCCACCCCCCCCCAGACAAGGAGTCCAGGGCTATGGACCGTCTTGGAAAGCAGACTTTTGCTTCAGCCACCTTTACTATAAGAGTGCTGAATTACTTGGCCCACGTAATCCGACTGCAGCGGGACCTAGTGAAAGAGTACGCTGAGTCTCCCCCGGAGTCCATGTCGGCCGAGGATAAACGGACCTTCTCGGCTCGTATGGCCACTCTCAACTCTGTGTCCCATACATCCATGCATTTACTCTCTCATGCCACCGAGGGAGCCGCTAGGACTAACGGGTCCAGCATCGCCTTAAGGTGTCATGCCTGGCTCCGTCTTTGCAATTTCTCGGAACCCTTCAAGGCGTCCTTCACTAACGCACCCTTTGACGGTTCCACCCTGTTCGGGAAGACTGTCCACGATACACTTGTCCAGAGCGAGAAAGATGGGAAGACGCTATCAGCCATCAGGATCCACTTCTCTAACCCTCAAAGGTCCTTCTCCAGGAACCAGCGGGGGCAAAAGAAGCTGTGGTGCCAGAAAACTCAGCAGTCCCGGAACACTCAGGAATCCTTCTCCCCAGAGGCAGAGGGGGGGCCAAAGAACTTTGGGTCATGTGAACCTTTTCAGAGCTACCTACACAGCAACCCTGAGGGGGTTACCCAACTGCTCCTCTCTGGAGGCAGTCGGTGGGCGTTTTTCGATGCACCTAGCCCAATGGGAGTTCATCACGACAGATCGCTGGGTGCTTCGAATAATATCCAGAGGCTATTCTATTCCCTTCATAAACAAACCCCCTTACACAAGGCGCCTCCCAGACATCTCACCCACTCAGGGAGGCCACTGCCTTCGAAATACAAAAACTACTAGAAAAAAGAGCCATCCAGCAGGTACCCCCAGACCAGTCCGGATCAGGCATCTATTCCAGGTTCTTTTTGGTGCCAAAAAAAGACGAGGGACCTAAGGCTGATTCTTGACTTGTCAACAATGAACCTGTTCATTGCCAAGGAAACGTTCCGGATGGTCACACTTCAATCCATCCTTCAGGAGGAAGACTGGTTGTGCTCGACAGACCTCAAGGATGCTTACTACCATATTCTGATGTACAGGTGATCCAGGAGGTTCCTCCGCTTTCAGCTAGGGGCCAGTCATTATCAATTCAGGGTCCTACCTTTGGTCTCACCACAGCCCCCAGGGTGTTCACCAAGGTCATGGCAGTTGTAGCAGCCCACCTGAGACTTCAGGGCATTCAGGTCTTTCTGTACCTAGACGACTGGCTTCTCACTGCCCCCACTAGGCATCTACTCTTGCTAGCCAGAGATTTCTTTCTCTGGATATCACCTCAGCTAGGGATTACCATAAATCTAAGAAAGTCTTCCCTTCAACCTGTTCAAGTGTTGGACTTCATAGGGGCGAGAATAGATTCTCACTAGGCCAGGGCATTCTTAACCCCAGACAGACTACACAGCCTGACACTTCATGTGTTAGTGCTTCTGCAGTCCCCTGCACCCTCTACAGAATTAGTCCTGAGAGCCTTAGGGTCCATGGCAGCAACTATCCACCTGATCCTTTGTGCTCGTCTGCATATGAGAATTTTACAGTGGACGTTGCAAGTTCAGTGGTCGATTCTTCATCAACCTCTAGATTTTCTGATCCCTCTGAGCAGAGTGTGCAGAAATGCTCTCAAGTGGTGGCTCCAATCTTGGAATTTGCAGGAAGGATGTCCCTTTCTTGCGCCCCAACCCCAAGCCACAGTGACCACGGACGCCTCCTGCCTAGGGTGGGGGGGGCATTGTTCGGGCAGGACTGTTCACAGCACGTGGACTCAAAATGAGACTGTTCTGCATATAAATGTCCTAGAGATGAGAGCGGTCCTTTTAGCGTTGCAGGCCCTCCATGCTTATCTACCTCTGGAAACTATTGCGATCCAGTCAGACAATATGTCAGTGGTCTGGTATATCAACAAACAGGGAGGAACCAAGTCTTATCCCCTTTGTCGAGAAGCCATGAGAGTCTGGGAATGGGCGATCTCCACCAACCGCTTTCTGATAGAAACGCACATTCCGGGTTGGTCCAACATCTTGGCGGAAAAATTGAGCAGAATTATCCTTTCTCTTTACGAGTGGTCTCTGAACCCTTGTGTAGCGGAACAGATCTTCCTCATGTGGGGTCAGCCTTGCTGTGATCTCTTCACATTGCCTTTCAATGCGAAGTGCAGCGAGTTTTTCGCTCTAATCCCCCCGAGGGAGGAAAGACCCAGAGACATTCTTGTTCATGCTTGGCCACCCGGTCTTCTTTATGCATATCCCCCACTCCCACTCATGATAAAGTTCTTACAGAAAGCTTGACGGTTGAGGAGCAGATTGATCCTCATAGCCCCATTCTGGCCTCGTCAAGTTTGGTTCCCCTGCCTACGGTCTCATCTCATAGCTCCACCTTGGATCCCATTCCGGATCTAGTTTGTCATCCCTCGGGAATGCTTCCTCCGAATCTGGACATGCTGAAGCTTACAGCTTGGCTGCTCCAGTTCCACTCATTGCTAGGACTCCCGGTATCTCTTCTCCTGTTAAATCTATCTTGGTTGCGGCACATAAATCCTCTACCAGGAAAATTTATTCTAGCAAATGGAGACGCTTCTCCATTTGGGCTTCACAGAGAAATCTAGATCCTTTTACCACTCCGATCCCAGCAGTATTAGACTTTTTGTCTCATATCCTCCAGCAAGGAGCCAGCTCCTCCACAGTGAAGGTCCAGCTGGCGGCTATTTCTCATTTCCATGTAGGGGACAATTTAGGCTCCCTCGCTGCTGCCAGAATTTGTAAGACCTTTTTGAAAGACACTTTTCTTCTGTGACCCCCTATTAAGAATCCGTCGTGGGGTCTGACTGCGGTTCTTCAGGCCTTAGTTGTGCCTCCTTCCGAGCCCGCGGCATCAGTTGACTTAAAATTTTTGTCAAGTATGATGGCCTTTCTGGTAGCTATAACTTCAGCAAGGAGAGTGTCAGAGCTGAAAGCTCTTTGTATGAAACCCCCCCCATACCTTGTGTTTCATAAAGACAGGGTGTCTCTCAGGACTAATCCATCCTTTCTTCCTAAAGTTGCTTCTGAGACAGATATTAATCAATCTATTAATTTGCCTGTCTTTTCCCCTAATTTTCAGAACAAAGGGGAATACAAACTTCATTTGCTGGATGTTCACAGGCAGTCACGTTTTTATTTGCACAGGACGGCGGCCTTTCGCAAATCTGATCAACTTTTTGTTTCTTTTGCTAAGCCCTTTTTAGGGAAACTAGTTTCAAAGGTGACTCTGGCTAGTTGGATTTCCCTTTGTATCCTACAACCATACAGAGAGCTTGGTTTACCAGAACCATTAGGAGTTCATGCCCATTCTACACGTTCTATTGCGATGTCTCCAGCTTTCTGGTCTAGAGTTTCTCTGGATGATATTTGCTCAGTGGCTACCTGGGCATCTTCTCACACCTTTATTAATCATTATAAACTGGATTTGGTGTCTAGAGGAAGGGCTTCTTTTGGCTCTGCAGTGCTACGTAATATCCTTCCTTAAGGGCCTCCCAAGATTTTGGGTAGCTGGGGACTCTGTCCCACAGGTTGCTGATCAAATGAAGTTAACTATTTCAGATAAAGAAGTTATGTACTCACCATAGCGCTCCATCTGAGTAAGTAAACTTAATTTGTCAGCAACCGTCCCTCCCTCCTTCCCCCTTGCCTTGGCGTTTTTTGCTGAACTCGATATCCAGAGTTCACGAGTTGGAGGTTTGTCCTTAGTTTAGGGGTCTCAGGTTAGTTTGTTGGTGTCATGTATGGAGTGGCAAACTCGATCTGAGGATTGAAAGGAGGTTGCAGTGCAGTATGGGTAGGGGAGGAGCTTGGAGCTCGGATCTTTTGCTTGGTATGCTGCCGGCTCGGATCTGTAACCCACAGGTTGCTGAGAAATTAAGTTTACCTACTCAGATGGAACGTTATGGTGAGTACATAACTTCTTTTTCTTTGCACTTCCCTTTGGCTTATCCACTGCTCCCAGTATTTTCACAAAATGCCTGGCTCAAGCCATTGCTTTTTGCAGACAAAGAAATATTCAAATTTACACTTACCTGGATAACTGCCTGATTCAGGCAGACAATCAGGAAAAGCTGTTCCAGCACCTGACATTTGTAAAGGCTCTACTAACCTCTCTGGGGTACACTATCAATGAGAAGAAATCCAAACTAGTCCCCAGTCAAAAAATTGTATTCCTGGGAGCAAGCCTGGACACAGCATCCCAGATGGCATTTCTAACTCCAGAAAAACAAGCCTATCTGACAGGCTACTTCTCTCAACTGGCCAGCAGAACCCAGTTATCCACAAGGAAAATCCTGCAAGCTGTTGGGTTCATGGTCTCCTGCATTCTACTAATTCCATATGCCAGACTGCATATGAGGAAACTTCAATGGTACTTAAAAAGCCTTTGGTGTCAACATTCTCAGGACCTGAAAACTATTATACCTATACTCTAAGGAAAGACTTTCTTTGGTGGGCAGCAGCATGCAACCGCAACAAGGGACTCCCCTTTTCACAACCCCACGCTGCCCAGATCCTAACCACAGATACATCAGATTATGCCTGGGGTGCTCACCTGGATGGCAGGTGTATTCAGGGCCACTGGAGTCCAAACCAAATTCATCTGCACATCAGAAAGAGATGCTAGCTGTTCAGCACGCTCTGACAGCTTTCATTTTGTTTTAGAAACAACTGCAACACCATTGCTAGCTTCAGCAGTTACAAGTACATAGCAAATTATGCCAGATAACACTGCACCATACTACTTCATTCACCGAGAGTAGTAGAGGAAATTTATCTTCACATTCTTTGATACTAGTCTACAAATATTTGTAGACAATGATAATTAGTCTAAAAATACTTGTAGCCAATGATAATTATAACAGAGTCAGACACAGAACCCATGTATGAAGTCAGACATTTTAAATCTATCAACACAGAAACAAGAATAACTTACTCTGGCGAGCACACTGCGAGAGGGGTATGAAGGGTAACGCAGCACCTAAGAAATCCTTTTTTAAAAATGGCGCCTGGTGGGCCAGTGCAATAAGTAAGTTCTTAAACAGATGTTAGGTGAAGAGGGGACGGCCAGCATTAACTCTATCATCTCCCCCTATTCCCCACCTAGAACTCTTCGGAGCTCAGAACATCTCCTTTTTATATACAAGCAAAGATTAACATTGGCAAGAACCTCTACAGCTATTCCCCAGCTGACATCTGGACCAAACTTCCATTACACATTCAAAAGATTAAGCCTAAACACCAGTTCAAAAACACTATAAAAAAACACCCAAGCAATACAAGACTGTCAGTGTAATTATCCCCCTGATTGACCTTACTCCTCCTTCCCTCCTCCTTCACCCCTATGTCACTCAACTTCTTATCTATGCCACTATACTTCTCTACACTACTCTTCCTCCTCATAGCCTCCCCACCTTGCACATGCCTACTTACTACAGACTCTAATAGAAACTATTATGCCTTACTATTTCTCTGCTGAACAAAAGATGATGAATGTAAATATTCTATTTGTGTCCTTTTTACTCTGTACTATACCAGACGCTAGGCTGATAATTGAATCTATATGTCACTCATATTGAACTAAGCTTAATTTTCTCTTTTTGGAAACTGTTATATATCATTAAGTGTCTATGTTTTTTTTTGTGAAGCTTTTCTCCCCAGGTCTCCACTGAAAAAGAGCTCCGACCCAGCTGGACTAACCTGGTCAACAAATGTAAAATAAATGAATAAATAAATCGTGTGAGATGCTCCCACTACAGAATCTCACTGCTAAAAAGTTTTAAATTGAGAACCAGGCCAGGAAAGCCTACAGAAAAATTATCAGTGATTCCATTCAATCAGGTCGGTGCTAAAGCATCTAGATTGCAATGCCACTGTTCAGTAGGCCATTAGAGGTAAATAACATACATTGTTTAAATTAATTCCTTGGTTACAGTGCAGTGTCCTAGACTACTATCCTGGAAAGATAAACCCTACAGCACTGTTTAGAAACCCTTAATTTGAAATAAACGAGCAGAATGCTAGTGAGTTAAGAGGGTTAACACTAAAGGTTAGAGATGAGAGTTAGAAGGGGAAGGGGGTCTAGCAATGTCGTCCCCAGCTAGTGGCACACCACTCATCAGATATACTTTACTTAAAAATGTTAAATTATAAGTTAAAATACCGAGGCAATATTTTATATACTCTACGAATTGTTCCTTTTTTAACAGCAGCTTCTGTTCTACAGTCTACTAAAAACTCTAGCTGTACTGGTCTTTCCTTTAGGACCCCCCTTTCTTTCTCTTTGCTCATACTCTGATACCAGTCCTTGATAGGGAAGGCAATCTCTAACCTGCAGTCCAAATAAATTCTTGGCATCTTCCCATTCTATTACCTTTCCCTCTCTGATTATTTGCTCCCAGTACCTAGGTTCCTTTGCCAGGTTTTCTCCAATAAATTCCAGACCCCTCTTGTCTATTTTCTGTATCCCTAATTGCAGTCATCCCTATCAACAGAATCTGCTTTTTCCATTCCTGAGTTGGCTTAGTTCTTAGAATACTTTCTGCTACTTTAAGGACAATAACAATAATCATATAGATTATTATATTCATAAAGGTCTGCATCCAAAATCCCAGTCTCTTCTTGTTTCTTAAGCCCCCTCCCCCCATTTCATAATAATCCCTTTCCACTTTGAATTATAGGTTGCTGCTTGTGCTATGTATAGGAACCTTAACTGTGTAGCTCTGAAATACCCCTTCAAATTGGGTAATCCAAATCCATTTTGATCTATTGGAAGAATCAGCTCATCCCACTTGATTCGTGCCATCTTTCCCTCCCAGATAAAGTCCTTCAGCTCTTTATTAATTGCTATCCATAACTTCTCTGGTTGATAAAAATATGCATGACCTTGTGTATAAGACTAAAGGGACTAAAAACATTTTAACTGCTTGTATCTTACTACCCATATCCATATGACAGAGCTTCCAATTTCTCAGATTTTGTATTATTTTTTGTTTAGTCTCTTCCCACATATCCTTAGTGGTTAAACCGGAATCCTTTTTAATCCATACTCCTAAATACTTCTTTTTATCATGTCCCCATAAATATGGAAATTGATGAACCAATTCATGTGTGGGTACATAATTTACTGCTATTGCCTTTGTTTTAACTTCATTAATTTTGTATCCTAAAAAGATCTGAAACTGTCTCAAAATGTTCCACAACATTGTAATGTCCTTTCCTGGTTTTATCAGGTATAAAATAATATCATCTGCAAATGGAGCCAGCTTGACTACCATACCAATTATATCCTTGAATTACTGAGTATCTTCTTTTCTTTGCCAATGGTTCTAAATATAATGCAAATAACAAAGGGGAAAGAGGACACCCCTGCCTGGTTCCAGAAATTATCAGACATGAACCCACCTACTTTTATCTTCCTAATCAACCCTATAATTTTATCAGGGAATGTAAAAGCTTCCATTGCCCTGCTCATAAATTCCCAGCTTACTCTATCAAATGCTTTATCTGCATCAAGACACACCAGCAGTGGAATTTTCTTACATTCTACTTCTCTGTGTATCATCAGTATTATGTTAATGTTGTTAAATGTTTGCCTCCCTTCCACAAAACCAGACTGATACATATCTATCAATTTTGGCATCACTTTTGCCATTCTATAGTTATCACCGCTTTCTTCCAGGATGTTGGTATTTCTCCTGTTCTTAAAATATTGTTAAAACGAATCCTTACAGATCTTTATCAGTTTTCCCTGCTAGCTTCCAAACTTCCACATGAATACCATCTATTCCTGGGGACTTTCCTGCAGATTGGTTATACATCATCATTTTTATTTCATCTCCTCCTATCCTGTTAGTAATTGAGCCTTATCTACTTCTAACCTTGGCATATTTAATTCTTCCATAAACATTTCCAATTGTACCTTTTCTGGATTTCTTTATTTATCTGCTTTATACAGACATTCATAGAATTTCCAAAATATTTCTAATAATTCTACTGGCTCTCTTGTTATCTTCCTGTTTCAGGCTCCCTAAGTTTGGCAACGGCCCTTTGTACTTTCCGTTGCCTGAGTCTTTTGCTAAACGTTTTTGTAGTCTAGAGTTATTATCAAAAAACAGTTGCTTAACAGCAATCTTTCTACACTCAAGCATATTTTCCAGGTAAACCCTTATTTTATGTTTAGCACTCTGCAGTTGCTCCTCTTCTTGTTCTGTGAGATTCCCCTTATTTTGCAATGCTTCAACATTTGTTGGTCCCTCTAAATAATTATTGTTACTTCTTAACCATATATCCCTTTCTTTTATTTCCACCCTATTTTTAAACTCCACTTTAATTTTATCCTACTCCCCAGCTATATTTTCAGAAGACATTACTATCTCCTCTAATAGCTCCTGAATAATTTCCATTACCCATTCCTTAAATTATTCTCTTTTCAGCAGATAGGTGGGAAAGTGCCGGTGTCTCATTTTTATTTCATTACCATGTGTTTTCATTTTAGTTATTATTGACGCATGATACAAAATAGATATTTAGTGTATATCAAGACCTTCAATTAAATGCACATGTTCCTGTGAAATGTAAATTCTGTCTGGTGTAGCTCAGTTTTTGTATCTTGAGGAATATGTAAATTCACTTCAAACTCCTAGTACTAAATTCACATCTTCCATGCCAAATATTTTCATAAATTTCTTCAAAAATCTACACTTCTTTTTTTTTATATTTTACCTTCTGGGCTCCCCAGACACATCTTCACTGTTGCAAATCTGATTTGTCTTTCGCCATGCTCTTTTAACCAGACTCTTCTGCTGCTGCTTTTTTTTTATTTTATTACATTGCAGCGCCTACACTTCTTAAAACTGAGCTAGGAGAATGAGAGAAGAAGAGAGAAAGAAAAAAAGCAGGAGTACCTGTTTACATTAGTATCCCCACTACACTTAAAAATAACTGAGAAAGCTTACTTTATAGCATACAAACAAAATCATCTGCTATAAAAATAGTACCCTTAGTTTTAATAATTTATTTATTTATTTACAGTTGGCTTACCAGGATGGTCCATTGGGCCAAAAAGAGCACGTTTTCAATGGAGTCCTGGGGAGAAAAGCTCCAGAAACAAAAAATACAGTAATACAATAATAAACAAGCAAAAATTATAAGTTGCAGCTTTTTTATAGTAGGTTCGTTGGCTTACTTGTTACAAGTTTCGTGTGATGAGGATTATCGTGGTTTTTTATAGTAGGTACAAAAATACTAGGAAAGCAAAGTAGTAGAAAAACATTTCATTTAACTATAAAATTACTAAATCAAAAGATTACCATCAAAGTTTTGGTTATGTAGAGGATTTCATTGGACAGAGACAATGTTTGAGATAAAAGTGTGGTAGAAGGTGTAGGATAATTGTTTACACATTGGTGTATACAATAATAATTAACTTTATCCCGCCTCTTCCCCTCTCCTAAGTATTTTTCTGAACATTAAAGACATGAAGTAGGGCATATGCTTTAGAGTCCTCTGCATGTTTAACATAGTCCAAGTCCAATATTTCCAGATTTTCTTGTTCTGTCATGTTTCACAAATATAATTATTGCTTTGTAATCCCACATTTGTCAGTTTTCAAGTTACTGGTTTTACTGGTGTTCATCTCCATTTCCCAGATCCTGTCTCTGCTTCATTTCCAATGTACTCTCGATTTTTCTAGTTGACTCTTGTGCTTTTTTCCTTCTCTCAAGCATTTTCAGTTGAAACATTGGAAAAGGTTTCACTGGCACAGTCTCTCTCTGGTCATTATTACCAGAAGAACAAAAAGCAGAATTTCCTTCTGTTTCACAGCTCACTTTTTTGTTAGACAAACTTTTGTATTTCGTCCTCAGCATGTGCTTCATAAAAAAAAATGGTTTTGTCCTTCTAAAGAAGAATATTTTGAAGATAGTTGGGTACAATAGTTTGAATCTCACTCCTGCTTCTGGACATTCCCTGAATGGTGTTAAAAATTTACTCCTCTCCTGCCCGGTATATGAGTAATCATTCTCTACAAACACTCTGCTGTTCCCCACTTTTAGTACTTTGTCCTTCTGCCACAGTTTTGCCAGAATCAATTCCTTCTGCTGGTAGGATTGCATGTTTACTATTAACAGTCTAACTTGCTTTATCATAGCCAGATTTGGAGCATACACACAATGTGCCCTTTCAGTTAACAACTCCTGTGATTGAATACCAGTCTAGTTGCTTATTTATTCTTTCATAAAATGAATACAGTCTGTTCCTTCCAGCTTCTCTGGTACAGCAGAAAATCTCAGGCTTTCCATATGTGGTCTGTCCTCTAATGCTATTATTTTTTGAAACATCTTTTTTTGAGCAGTCTCATATTCAGTCAGTCTTTTCTTCATTTCAAGCCGCTGATGTTTGCAGTTTTATCACCTCATCTAAGTATCTGTTTAAAGTTTCTTTCATTTTTTTCCATCCCTTTGTTATTTGAGTTGCTATACTCCATCAGTGTTTTGTTTATTTTATTCAAGTCTGTGTGCAGCTGTCTTATACTTTCTTCTAGGTTACTAGAAGTCATGTCTGGAGCTTGCAATGTCTTTTGCTCAGCAGCTGCAGTATTTGTCCCTGTCAGTGTTTTTTCCTCACCTTTTGAAGCTGATTTTCCTTCAGTTCTGTAAATCAGAGTATGTATATACCTTTAAGAAGCTTTCCAGTGAGCTAGCACGTGTATATAAATACTGAGCACATGCAAGTAAGACTGCCATTTTGTAGTGAGCTGCAGAGGTGTAAGCATGTATGTATGTATGTGTAGTAGTCAGTTAGTTTATATTTTATGTTACTACTATCAATCCTGATGTGTTTGTATGTAAAAAAGTATATAAAAGAACACCTGAGCCTGTTCATCTTAACTAGCTACATAAGACAAGTGACATGGTGTCAGAATGGAATCCAAAGTCAAAACCATGAGGTACACAGTTAAAGTTGGAGAAATATGCAATAGTGGATCATCCCTACTGCTCAAATGACTCGCAAAACAGGTCAGAAACAAATTCCAGGTACTAAAACGTGCTTAAATTATTTTTTACTCAGTGAATATAAAACAAAGTACTCAGAAGGCTCAAAATGAATTTCTAGTTAAACTAAATATCTATACTGCTCAGACAAGCTCCTCGTGGTCCTGCAGAGTGGTCCTAGCTACAGAGAACTCAGAAAAGTGACTACTTTCTGGATTTAAGTATCTTTGCTGTTTTTTTACTTGGAATAGCTTCTGTAGCTTACCCTGAACAAGCTTAAACTGTTTTTTTTAGCTGTTTGCTGCATTATTTTAAAATCTGCACTTAAAATTACTTTTTAGTCAAATTTGATCGAAAGTTTGTTTGTTTGCTTAATTTAACTGTTGAGGCTGCCCACTAAAGTGTGCTAGCCTGTGTAACTGATTTATCACTGTTTCTGCATTTTCTGTGTGTTTCTATCAAAAAAACAAAAATAATCCTTGTTTTCCCGCCTCTCCTCGACTAGTTTAGACCAGTTTACAGGCATTGCTGTATTCTGGGCTGTGGTGTAGTTCCTGTGTTGTCCATTACCTTACTTGGATAGAAGGAAGTTTCTTTGCTCACCAGTGGGAGTGGGGAGCCTTGAGCAGCCTACCTGTCCCTGTAGGAAGTGACCTTAGCACAAGAGCTGTAGTAATTGGTTGTTTTGGACCATTTCTAGCTCTTTTGTAGTTCCCTGTTTAAAATCCGCCTCTGGGCATTTTTTTCTGGCTATACTGCTCAGACAAGCTCCTCGTGGTCCTGCAGAGTGGTCCTAGCTACAGAGAACTCAGAAAAGCAACTACTTCCTGGATTTAAGTATCTTTGCTGTTTTTTTACTTGGAACAGCTTCTGTAGCTTACCCTGAACAAGCTTAAACTGTTTTTTCGCTGTTTGCTGCATTATTTTAAAATCTGCACTTAAAGTTACTTTTTAGTCGAATTTGATCGAAAGTTTGTTTGTTTGTTTAATTTAACTGTTGAGGCTGCCCACTAAAGTGCACTAGCCTGTGTAACTGATTTATCACTGTTTCTGCATTTTCTGTGTGTTTCCATCAAAAAAACCCCTTGTTTTCCCGCCTCTCCTCGACTAGTTTAGACCAGTTTACAGGCATTGCTGTATTCTGGGCTGTGGTGTAGTTCCTGTGTTATCCATTACCTTACTTGGATAGAAGGAAGTTTCTTTGGTCACCAGTGGGAGTGGGGAGCCTTGAGCAGCCTACCTGTCTCTCTAGGAAGTGACCTCAGCACAAGAGCTGTTGTTTTGGACCATTTCTAGCTCTTTTGTAGTTCCCTGTTTAAAATCCGCCTCTGGACGTTTTTTTCTGGCTATACTGCTCAGACAAGCTCCTCGTGGTCCTGCAGAGTGGTCCTAGCTACAGAGAACTCAGAAAAGCGACTACTTTCTGGATTTAAGTATCTTTGCTGTTTTTTTACTTGGAATAGCTTCTGTAGCTTACCCTGAACAAGCTTAAACAGTTTTTTTAGCTGTTTGCCGCATTATTTTAAAATCTGCACTTAGTTACTTTTTAGTCGAATTTGATCGAAAGTTTGTTTGTTTAATTTAACTGTTGAGGCTGCCCACTAAAGTGTGCTAGCCTGTGTAACTGATTTATCACTGTTTCTGCATTTTCTGTGTGTTTCTATCAAAAAAACAAAAAAAATCCTTGTTTTCCCGCCTCTCCTCGACTAGTTTAGACTAGTTTACCAGCATTGCTGTATTCTGGGCTGTGGTGTAGTTCCTGTGTTGTCCATTATCTTACTTGGATAGAAGGAAATTTCTTTGCTCACCAGTGGGAGTGGGAGCCTTGAGCAGCCTACCTGTCCCTGTAGGAAGTGACATCAGCCCAAGAGCTGTAGTAATTGGTTGTTTTGGACCATTTCTAGCTCTTTTGTAGTTCCCTGTTTAAAATCCGCCTCGGGGCGTTTTTTCTGTCTCTACTGCTCAGACAAGCTCCTCGTGGTCCTAGCTACAGAGAACTCAGAAAAGCGACTACTTTCTGGATTTAAGTATCTTTGCTGTTTTTTTATCTTGGAATAGCTTCTGTAACTTACCCTGAACAAGCTTAAACTGTTTTTTTAGCTGTTTGCTGCATTATTTTAAAATCTACACTTAAAGTTACTTTTTAGTCGAATTTGATTGAAAGTTTGTTTGTTTGTTTAATTTAACTGTTGAGGCTGCCCACTAAAGTGTGCTAGCCTATGTAACTGATTTATCACTGTTTCTGCATTTTCTGTGTGTTTCTATCAAAAAAAACAAAAAAAATCCTTGTTTTCCCGCCTCTCCTCGACTAGTTTAGACCAGTTTACAGGCATTGCTGTATTCTGGGCTGTGGTGTAGTTCCTGTGTTGTCCATTACCTTACTTGGATAGAAGGAAGTTTCTTTGCTTACCAGTGGGAGTGGGGAGCCTTGAGCAGCCTACCTGTCTCTGTAGGAAGTGACCTCAGCACAAGAGCTGTAGTAATTGGTTGTTTTGGACCATTTCTAGCTCTTTTGTAGTTCCCTGTTTAAAATCCGCCTCTGGGCATTTTTTTCTGGCTATACTGCTCAGACAAGCTCCTCGTGGTCCTGCAGGGTGGTCCTAGCTACAGAGAACTCAGAAAAGTGACTACTTTCTGGATTTAAGTATCTTTGCTGTTTTTTTACTTGGAATAGCTTTTGTAGCTTACCCTGAACAAGCTTAAACTGTTTTTTTAGCTGTTTGCTGCAGTATTTTAAAATCTGCACCTAAAGTTACTTTTTAGTCGAATTTGATCAAAAGTTTGTTTGTTTGTTTAATTTAACTGTTGAGGCTGCCCATTAAAGTGTGCTAGCCTGTGTAACTGATTTATCACTGTTTCTGCATTTTCTGTGTGTTTCTATCAAAAAAACAAAAAAAAATCCTTGTTTTCCCGCCTCTCCTCGACTAGTTTAGACTAGTTTACCGGCATTGCTGTATTCTGGGCTGTGGTGTAGTTCCTGTGTTGTCCATTATCTTACTTGGATAGAAGGAAGTTTCTTTGCTCACCAGTGGGAGTGGGGAGCCTTGAGCAGCCTACCTGTCCCTGTAGGAAGTGACATCAGCCCAAGAGCTGTAGTAATTGGTTGTTTTGGACCATTTCTAGCTCTTTTGTAGTTCCCTGTTTAAAATCCGCCTCGGGGCGTTTTTTTCTGTCTCTACTGCTCAGACAAGCTCCTCGTGGTCCTAGCTACAGAGAACTCAGAAAAGCGACTACTTTCTGGATTTAAGTATCTTTGCTGTTTTTTTATCTTGGAATAGCTTCTGTAACTTACCCTGAACAAGCTTAAACTGTTTTTTTAGCTGTTTGCTGCATTATTTTAAAATCTGCACTTAAAGTTACTTTTTAGTCGAATTTGATTGAAAGTTTGTTTGTTTGTTTAATTTAACTGTTGAGGCTGCCCACTAAAGTGTGCTAGCCTATGTAACTGATTTATCACTGTTTCTGCATTTTCTGTGTGTTTCTATCAAGAAAACAAAAAAAAATCCTTGTTTTCCCGCCTCTCCTCGACTAGTTTAGACCAGTTTACAGGCATTGCTGTATTCTGGGCTGTGGTGTAGTTCCTGTGTTGTCCATTACCTTACTTGGATAGAAGGAAGTTTCTTTGCTCACCAGTGGAAGTGGGGAGCCTTGAGCAGCCTACCTGTCCCTGTAGGAAGTGACCTCAGCACAAGAGCTGTAGTAATTGGTTGTTTTGGACCATTTCTAGCTCTTTTGTAGTTCCCTGTTTAAAATCCACCTCTGGGCATTTTTTTCTGGCTATACTGCTCAGACAAGCTCCTCGTGGTCCTAGCTACAGAGAACTCAGAAAAGCGACTACTTTCTGGATTTAAGTATCTTTGCTGTTTTTTTACTTGGAATTGCTTCTGTAGCTTACCCTGAACAAACTTAAACTGTTTTTTCAGCTGTTTACTGCATTATTTTAAAATCTGCACTTAAAGTTACTTTTTAGTCAAATTTGATTGAAAGTTTGTTTGTTTGTTTGTTTAATTTAACTGTTGAGGCTGCCCACTAAAGTGTGCTAGCCTGTGTAACTGATTTATCACTGTTTCTGCATTTTCTGTGTGTTTCTATAAAAAAAAAAAAAAA
Source organism: Protopterus annectens (assembly GCF_019279795.1). Taxonomy (NCBI): domain Eukaryota; kingdom Metazoa; phylum Chordata; order Ceratodontiformes; family Protopteridae; genus Protopterus; species Protopterus annectens. The sequence continues at coordinate 728,825,773 of NC_056737.1, read as the reverse complement.
AAAAAAATAACCCTTGTTTTCCCGCCTCTCCTCAACTAGTTTAGACCAGTTTACAGGCATTGCTGTATTCTGGGCTGTGGTGTAGTTCCTGTGTTGTCCATTACCTTACTTGGATAGAAGGAAGTTTCTTTGCTTACCAGTGGGAGTGGGGAGCCTTGAGCAGCCTACCTGTCCCTGTAGGAAGTGACCTCAGCACAAGAGCTGTAGTAATTGGTTGTTTTGGACCATTTCTAGCTCTTTTGTAGTTCCCTGTTTAAAATCCGCCTCTGGGCATTTTTTTCTGGCTATACTGCTCAGACAAGCTCCTCGTGGTCCTGCAGAGTGGTCCTAGCTACAGAGAACTCAGAAAAGCAACTATTTTCTGGATTTAGGTATCTTTGCTGTTTTTTTTACTTGGAATAGCTTCTGTGACTTACCCTGAAGAAGCTTAAACTGTTTTTTAGCTGTTTGCTGCATTATTTTAAAATCTGCACTTAAAGTTACTTTTTAGTCGAATTTGATCGAAAGTTTGTTTGTTTGTTTAATTTAATTGTTGAGGCTGCCCACTAAAGTGTGCTAGCCTGTGTAACTGATTTATCACTGTTTCTGCATTTTCTGTGTGTTTCTATCAAAAAAACAAAAAACAATCCTTGTTTTCCCGCCTCTCCTCGACTAGTTTAGATCAGTTTACAGGCATTGCTGTATTCTGGGCTGTGGTGTAGTTCCTGTGTTGTCCATTACCTTACTTGGATAGAAGGAAGTTTCTTTGCTCACCAGTGGGAGTGGGGAGCCTTGAGCAGCCTACCTGTCCCTGTAGGAAGTGACCTCAGCACAAGAGCTGTAGTAATTGGTTGTTTTGGACAATTTCTAGCTCTTTTGTAGTTCCCTGTTTAAAATCCGCCTCTAGGCATTTTTTTCTGGCTATACTGCTCAGACAAGCTCCTCGTGGTCCTAGCTACAGAGAACTCAGAAAAGCGACTACTTTCTGGATTTAAGTATCTTTGCTGTTTTTTTTTCTTGGAATAGCTTCTGTAGCTTACCCTGAACAAACTTAAACTGTTTTTTTTAGCCGTTTGCTGCATTATTTTAAAATCTGCACTTAAAGTTACTTTTTAGTCGAATTTGATCGAAAGTTTGTTTGTTTGTTTGTTTGTTTAATTTAACTGTTGAGGCTTCCCACTAAAGTGTGCTAGCCTGTGTAACTGATTTATCACTGTTTCTGCATTTTCTGTGTGTCTCTATCAAAAAAACAAAAAGACAAAAAAAATCCTTGTTTTCCCGCCTCTCCTCGACTAGTTTAGACCAGTTTACAGGCATTGCTGTATTCTGGGCTGTGGTGTAGTTCCTGTGTTGTCCATTACCTTACTTGGATAGAAGGAAGTTTCTTTGCTCACCAGTGGGAGTGGGGAGCCTTGAGCAGCCTACCTGTCCCTTTAGGAAGTGACCTCAGCACAAGAGCTGTAGTAATTGGTTGTTTTGGACCATTTCTAGCTCATTTGTAGTTCCCTGTTTAAAATCCACCTCTGGACTGCTCAGACAAGCTCCTCGTGGTCCTGCAGAGTGGTCCTAGTTACAGAGAACTCAGAAAAGCGACTACTTTCTGGATTTAAGTATCTTTGCTGTTTTTTTTTTACTTGGAATAGCTTCTGTAGCTTACCCTGAACAAGCTTAAACTGTTTTTTTAGCTGTTTGCTGCATTATTTTAAAATCTGCACTTAGTTACTTTTTAGTCGAATTTGATCGAAAGTTTGTTTGTTTGTTTAATTTAACTGTTGAGGTTGCCCACTAAAGTGTGCTAGCCTGTGTAACTGATTTATCACTGTTTCTGCATTTTCTGTGTGTTTCTATCAAAAAAACAAACAAAAAAATCCTTGTTTTCCCCCCTCTCCTCGACTAGTTTAGACCAGTTTACAGGCATTGCTGTATTCTGGGCTGTGGTGTAGTTCCTGTGTTGTCCATTACCTTACTTGGATAGAAGGAAGTTTCTTTGCTCACCAGTGGGAGTGGGGAGCCTTGAGCAGCCTACTTGTCCCTGTAGAAAGTGACCTCAGCACAAGAGCTGTAGTAATTGGTTGTTTTGGACCATTTCTAGCTCTTTTGTAGTTCCCTGTTTAAAATCCGCATGTGCGCGGTTGTGCGCATAGCGCAGTGCCAGTTAAACTTCTTCTGGCTCCGCCAAGTCTGCTCTTCACATTTTCCCTTAAGGAAGTGCTACTCTTAGTATAATCAGACTGCTCACTATATTATAAGCCTAGCACTTGTTCTCAAAACTTCTCTACTAAGTAAGCACTCTCGTACTAAGTAAAGCACTACATCCACCTACCACCCCTGTGAATATCCACTTCCCTTAAAGGCACAGCACTCCCTTATACTGTTCTAGCATGTCGAGTGGTAGATTACTGGCATCCTCTCCAGTTCAGCTGGTTAATCTGGGTATCTTGAGACAATGCTACAATTGTCTCATGTACACAGACAACCCTCTCCTCCTCCCAACAAACACAAATACATGTGAGAGATGCAACTATATAGCCAAACTGGAGGATGAACTCTCTCAACTCAGGGCTGGCATGACCAGACAGGAGGAGATGGTAACCACACACACAACAAACCCAGTCCCACATAGACCTACCACAACTGCAAACCAAACACATAAAAACACAAAGAAAAACTTACCAAAACAACAGAGGCTCCCAAAGCAGACATCCAAAATCCACCACCTCAAAACAAAACACATGCAACACATACTTCAATAAATCAGTGTGTCAACCAATCACAGCCCTTAAGGCCAAACACCATGCCTGATACACTAGTAATAGGTGACTCTATAGTCAGACACACTGATGTCCCGCTTACCAGGCTGAACAAGGAGAGGGTGACTGTGAGCTGCCTATCGGGAGCTAGGATCCGCCACATAACACACGCACTCAGGTCACTCCAAAGCAAGTACAAATATGACTCCGTCATTGTCCATGCTGGCGTGAATGACCTGAGACGTACTTCCCTGGACTACATGAAAAGAGACATAGAGGAGCTCTCCGATTATGTAGCCCAGGCTGGTATGACCCTGACCCTGAGCAGCATCTTGCCCTCACCAAGAATGATGCCACAATACAAAGACAAGATGATCAGCTTTAATAACTGGCTCAAGTACTGGTGTCATTCTAAGGGGATCCAATGTCTGTCTGCCTGGGATGACATGTTGGACAAGCCACGCTGCTTTGCAAGGGATGGCTTACACCTGTCACCACTGGGCTTCCGGATATTGGCTAAGGCTCTTGCCACCCCCATAGTGCCTTTTTTAGGCAAGGCTCAAAAGACAAACCCACCTCCTTAGAAAACAAAAATGGAAAAAAACTAAGGGTAATGCTGCTCAACGCCAGAAGTCTAAATCTCAAGATGCAGGCACTCAATGCACTCCTCAGTATGGAGAACATCGACATCTGTGCAGTAACTGAAACCTGGTTCAAGGCTCCTGAGAGCACCCCAGCGCTACCAGACTATACCTTGTATCATGCTTTTCTGCCCCAAAACCCGGGCCGAACCACAAAGGGAGGGGGAGTATCCATATTCATCAAGGACACCCACACCTCCAGGTTAGTAGCAACACATGAAGCATCAGAGACCATACAGGTGCAACTAACCATAGGCAAAACTGCTATGCAACTGGTAGCATGTTACAGACCACCCTCCCAATCTCAGGAACCCCACTCAGCCTTCCTGAAGACATTGGAGGATATGAATGTATCACAAAATACCATCATACTGGGAGACTTCAACTACCCAAACATAGATTGGGTACATTATTCTAGCCCTAACACCCTAGCCCAAAGGTTCCTGGAATTCATAAATTCAAATGCACTGGAACAACTAGTCACCTCTCCCACTAGGGGAGATAATATACTAGACCTGATCATCACAAACATGGGGACAAAATGCTCCACACTGGAGGTATACCCCTCACTAGTGAGATCTGACCACAAACTAATCACCCTGGATATACATATCCCACCTCCACCCCCAGCACAAAAGACCACAGTGAAAAACTTCTCAAAAGCAGACTTCACTCTTCTTAAGACTAAGATGGTATCATTTAAGCCCACTGGGCCAGTGGATACCACATCCCACAATGCCGAATCCTTCACAAATGCTTTCTATGGACATCTCCAACAATGCATGGATCATGCAATCCCAAATAAATCCAAGTCCCTCTCCACCAAAGGCAAGCGTCCTGTCTGGTGGACCTCAGCCATTAACAAATTGTATAACAAAAGAAGGAAGCTACTGCATGTCAGAGCAAAATCCCATAAAGGGAAGACATCTCTGATCAACGTTAGCAGAAAACTACATTCTCTGATAAAAACATCCAAGGCCAACTTTGAGAGAAAAATCACTAAGGACACTAAAGATAACCACAATGCATTCTTCAGCTATGTTAGAAACCTGGGCGGAAACCCTCAGATATGCTCAGAGTTAGTTCACAACAACAAAAAATACACTGAACCCACAGATATTGCCAACATTCTGGCTGACAGGTTCAGTGCAAATTTCTCCCCTCCCTCACCCCCAAAAGAAGAAATACTTATCCCAGCTGAATGTAATCTCCCTGTCATCTCAGATGTCCAAGTGAGAACCGCCCTCAACAAAGCTAAAAACACAGCATCAATGGGACCTGATGGTATCCCTGGTTGCATGCTACGTGAACTCCAAGAGGAGCTAAACCCGCACATAAAAATGCTATTTAACCTTAGCCTTACTACAGGATATGTACCTGAACACTGGCGTACAGCAACAGTGGTCCCACTCCACAAGGGGGGGTACCTCTACAGACCCTGGGAACTACCTTAACCAGCTTAACCAGCCTGGTCTGCAAAGCTATGGAAAGAATCATTATGGAACTCATAAACAGAGACATAGGGGAACTACAGACACTTGACCCCACCCAGTTCGGCTTTGTAAAGGGCAGATCCTGCCTTTTGAACCTGGTTGACTTTTTCAAAACAGTCACTAGAGCCATTGATGAGGGCAAAGCAGTCCATACAGCCTACCTGGACTTGGCTAAGGCCTTCGACACAATACCCCACTCAGGCATCATAGATAAGCTCAACGGCTTAAACGTAATCCCTTATGTCACTAAATGGGTTGCAAACTGGCTAAAGGACAGAACCCATAAAGTTAAAATCGCTGGAGCAATGTCAGACTCAAAGCCAGTCACAAGTGGTGTCCCACAGGGATCTATCATGGGACCCCTCTTGTTCGGCATTTATTTCTCAGATGTTAAAGCAAACATGGGAGGGTTTTGGCTGACAAAGTTCGCAGATGACTGCAAACTAGGCGCCATAGTCGATACACCAGTGGACACATACATCCTACAAAAAGGCCTCACAGAAATGGACAACTGGTGCCGGAGTCACGGCCTTAAACTAAATGCCAAAAAATGTATAGTCATCCCCTTTGGGAAAAACAAAGTACCCACAAATTATCACATAGACAGCAACCCACTGAGTACGGAAAAAGTAATCAGAGACCTAGGGATCCAAGTCGACAGCGACCTCTCATTTGACACCCACGTTGCCAAAGTGGTTAGAAAAACATTCTACCTTGCACACCTCATCATGAAGGGATTCACATCCAGATCCAAGGATGTCATTGTACTCCTATACTCCTCCCTCATCAGACCCATGATTGAGTACAATGCCCCATTTGGTATGTACCTCACCCGGCATTTGCAGCAGTTGGAGAGACCACAAAAGTACCTCACCAAGAGGATCAAGGGTCTCCAACATATGTCTTATTCTGCCAGACTAAAGAAACTTCAGCTCTATTCAGTAGCATACCGCCTGCTCAGAGGTGATCTCTGCCTGACGTACAAGGCCATGTCCAATCAGGATCTGATGGACATGCTCCACCTCAAAAAATCCAAATCCATCAGGACCACGAGAGCTAAAGACTTAAACCTCGGCACAAGTATGAATAGGACATGCTGGAGGGATAGATTCATAACCCAGAGGCTTCCCATGCTTTGGAACAAGATCCCAGTTCATATTAGGCAGAGCCCCTCACTGACTCTCTTCAAAAGAAATCTTGATGAGTGGATGGGAGATCGTAAGTTTACCCCAGGGGGTCACATCTGTGTCACTGCTAGACAGGGGTACAGTAAACTAATTCTATTATATAAGGGGACCTTCATTGTGTCACTACTAGACAGAGGCACAGTATTCTAAATTTATTCTGTACATTTTTGTACCATTTCATGGGGTGGCAAAAGCCACATCACTATGGCTAGGCTTACAAATGCCCCAGGGCAGATAGCCTAGTACTAAACTATGAAACTATGTAACTATGAAACTGTGACATATTGATAAAAATATTTGAAATGATTATGAAAATGTTTGAAACATCTGAATTGCATAAAATGTATAAAACAAGGAAAACAAATGTATTTTTTTGCTATGTGCTACTTTTTCAAATTAACTAAAGCTATTCAAAATATCCAAAGTGTACAAAGTGTTTGCAAGTTTGTGCAGTATTACAGTGTACTTATTTCACAAAATACAGCCATTTCAAAGAATATTTCACAAAGTACAGTCTTTCGAAGAGTTTATTTTGTGTCTGTGTGTTTGTACATAATTACAAGGGCCATGTTTTGCATTGTGTTTAAGCATAATTTGTTGGCATGGCAGAAGGATTTTGCAGACCTGCTCCACTTGTATTTGATAATAATATTGCAGAAAATTGGAGAGTGAGTAAGAGTACGATATTTTCATACAGGCTGCATTTTCTAACAAAGACACACATACAAAGATATTTATTCTGTTTAATTTAGTTGGTTCAGAAGCAATTGAAAGAGAAAGTTCATAAAGTGTATGCACCTGCTGTGTATGCAGGTATATAGACTGACATATAGTGCTACTGGCTGAAACAAGGGAAGACCAAGAGTGCTTAAAACATAAATTTAGAGAAATGTGTAACCCTAAATGAATATTACAATGGAAAGGCACTTATTTTACACGAGATCAAAAGCCCAGTGAAACCTTTGCACCGTACATAACTGAGTTGAGAAATAAGGCTAAAACATGCAGATTTGGTGAACTAAGGGATGAGCTGATAAAAGACAAGCTTGTGTGTGGTATTAAAGATGATCAGTGAGAAAGATTTTGATTTGAGACAGTGATTTAACTTTGATTAAGGCCATAGAGATTTGTCAAATACATGAGCTCACAGAAAAGCACACAAACATGCTTACAAATGAAAAATACATGCTTCTAGTGTCTTCCAAAGCTAATGTTGACAGTATGCAGCATGTGGTTAAACGATATGGATCTAAGGGTGTGGTTACTTCAGTGAAACCCAGAACGTTTTAGCAAATTCTAAGGTGTGCTCTGTAAAGCACTAGGGTGAGTCAGCAAACATGTGCCCATACCTAGACTCACAGTCAACTGTAATAACTGTGGTGGAAATCATGAGTCTAAAAGAGAAAAGTGCTTAGCTTTTGGTCAGCAGTGCCACAGATGTAAAATGTTGAATCATTTTTCAAAGGTTTTGTCAATCAAAAGAGGTCCATTCTTTTATTAAAAGGGAATGTTCAGAGACAAGTTAATCAATTAGAAAGCTGTGACCCTACTTTTTATGTTAATGTCGTGTCTGTGCTTAGTGAAAGAATCAATGCAGTAGATTTGTGGGTACAGAATGAAGTATTTTGTACTGTTTGGATTAATGGAAGACCCAAAGAGCTCAAAGTTGATACTGGTTCAAAGTGCAATGTTATGTCAACAGAAACATTTGCTAGAGTAAAAGCTAGTGAGAAGTTTGATTTGGCAAAGTGTGCGAAGCTTGTTGCTTATGGTGGTGAAGAAATTCAAACCAAAGACTCAGTAGTGCTTTCATGTTACTTTGCTGGGACCAGCTATGACTTGCAATTTTACATAGTCAAAAGGCAAGTACAGTTATTATTAGGCCTCAGACTGCTTTCATTTAATGAGAAAGTCCACCATGTAAGCTTAAAAGAAAACTGTTCTAATTTCACTCAGGCTATTTTTTCTACTTATGCTGATCTTTTTGAAGACAAACTAGGCAAACTTCCAGTTGTGTACTCCATGAAGTTAGACCCTGAAGTCAGCCCAGTCGTCAGGCCAGCAAGGAAAGTTCCAGTAGCTATGCAAGGTAGAGTCAAAGCCAAGCTAGACAGAATGATGCAGCAAGGAGTGATTTGTCCAGTAGAAGAACCAACTGAATGGGTATCCTCCATGGTAGTAGCTCATAAAAAGGCTCAGATGATATTAGAATATGTATTGATCCACCAAATTTGAACAAAGCACTAAAATGACCATTGCCCAATGCGTACAGTCAAAGAAGTTGCTGCCCTTATGCCAAATCCCACTGTTTTTTCTGTCTTAGGATGCAAAAAGTTCATTTTGGCAAATTTTGCTTGACTATAAATCTTCATTGCTAACCACTTTCAATGCTCCTTTTCGCTGGTACAGATTTTTGAGAATGCCATTTGGGATAAATTCTGACAGTGAAGTCTTCTAGCATGAGATGGAACAATTTTTTTTGGGATACCCGTGTGCTATTATAGTAGATTATATTCTGGTAGGAGGCAATGGTGAACATGACAGAAACCTAAATAAAGTTCCAAAATGAGCCTGTTAAGTGAATCTTAAGCTGAATCCTCAGAAGTGCAAATTCAGGTTACGAGAAGTTACTTATGTTGGTCATTTGTTTACTAGTTCAGGCTTATGACCAGACCCTTCCAGACAGCAATTGAGATGCATCTCCAGACAATGTCCAAGCCCTTTAGCATTTTCTTGGCATGGTCAGCTATTTAGGCAAGTTCATTCCAGACTGGAGCTGACATGCAAAGATGTAAACTGGTCCTAGTTAGAGCAATACCAAAGAGATTTGATGTCCTGAAGCAGAGGACTGTCAGTCCACCTACTTTAAGATACCAATTCACAAACCTATGTCTCAAGAGCAGAGTACTTTCATCTTTCTTGTTTGTGTACTAAAGTAAGCATCAACATCAACAGACAGAACAGCTAAACCAGATTCCCTGAACTACATTGGTCACAAACAGTAGCTACAGATTTTTCAAATGGAATGGTCAACATTACTTGGTATTAGTAGACTTGGATCACCTAGTATTTAGTGCACCAGTGTCTGTTAATATTACATGTTCTTGCCTGTGTACAAGACCAGGTTCCCAGAGCACTCACCCCACCATGTTCTTCCAGAGGACATTCCAGCAAGAGTCTCTAATCCTAAGAGATTACCCCATCATGACTAGCAGATTGCTCACCACCAGACTGTCCTGGACAGGACAAACCCAAGGTTTTATTCCACATTGTATGTATAGGTTACATTTCAATTCTTGTTCCGATATGGCAACACATACATGTAAAGGCTATGCACGTTCGTATAATTTGCATGTTTATTCAAATGTCAGTGAGATTGCAAGATGTGTCAAGTGTAGAGCACATGCAGTAAGTACATTGTGTATGCTTTCCTGCAGAGGTAGTGAGATAACACAGCGTGTATAGTAGCCAAGCACATGCAATTTAGACTTTTATTTTGTAGTGAGTTGCAGAGGTGTAAGCACAAAGGTAGTGGCAGTTCCTTTAGTTCATTTGAGGTAATAGTTCAGCCAGTAATTCATTGCACCGGTTGTACGTCATATTAACACCAGTTCTGGCCCACACTGCCCGCTCAGCCTGCTCAATACTACTACTTTGCTCTAAATTAATCATTTCACACACAGCATTTGATCATGTGCCAAAACACCACCAGCATCAAACATCGCCCGTACCACCATTATAAGTGAAAACAGCCAAACATTCAAGCTTTGAGTCTGTCCAAATAAACATAATGATAATAATAAAAAACAGAATCTGACAACAACGACAACAATTGTTTTTCTAGTTTTCAGGGATAGTTTTATTAATTTTAGATCATTTAACCTGGGGAAGCTAGTAGCATCTAGTCTCAACTGCCAAAAAAGTTTGCGAAATTCTAAACTTATAAACTGTGGCACAAGGGCTCCCCATATCAACCCCTTTTCTTTGCCTAAAAAATTCAGGTAAAACACAAGAGAAAAATGAGCAGAAGAGGGATATTTGCATACACTGTTTAAGTTTTTAAATTGGTAAAACGGAGAGATCTTTAAGGAAAAGACTGTATGAACATTTCTATGACATCTCTAGAAGTAAGGAACTAGTGCATTTTTCAAACACTCCCAGAAATGTGAAAACATGAATTTGAAGTTTATGGTGTTTGAGCAAATTACCCCCGAAGTGAGAGGCGGGAGTTGGGAGACCCGTTTAGAATTTCGCGAGCTTTTTTGGCAGTTGAGACTAGATGCTACTAGCTTCCCCAGGTTAAATGCTAACATTAATATTGGGTGTGTCCTGAAACTTAGAAAAGCAAAGCTTTGATTAGACAGAATTCTGATTCTGTATTATTTTTATTATCATTTATTTATTATCATAACAGTTGTTTTTAACTTAAGTATCATATAATGATTTGGACAAGGATGTAAAAGCAAAATGTTTGATGTATGTATTGTTTGCACACATTACAATTGTCCTTTTGAAGTTATATTTTAGAGCAAAGTAGTAGTATTTTAATTAATTGAAGATAATTTAGTGATCAGCTGATTATGTAATGTGATATATAAATGGCAATGGTACTTTGGATTTTATTCATTCCTTGAGAAAGCCTGGCAGGAGCTGGGTGAAAGCGCTTGGTTTATGTACTGGTGTGTCGTGACTTATTAAAAAGTTTTGTGCATTTTAATATCTGGCTTCGGGTCCTGTGGCTTTGGGATTTACCTATTGATTTGCACAGTTTGCTAACTTGTTTTTGTTGAAGCTGTCTTCATTTGTATTTTATGTTGCTGCTCTCAATCCTGATCTGTTTGTATATAATAAAGTACATAAACAAACATCCGAGTCTCTTTATCTTAACTAGCTACATAAGACAAGTGACAAAGTCCTCTGTGTTTCTTTTTTCCTGGCATCAAGGCAAAGCACTTACTAGCCAGTTACTGAAATTTTCCCAGAAATACAAGTCCACTGGCTTTCTCTGCTAAGTTTCTATTTTCACAGAACCTTTCTTTATCAAACTCACATGTTCATTTCTTTCCAAATGTGTCTTCTGTAGCATAGCTATTTGTACTGTACATTTTAATACAGTTCACTATTCTTTCTTTTTGTATTTATCTGTGAGACCATTGACATTTAAATACATTATAGAAAGCATCACTGTATTAAAAAGTTATTATTCCCACCTTTTATGTATAACAGCTTTTTTGTTAAATGTCTAGTTCCAGCTTTTGTGCTACATGCATACACTGTTTGGCAGGTTGATCCTTTATTCAGTTGCTTCTTGTCATATCCATTTGAACCTGCGTCACATATTAAAAAAATGTTTTATTGAAAGCCCTCAAAAATACACTCCAATGCCCTGTAAAACATTAACTTAATAATAATACACAAAACTTTGTACATCTTCAAATATTGAAGTTTGACCTTCCTAACAGCAACAAATGTTCCAAAGTGACAGCCCCATCATAGACTTGAGTTTACCTAAAAGAAAGGTTATGCATGCTAAGATGCATGGTGCAGCCAGTTCTTCTACTAAGTGCTGTCTTGTTTTGTCTTATCTTTATAGGTCCCCCAGCTGGGAAGACACTTGAGTGCTTTCAGAGAACATTTTTCCTAGCCATTTCTCTTTATCAGATTGTCTCCTGGAGACCATGAGGACCAGATACAGAACTGCTGCTAAGCATACATTTATTTTCTAGAAAAAAGCCTTATAATATTCAATATTATTTTTTATTTACTTACTTTCTCTTAAAATTTGTTACTAGATCAAGCTAGGGCCTTAATCCAGTCATTCCCCTATACAAGAATGAGAAAAATCACACTATTTTCCTTTTGTCATGCTCTTTTAACCAGACTTTTCTTTTTTTTTAAACATTGCAATGCCTACATTTCTTAAAATTGGACAAGGAGAATGGGAGAAAGAAAAAAACAGGAACACCTGTTTACATTAGTATCCCCACTACACTTAAAAATAACTGAGAAAACTTACTTTACAGCATGCAAACAATATCATCCACTATAAAAATAGTACCCTTAAGAAAAAACGTTTTAATAATAGTTAACTTTATCCCTCCTCTTCCCCTCTCCTAAGTATTTTTCTGAACATTAATGACATGAATTAGGACATATGCTTTACAGTCCTCTACAAGTTTAACAAAGTCCAAGTCCAATAATTCCAGATTTTCTTGTTCTGTCATGTTTCACAAATATAATTATTGCTTTGTAATCCCACATTTGTCAATTTCCAAGTTACTGGTTTTACTGCTGTTCATCTCCATTTCTCAAATCCAGTCTCTGCTTCATTTCCAATGTCCTCTCAATTCTGCTAGTTAACTATTGTGCTTTTTTTTTCCTTCTCTCAAGCATTTTCCATTGAAACATTGGAAAAGGTTTCACTGGCACAGTCTCTCTCTGGTCTTCATTATCATAAGAACAAGTAGCAGAATCTCCTTCTGTTTCACAGCTCACATTTTGTTAGACAAACTTTGTGCTTTGGTGACCTTCTCAAAGAACTTCACCAGGTTGAATAGGCATGACCTGGCCTTGACAAAATCAAACTGGATTGGGTCCAGTGTTTGGAGGCTTTCTATGTCGGTTTTAATTTTACTTCAAAGGAGATAATTTCCATTATAATTCTTTCCATGGCCTTGCTTTTGAGACTAGTGAGACATACGGGTCTGTATTTGGCCCACCTTTATGCAGGCTGATGACTGTTGCTGTTCTCCATTTGTGAGGCATGAAGACTGTTTGAAGGCTACAGTTAAATTGCAGTTCCAGACAGCCTGATAGATCATGTTCATGCTATTTAGAAAGCATCCTGGGATATTGTCTGGGCCCACTGATATAGTATTCTAGGCCTTAGAGAGAGAGAGAAAGAGAGAGCATTAAAGACCTGCTCCCAAGTGATAGTAGGGGGAGTTATATTTGATTATATTTCCTGAGAGAGATTGAGAGGGGTAAAGTTAGAGCTGAATTTTTCTGCCAGTAGGTTTGCTATATCTTCTGGCTCAGTATAGGCAGCTCCATTAACAATGAACAGTACACACAATTGTGTATTGCCTTTGTGAACATAGCTAACAAATGTTCTGTGGTTGTCCTTGGCCTGGGAGGTAAAATTTACCTCAAATTTGGCTTTGATAGACTTTATTTGCCCAGTGTGGTGTTTAGTTTGATGAGTGTGCTTTTATTCTGATGGGTGCTAAAAATCCTAATTTTTGCCATGATTGTCTTCCTTCTGTTATACAGTCTATTTATGTAATTCCACCAGAGTAGCTTGTTTTTTTTTTTTGAGTTAGTTCTATACTTCTTCCTGGTGGGTGCAGCTGCCTCTATGCAGCTACTAACATGCTTATATATGGTTTCTGTGAACAGTTCCACATAGGCAGCAGTGTTTTCAGGGCTTATGGGAGCTTGAAATTTTGCCAGGTTATCACTTAATAGTAGGAGGTTAGCCTTAGAGTAGTTCATGAATATTCCAGTGTTAGCTGGGGTTTCAGGTTTTAATTTTACTTCAAAGGAGAACGTTTTGTGGTCTGACCTTACCAGAGAAGATATTACAGTAGTGGTTGTGCGGCACTCTCTCTCATATTAGAGGACCAGTTCTTGCAGTATGTTTGTGCCCCTGGTCAGTGTATTGACAATCTGGTCCAGGGAGTTTGTGTTTACGAAATCGAAGAATCTCTGTTCCTGCATATATGGTGTCGTATATGATTCCTAGTATATTGTAGGGTAATTAAAGTCACCAATGAATATGGTATTGTGTTGGATGGTGAATGTTTCCAATAAGCTTAAATACATGTTATGAGTTTCTTGTGTTATAGAAGGGGACGTATTGCTTGCAAGAAAGTGATATGGGATTTTTTGTCTATGGTGATTTGAACATGGAAAAGCTCATGTGCAATCTCTTGTTTGACCAGTCTTGAGGTATATTTATTTTTGATGTAAATCAAGCCACCTCCATGATCTTCTAAGATGGCAGCACATTGCCTAACAACTTAATTCTAGCTATCCCAGTCTGAAAAAAACTTGGCAGAGAAACCCAGTGGACTTGTACTTTTGGATACATTTCATTAAGTTGCTAGTAAGTGCACTGCCTAGATGCCAGGAAAAAAAGAAATACAGAGGACCTGAAGGAAAATCAGCTTCAAAAGGTGAGGAAAAAACACTGACTGAGAAAAGTACTGCAGCTGTTCAGCAAAAAGCAGTGCATGCTCCAGACATGACTTCCAGTAATGTAGAGGCGAAGACAATTCCACACAGACCTGAATAAAATAAATGAAACACTGATGGTGTATATCAACTCAAAGAATAAAAGTCTGGAAGAAACTTTAAACAGATATGAGGTGATAGCAGATGCAAAATCAAAGGTCAAAATGAAGAAATGGCTGGCTGAATATGAGACTGCTCAAGTAGAGATGTTTCAAAAAATAGTAGAATTAGAGGACAGACCATGTAGGGAAACCTAAGATTTTCTGCTGTACCACAGAAGCTGGAAGGAACAGACTGTATTTATTTTATGGAAGAATAAACAACTGGACTGGTATTTAACAACATGAGTTGTTAATTGAAATGGTCATATAGTGTGTATGCTCCAAATCTGGCTATGAGAAAGCAATCTAGACCTTTTAATACTAAAGATGCAATCCTACCAACAGAAGGAGTTGATTTTGAAAAAAACTGTGGCAGAATGACAAAGTACTAAAAGTGGGAGACAGCAGAGTGTTTGTGGAGAATGATTACTCATTGTACACCAGGCAGAAGAGAAGCTAATTTATTCTACTATTCAGGGAATGTCAAGACACAGGTGTGAGATTGAAACTGCTGTACCCAGCTGTCTTCAAATTATTCTTCCCTGGAGGGACAAAATATTTTTTGATGAAGTACATGTCAAGGAGGAAATACAAAATTTTGTCCAACAAAAAGTGAGCTGTGAAACAGAAAGCGATTCTGCTTCTTGTTCTTCTAGTAGTAAAGAGCACAGATAATGTACCTGTGAAACTTCTTCCAATATTTCCTCAGAAAATGTTGGGGAGAAGGAAAGAAGCATGAGAGTTGACTAAAGAATCAAGAATACATTTGAAATGAAGCAGAGACAGGATTTGGGAGATGGATATGAACAGTAATAAAACCAGTAACAATGTGGGATTACAGTGCAGTATTTATGTGTGTGAAATGTGACAGAACAAGAAAACCTGAAAATATTGGACTTTTTCAGAATTTGTTGAACTTGTGGGAGACTCTAAAGCATATGCCCTACTTCAGGTCATTAATGCTCAAAAACGCTTTGTGGGGGGAAGAGGAGGGAGAACGTTAACTGTAACTAATGATTTTTTTAGTAGCACATTTATATGGTCTATGGTTTTCTTTGCATCATGTAAAGTAAAGCTTTCTCAGTTATTTTAAGTGTAATTGGGATTGTAAGCAGGTGCTGCTGTTTTTTTTTTTCTTTCTCTCATCTCTCTTCTTGTTCAGTTTTAAGAAATGTAGGCAATGCAATGAAAAAAGCCTGGTTAAAATAGGATGACAAAATAAAAATTAATGTCTTTTTTCTCATTCTTGCATGGGGAAATGACTGGATTAAGGACCTTCAATTGATTTAGTAACTTGTTTTAAGAGTAAACAAGTAAATGAAAAAATATTGAATATTATGAGGCATTTTCTAGCAAATACATGTAGTAGTAGTAGTAGTAGTAGCAATTCTGCAGCTGGTCTTCATGTTTGCATGGAAACAATCTGATAAAGAGAAACTGGCTGCCTGGTTCTCATGTGTCCATGGAGACAATCTGATAAAGAGAAACTGGCTACAGGCTGGTGGAAAGTGATTGGATGAAGAAGAAAAAACTGAGAAGAAAAATTGGCTAGGACATAATGTTCTCTGAAAGCATTCAAGGGTTTTCCCAGCTGGGAGAGCTGTAAAGAAAAGACAAACCCAATTAGTACTTAGTAGATGCTCAGGCTGCACCATGCGTCTTAGCAGGTGGCAATAGGCATGAGAATGGATTTGGCATACTGCTTAGCAAGGAGGTATCAAAACTTTAATCAGGTGGGAATCAATCAGTCACAGAATTATTTCAGTATGTTCACAGAGCCATTAACCAAACTAACACTACTACAAAGTTATGCACCAACAGAAGCCACCAAAGATACTGAAAAAGAATTTTATGAACTGCCACAAGATATGATGACCTCAATTCCCAGTTATAAACTTAGAATTGTGATAGGTGATTTTAATGCTCAAATCAGAAGCATCAGAGAGGAATTTGAACATGTCACTGGCTCCGTAGCTTTAGGAAAGAGAATGGATAATGGTTATAGACTACTGCAGTTCTGTAGTGACAATCACCTTAAAGTTGGGGGCAGCATATTCAAACCTAAAGACATTCATAAGGCAACATGGTATTCACCCGATAGATACATGGTGAATCAGATTGATCATATTTGCATATCTTGTTGATGGACGAGTATGCTTCAAGATGACAGAGTACAACAGGGAGCTGATTGTTGCATTTAATCACTACTTTGTGGTTGCATCAATGAAAAAATAAATGAATAACCAAAAGAAAAAGCCGGTATATCTCCTCGATTTAACACCAACATATTGAGGTCACCTGATGTGCAAACCAGATACATCATCAAGGTCCAAAACTGATTCTCTGCCTTAGAGTGCAGATGATGACAGTGAACGGCAATGGGAACAGTTCAAAACAATCAAAGAGAGTGCAGAAGCAACAACTGAGTATAAGAGAGACAAAATAAAAGAAGCGTGGATAACAGTTGAAACTTGGAAAGCCATTGATTCATGACATGATTGCAAATGAAGACAAGCGCAAGCATACCAAACTGGTCAGTCATTAGACACTTTGATTGAAGAATATAAACAGAAATATAACTGGTCAAAAAGATATGTAAGAATGGCAAAAAGTTATGGGTTGAGAAACTGGCAACAGAGGCAGAAACAGCACCAGTGGTTGGAAATTCCAGGGCATTATATCATGCTGCCAAAGAACATATGGGCAAGATAAACAGAGACCACCTATTAGATTAGCAAATGGAAAAACTGCAAAACACAAGAGGAACAATTAAAGAGATGGCAAGAACATTTTGAATCTGTGCTAAACTGCCCCACACCAGATGATCTGCATGACTTTGGCAGTGATGGCCAAGTGTCAACAATGATTCTGGATGTGAACTTGGCAGACTTTAGTGAGACTGAAGTAAAGGAAGCCATAGCCAAACTAAAGAATGGAAAAGTTCCAGGAACAGACCAGATACAATCAGAGTTGCTAAAGTATGCTACATCTTCAGTGGACTATTTCACATGTCCCTTGAGCAACATATGGACTTAAGAAAAGGTACCCAATGAGTGGAAAAATGGAAACATCATCACTTTACCAAATGTGGAGACTGCAAGAATTGGTGTGGAATCACACTCTTGTCAGTCCCAGGCAAAGTTTTCACTAGTGTATTACTGAATATACTGAAAGGAGCAGTTGATGACAGACTCAGACAGGAACAGGCTGGATTTGGATCAGGTCAATCCTGCACTGACCAGATATTTGCACTAAGACAAATTATAGAAAAGGTAACAGCATGCAAGAAACCAGTCATTGTCAACACTGTAGACTTCAAAAAAGCCTTTGACTGTATATATAGACCATCACTATGGCACATGTTGGCAGAATATGGGATTCCTCCAAAATTCATAGCACTCTTTTAAGAGTCTGTATCAAAACAGCAAGTGCACATTTTGGATGAATAATGAGTACAATGACTGGTTTGTGGTGGACACTATTGTACGACAGGGATTTAACCATCTTCCTTATTATTCACAATAGTTATTGATTGGGTCATGTAGAAAACATTACATGGAAACTCATTGGGACTGGAATGGGTCGATGACAACAAGCTATGTGACTTGGACTTTGCTGATGATATAGGTCTTATTGACATAACATGGAGTAGAATGCAGACAATGACCACATCAGTGGAGAAACAGGGTGGGGAAGTAGGCCTCAGAATAAATCCTGCCAAATGCAAATTGTTGGTCAGCGAAGCATATAATGACAACAAAACATAATGGCTACAGGATCAATATTAGATACAACAGAGAACTTCTGTTACCTGGGCAGTTTCATCTCTCATATGGGTAACTGTGAGAAGGAAGTTTTGGTTAGACTTGCAAAAGCAAGTGCAGCATTCAACAGACTATCCAAAATCTAGAGATCAAAACATTGCATTGTCCACAAAGGTGAAGCTATACCAAGCACTGGTGCTGTCTACACTTTTATATGCTGATGATCTATGACCAATGACAGCATCAGCCATGAGAAAACTTGAGAGTGCACTTCATAAATGGTTAAGACACTTTTTGGGAATATCATGGAAGGACAAAGTAAAAAATGAGAGTGTTAGAGAAAGAATGCAACAACGGAAACTTGAAAATATCATTATGGAAATAAGACTACATTGGTTTAGTCATGTTAACTGCATGTACACTAGCAGGATTCCTATACAATCCTTCAACTGGGAACTAGCTGGATAGAAGAGAATCCCGGGCAGACCTTAACAAAACTTGGAAAGGAGTTGGTTGTAACAAGAGACCTTTGTCGCCTGAATATTACTTGGAAGGAAGCTAAAGATGCAGTAGCTGATAGGACACAGTGGAGTCAACTTGTGGCTCAATGCATCAAAGATGCGGGGTGAACTGGAGACCAAAGACCAATTAAGTTAATAGGTTTTAGGGGAGTATTGGACGTGTGTTTGTTTTTTTGTTTGAGGGCTTCCGATAAAACAAAAAGTTTTGTATATTGTGATATAGGCTCAAATGGATATGACAAGAAACTACTGTATAAAAGTTCAGCCTGTCAAGCAGTGTATGCATGTAACACAAAACCTGGAACTAGGCATTTAATAAAAACAGTGTTATACATAAAAGATGGGAATAATAACTTTTTAATGCAATGATGCTTTCTGTAATGTCTTTAAATGTCAATGGTCTCAGATAAATACAAAAAAGAAAGAGTAGTGAACTATATTAAAAATGTAGAGTGCAAATAGTTATGTTACAGCAGACAGGAATTTTGTAAAGAAAGGTTTTCAGGATGGTTATTCAGTGGAATAACTGGGACAAAGGAAAAGAGGAGTACTTGTATTCATTGTAAGAGAATCTCCAATAGTGATAGAAGAGGATAAAAAAGATAATGGTAGATTTTTATTGCTAAGGGGCTACAAGGAATGGAGGAGGGTTACAGTGGCATGTATTTATACTTGATCTAAAACTGCTATAATGGACCTCAAGAAAATTCTGGGAGAAATAATCAGTTTCCAGCAAGAAATATTACTTATAGGTGGGGACTGAAATTTTACTTGCAGCAGTGAAGATGTGTCTGGGAGGCCCAGAAGAAAAAGTATAAGAAGGGAGGGTAGATTTTTGAATAAATTTATGAACATATTTGGCATGGAAGATGCTAATTCAGTAACAGGAGTTTGGAGTGAATTTACATATTATTCCCCAGGATATAAAAACTGGGCTAGGCAGAATTTACATTTCACAGGGACATGTGCATTTAATCAAAGGTCTTGATAGTTACATAATAACTATTGCAGATCATGCACCAATAATAACTAAAATAAAAACACATGGTAATGAAATAAAAATGAGACACTGGCACTTTCCCACCTAGCTGTTGAAAAGAGAGAAATTTAAGGAATGGGTAGTGAAGGTTATTCAGTAGCTATTAAAGAGGATAGAACTATCTTCTGAAAATATAGCTAGGGAGTGGGATAAAATTAAGGTGGAGTTTAAAAATAGGGCAGAAAGAAAAGAAAGGGGAGGGATGGTTAAGAAGTAACAAGAATTGTTTAGAGGGACTGACAAATGTTAAAGTATTGCAAAATGGGGGAAATCTACAGAAAAAGAAGAGTATCGACTGCAAAATGCTAAGCAGAAAAAAAAGGATTACCTCAATATGCACGGGTTTAGAAAGATTGCTGTTAAGCAACTGTTTTAACAGTAGAACACAAAAATTTTAGCACAACTCAGGCAACAGAAAGTAGAAAGGGCTGTAACCAAGTTTAGGAAGCGTAACAAGAGATCCTGTATAAGTATTAGAAATATATCAGAAATTGTATGAAAGTATATATAAAGCAGAGAAATATGGAAATCAAGAAAAGATACAAATGGAAATGTTTATGAAGGAATTAAATATGGCAAGGTTAGAGGTAGATGCGGTTTAGTTACTAATGGTTAGGACAGGAGGAGATGAGGAAAATTGTGATGTATAACCAATCTATAGGAAAGTCACCAGAATAGATAATATTCATGTGGAATTTGGAAGCTAGGAGGGAAAAACTGATAAAGATCTGGAAGGTTTTGTTTAACAGTATTTTAAGTGGATGAGAAGTACCAACATCCTGGAAGAAAGCCGTGGTAGTTGTAATACCTAAAGAGGGTAAAGACCCAGCTTTGTACAGGCCCATTTCAATACTAAACCATGATTATAAAGCATTCATGTCTATAATGGCTAAAAGAATGACAAAATTATTCCAAAATTGATAGATATAGATCAATGTGGTTTTGTGGAGGGGATGCAAACATTTGACAATACTAACAGAACACCAATGATCCAGAAAGAAGCAGAATATAAGAAAATACCACTGCTATTGGTGGATCTTGATGCAGAGAAAGCATTTGACAGAATAAGCAGGGACTTTATGAGCAGGGTAATGGAAGCACTTGCATTTCCTGAAAAAATTATAAGGCTGATTAGGACGATATATGAGGGATGAGAGGTGAAAATTAAAGTGGGTAGGGTCCTCTCTAATTTCCGATTGAACAGAGGAAACAGGCAGGGGTGTACTCTTTCCCCTTTATTTGCATTGCAGTTACAACCACTGGCAAAGAAAATAAGAGACTCAGAAATTCAGGATATAATTGTTATGGTAGTCAAAAAAAGCTGGCTCTATTTTCAAATATTATTATTTTATACCTGACAGAACCAGAAAAAGACATTACAGTGTTTTGGAACATTTTGAGACCGTTTCAAATCTTTTTGAGAAGCAAAATTAATGAAGCTAAAACAAAGGCAATAGCAGTAAATTATGTACCCACACACAGACTGGTTTAGCAATATCCGTATTTATGGGGACATGATAAAATGAGTTTGAGTATGGATTAAAAATAATTCTGGTGTAGCAGCTAAGGATATGTGGGAAGAGACTAAAAAGATAATACAAAAACTGAGAAAATGGAAGCATCATTATCAATGTGATATGGATAGTAAGATACAAGCAATGAAACTGTTTTTAGTCTTCTATACAGGTCAGGAATATTTTTTATCAACCAGAGGAGAAGTTGTGGATAGCAATTAATAAAGAGCTGAAGGAATTTATCTGGGAGAGGAAGACAGCAAGAGTCAAGTGGGATAAGCTGATTCTTCCAGTAGAACAGGGCAGTTTGGTATTACCCAATCTGAAGAGGTATTTCAGAGCTACACAGTTAAGGCTCCTATACATAGCACAAGCAGAAAACTATAATTCAAAGTGGAAAGGGATGATGTTGACATGGGGGAAAGCTCAGGAAACAAGGAGGTACTGGGATTTTGGATGCAGACCTTTAAGGAGAATAACAATAATCATATAAAATATTATATCCATAAAGTAGCAGAAAGTATCCCAAGAACTAAACCAACATGGGAATGGAGAAAGTAGATTCTGCTGATAGGGATATAGACAATAGACAAGAGGGGGCTGGAATTTATTGGAGAAAACTGGCAAAGATCCAAGGTATTGGGAGCAAATAATTAGAGAGAGAGAAAGGTAATAGAATGGAAAGAGGCTGCAGGTTAGAGATTGCCTTCCCTATCAGTCTTGATAGGGAAGGCAATCTCTAACCTGCAGCCTCTTTCCATTCTATTGCCTTTCTCTCTCTAGTTAGAGATTGCCTTCCTCTCTCTAGTTAGAGATCGCCTTTCCTATCAAGGACTGATATCAGAGTATAGACAAAGAGAAAGAAATGGGGGGGGGTCCTAAACGAAAGACCAGCACTGGTAGAGTTTTGGTAAAATCTAGAGAGAAGTTGCCATTAAAAAAGGAATTAGTACAGCATACAAAATATTGCATGATAACTATAAAAATCAAGAGGTTAGAAAGGATTGGGAAGAGAGACTGGATTCTTTCAAATATGCAACAAAATCTAGACGAGTTAGGATTTTTTCTTGTAAATATTTAAATAGATATTTTTATACCCTAAGTAGACTCCAGAGAATTAGACAGGCAGACAGCAAATGTTGGAGGTGTGATGGGGAAGAAACAGATGCTTGGGAACATATTTTCTGAAAGTGCGGTGGGTTGGCGGACTTTAAGGATTTCCTGTGGGATGCACTGTCAGATATGCTGGGTGGGCAGATTAGTGTGATGAGGGAGATGATTTTTCTGAGCTATGATACAGAATCAGAATTGTCTATACATGGTAAGGCCTTGCTGTGTCTAATTATGGAGGCTGTCAAAAAAAGCAATCACTAGAAAATGGAAATCAAAATCTAAACCAACTATATTAGAAGTAGTGAATAAAGTAGCAGAGATAAACCAACTGGATCTGAGATCTTTAGAAAAGGGTAGGAGCAAACTACATAGGAAAATGGGAATTGTGGGAACAATACATACAGGGGAGCAATGAGGTTTAAAAAAAGGCTGGACTTAAATGAGCTATGTAATGTTTGACTGAAAATGATTGGGTAGATTATAAGTGATGTATAATGTTTGCAACTGGGAGTCTGTCATTATGGATTGTGATGTAAAATGCTTTCAACTAGAATTGTGTCTGTGTGGTTTATTTTCATTTATATAAATGTATGATTGCTTATGTCATAAGTGGTGATAGTTTAATAAAGATGTTTCTTGTTTAAAAAAGGGGCAGAAATTGAATTTATGTAATGTTGCTTAGGTTATATATGTGGTAATATATGTGAAGTATAATGTTTGTTAATACAGTTTGATTACTTTTGTATAAATGTAAAACCAACCATGTCACAAGTGATAATTCAATAAAGATGTGTTTAAAAAATTAGCCTTGCAAATAAACTCAATACAGATTTCACACCCCAACCCAGATAGATGTCTGCCCACTAAGAATAATCCTGTTCCTCCCCAAATTAATGTAGACCAGGTTATACCCACACTATCCAAAACCAAAAATACTAACTCAATGGGACCTTAAAATACCCCCCCAACTATCTTCTAGTGAGTGCCATACATCCCTTAGAAGAAAACAGACAAACATGTTCACTTTAAGTCTCTCCATGAAATATGGAAAAAATGTCCTTGATGGTACCATTACATAAAGGTGGGATAACAAACCTGGGGAACTATAGATCTATTAGGCTTTCAAGTATCATCTGTACATTTATGGAGCGCATAACTGTCAAGCTGATAAACAATGACATAACTGATCTAAACTATTTTGGATTTTTTAAAAAAGTAAGCTATGCCTACTAAACCTAGTTGATTTATTTGAAAGGTTCACTAAAACCCTAGGTGAGGATTTTGACAGTCCATGCTGTACACTGGTATGCAAGCAATAATGGGGTGCATGTCAATGTGTAATTAACACCCACCCAGGGGTGTTATGAAGCCTGATGCCACAGATGCAGTCTTCTAGATTCAGAGCACCTAGATTGTTAGAGTAGGGGAATATCACCGGCAATGTTCCATAGGGTCTGTCCTCAGTCCCTGATATTCAGCAACTACTTAGAAGTAAAAGCATATTCCAGTGTAATGTAGCCAATGACTACAAACTGGGTGCAATTGTCAAATCCACTTCAGACACTCCCACAAATCCTGGAACAGACTAGTGTCTGGTGTGTCAGCCTTGGGCTCACCTTAAGTACCAAAAATGAAGTATTGTTACTTTTGAGAAAGATATCCCCTTCACTTACCACATTGCTGGTACCTCTCTTAAAACAGATACAGCTATCTTGAGTAACTATGGTGATAAAAAATCTATTTTTATCACTACACAATTATTATGGTTTGAAAGTCATTTTACCTTGCACAGCTGATCTGTAAGGGGCATCTACTCTAGGTCCCATGCAGTCTTAATCCCTCTGTACTAGTCTGTTATAAAACCTGCCCTTGAATACAGTGGAATGTAACTCACAAAGCACCCTGACTAACTTGAAAGACCCCAAAGGTTTCTCACCAAGAATAATTCTGGACTAGACAGTCAAAGCGACCTTGAAAGACTAAAAACCTTCCCCTCAACTCTGTCTCATATTGACTCTTAAGGGATGATCACTGTTTAGCCTTTTAAGCACTAAAATTGCTTACCCTTTCCAACCTCCTCCATTTTTTCAAGGTGAACAGTCTGTATAGTGCCAAAAGTATCAGCCTTCACTGCATGATCAACAACACCTACTAGAGTGACACAGTCATAACCCAGCAAAATTTTCCTTCCTTTTAATAAACTTTACAAATTAAAAAATAACATCCTATCTGCTTTCAAAACTAGACTTAGATGGGAAACCATAAATTCATGCTTGGGGTATGTGAAATTATCTTTTCACAATGGGTACCTAATGCATTCTCAATTTGAAGGGATATTGAGGCTACACAAATTGATGGTCCTTCAATTACACATTTTAGTATGTACCTAGTAACATTTCTGCTTAAAGGTAGTTTAAAAAATCATGTACTGGACACACAATTTATGAACAGTTTCAACAAGTATGTGATCAATACCAAATCAAGAAAAAATAACCACATCATCTATGACAATGCTGGCAATATGGAGAAGACATTTGTCACATGCTTGCTAAGCACAGTGGGTAGAGATAAGGAGTATGATGCTAACATCTGGAATGACATGTCAGTAGAAGACAAACAAATCTAAACAGAACTGTCAGTGTCCAGTGTTTTCTGGACATGATTCAATTGATTTTATGAGCTCGACTGTCTTGTGATTTGCTGAAATTCTTGGACAAGGTATACGCCAGTGCACTGGTCACATTTGGATATGATTAATGTTAAGTTTAGGAATAGTTGAGCCTTCTGATATGATTCATTAGTACATCTGTAATTTCTTGTTTACTTTAGACAGGAGGAGCCACCAGTATAAAAGGAAAGTCTTGGAATTGTGTTGTTATTCTGATGAAGTCCCATTGACCTGGACGAAAGCACCAAATATGTTTTACTTTTCGGGTTTTAATTTTATTTTATGGTATTCATATTTGATTACTATCATTCAATAAACAGTGGTGGATAGCATGTTCCTGGTAACCTGTTTCATTGTTTGGACAAGGTATCAAATTTTAATTAACAGAATTGCCACAATCGATTCACAGTAGTTCAAGATCAAATGAGTCCTACACATATACTAAAGATAGGCTAGGTGACGGTGTAAGTGATTTTGAAAAGGGGCTGCCATGAGAGCTGGATGGTGAGTTGGTCCAATGTCATAACCTACTCGATGCAGGCGATCCTGCGGATACTGATCTGACACAGTGCAGTGGGACTGTAAATGAGAGGTTCTGCTGGTCACAGATTAATGCTGATGTGACCTGCAATCTGTTTTGCTTCTTCTCCCTGAATAATTACAATATTTTCTTGAAAAGCAGTTGTAGTCTCACATGATCTGACCCCACAGGTCCAGACAGTACCCTGTCAAGACTGACTTCTACTTAGGTCTTGTAAGTTCTAACTCATGTACGAATGGAGGTGGCCAGCATAGCCGGCCTTAGGCATAGACCAACTAGGCGGCCGCTCTAGCACGGCACTTTTCCAGTATTTATTTGGTGCAGGTAGACCAGGATGGGGGCACCGGGTGGTGTGTGTGTGTGGGGGGGCATCATGGAGCTCTTTTGCCTAGGGCACCAGTCGACCTAACGCCACTCCTGGTGGCCAGGGATGCTTGGTGTGCCCCCATACTATGCATTTGTGTAATCATATCATTATCTCTACTCCAGAAATACACACACCCTGGAGGACCATTACCAGCTGACTCACTGTGGCAGGGCTCTGAGCCCCAACACATTTTGGGCTTGCATAGCAGTTAAGGTATTTACCTCACAAGCATAAGGTACAGAGTTTGATTCTCACTTTTCACATAGTTAGTGTAAAATTTGCTTTTTTTCTGATCGTATATAAGCCTCACATTTGTGAGAAGTTGCTTTCATGCAGCAGTGGTTACTGGTGCCTTGTATACATGCAGTCACCAGAAGTTGAAATTTGCCTATAAAAAAACACCTCAGAGAGCATCTGGTTTGGGCTTTGGGCAAATTCACTGGTTAGGTTAGTTGCAGATTACACCAAGTAAGCATGCTTTCCTCATCTGGTTACAAACCATCCTCCACCCCTTGTAAGTACACATCAGGACCTGTAACCATGGATGTGCATTTTCCTGCTATCTCTGCATCCAGCTTGGTGGACATGAGCATCCTGAGGCAATGTAGCAATTGCCTTATGTACACTGAGAACCACCTAATTCTCAGACAAATACACTATGTGAGAGATGTAGTTGCACATTGACACTGGATGCTAGACTCTCACATGCAGACACAAAAAGCAACAAACTAGTTGTCAGTGACTCACACACATCACTCACCACACACACAGACACACATATGCAGAGGTGTTCACATGTGACTTACCCAAACCTCAAACGTCTCTGAGGAGCAGTTCTCAGAAATTCTGCATGCACACAAATAAGACAATTCCTATCACAACACAAAGCCAGATCTCATTGTGTCTCAACTACGAAGCCCATAAGGTGAAAAACTCCACAACCCAATATTCTGGTAATACGAGACTATTATGAGACACATTGATGTCTCTCTTATGAAGCTGGATAAGGAGAAGGTTGCGATTAGTTGCCTGTCAGGGACCAGGATTCACTAGATCATGCAAGCACTCAGATCATTTACCCCTAAGTATCAGTATGACTCGGTCATAGTTTATGTGGATGTGAATGACCTGAGATGTACCTCCTTGGACTATATGAGAAAGACATGATTGATCTCTCAGAATATGTCACAGGGATTTATGAGCCTAGTGTTGAGCGCCATTCTATCATCTCTAAGGATGATGCCACAATACCAGCAGAATATGATCAACTTTAGCAGTTGGCTTAGTTACTGGTGTCATTCCAAAGGGTTCCAATACTTGTCAGTCTAGGAGGACATGGTTGACAGGCCACGCTGCTTTGCCAGGGATGGTCTTCATCTATCACCTCTGGGTTTTCGGATATTGGCTAAAACATTATCCACCCCATAGTGCACACTTAGGCATTGCCAAACAGACAAACCTTCCAACATAAAAGCTACTCAGGACAAGCTAAAGGTGTTACTGCTCAGTGCTAGAAGTCACAAGAAGAAACTGCACTTTCTGGAAGCTCTACTTACCCTGGAGAATGCTGATGTCTGTGCAGTTACTGAAACACAGTTCAAAGCCACAGAAGGCACTCTGGCAGCGCATGGCTATAAAACCTTTCATATATTCTGACCATCCACTAAACCTGAAAGAGCAAAAGGCAGAGGTGTATATATCTACATTAAGGTTAAGTGCACCTTAAGGCTGGTCAAATGATATGATGTGCTCGAGCTACTCCATGTCCAACAAGCCATGGGAAAACCCATTAACATATTCTTGGTAGCTACAGGTCCCTCACAATGAACCAGGAAACCCATGCATCATACCAAAATTTACTAGAACCACTCATCATCCAGCCCAATACCATACTCATGGGTGATTTCATCTACCCCTCCATTAACTGGAAGGCATACATGACCACTAACATGCAGGCCCAGATATTTCTTGACTTTGTAAATTCAAATGCTATGGAGCAACTTGTCTGCACACATGCTAGGGCTACAAATATCCTAGATCTGGTACTCACAAATATGGGAGAGTGCTGTACCCCCCCCCACCAATGTGATATCCTCACTGGTAAGATCAGATCACAAAGCAGTCTCCCTTAAAATAAAGGTAAAACTAGTCTCCACCTAACTCCCAAAACTTGAAGAACTTCTCTAAGGTAAATCCTCACTATTAAGAGATGGCGTAACTAGTTTCTAAGCTCCCCAAATCCAGAAAATACCAAAACCTATGCAGAGGTATACACAAAAGTCCTGTAAGACCATACAAACAGCTGCATAGAAACAGCAGTACCAGAGTGAAATAAACCCAGGTCAAACTGGGAAAAAAAACACCCTACTGGTATTAACAGGTTGTAGAACAAAAGAAAGAAAATCCTGTTAAGAAGTAAGAGGGAATGTGCACAAAAGAGAAAAAAGTCCCTCATTAGTCCAAACAAGTGAATCAGAGAACTAGTAAGTCACTGAAAGCAGACTTTGAGGTAAAAATAGCGTCCAGAGCTAAGGATAACCATAAGGCACTTTTCAGTTATGTCCACAATCTAAAGGATAACACCTAACAATGTGCAGAATTAGTTGTAGCTGGCATCACCTATACTCAGTCAGAAGATATAGCAAATATGCAGGCCGACAAATTCAGCTCAAATTTCACCCCCCTGCCCATCACCACCAGTTCTCAGAAAGAAATATGCTCCTCCACTCCATTGCCAACTGTCATCAAGGAATAGGGTGCCACTGCGCACCCTAAAGTTAAAAACATGTCTTCAATGAGGCCTGACAATACACCATATTGCCTCTTAAACAGCTTAAATCAGGACTTATCAGATCCATTAGGATCTCTATTTAATTACAGCCTCTGGCCTGTCTTTGTCTCATTTGAGTGGAGGACAGCAACAGTCATCCCTCTGTATAATGGTGGACCATCTACTTACTGGGAAATTACAGACCCATACGTTTGACTCGTCTTGTATGTAATGCCATGGAAAGAATAATTATGGACCTGATAAATAATGACACAGGAAACCTCCAAACACTGGAACTGACCCAACCCAGCTTTGTCAAAGGCAGGACTCTGGTGGATTTCTTTGAGACGGTCACTAAAGCCATGGATGAGGGTAAAACAATACATACTACCTACATTGACTTGGCCAAGACATTTGACACACTTCTCACTCAAAAATAATAATATAATGGCCTGCTCTCCCAGAAAAGTTAAGGTTGAAGAAGTGCAGACTCGCCAACTAGGTAAGTAGTGGTATGCCTAGAACATAGGAAATGTAGATACAACCTCCTTGCCCATAAAGGGTTGGAGCTAATAGGAGATGCTCTTTCATGGAGCTACTATCTGTAACAGCCATCATTTAATGTTGATTGGAATTCCTCTTTTTCAGTGAGAATGATCAGATATGAAGTAAAATTCCAATGACAAATACTTGTAATCCCAAGGTTAAAAGCTTAAATGAAGAAAATAAACAGAGAGGCCTGTTCTTCTTTTTCAAATTGTTCTTTATTACAGGTAGATGAGTACTGTTTTACAAAAAAGTGACTATAGCAGCCTATATTTATTACAAAAATTTAGGGGCATGTTCATCAGGTCATCCCTGTGGGTGTGTCCCTTTTGAAGGAGGGCTTGAGAGGATGGCCCTCTGAGTAAAAAGTAAACTTTTTGTGTGAGTTTCATTTGAAAAAACATTTGGCGCCAATAAAAACATAACTGTCAGTTGTAAAACATTCACAATCAGTTCCTGTATTAGAAACAATTGCATAAATATAAAGCACAAACTTAAACCTAGAACTAATGGAACTACAAATGAATATAAGTATAACAAGTTTGAACATAGTGGCTTCTGTGTTAACATCATAAATATGAATCTTTATCAGCACTTTTACTGTAACGCTTCATCAGATCTGCCCTTTACTTAACCTAAACCTGAAGGATAATCTATAAAGTCTTAAAAGGAATCCTAGCAGATGTCCAAGAAAATGTTGCCCTTTGTATGAAGCTTAAAGTGTGAGTTAGCATGGTGGTGGGGTGTTGGCTGTCTGGTCCGAAGTGGACCACTGGTAATAGAAAATAAGATCTGATATTGTTAATCCTTGTTCATTCCTTACGTGTGGGTATCGGTTCCGACCTTGGAACCGAGCCGGCCATCTTCCAAGGTCGCATCAGCTACAAATTCTCGAGCTAAAACTCTTACCCAGAATTCCCCTCTCCCTGTTATCCCAGATTTCGTTTGCTGTATCACCATTTGGTCATGTCAAGCTACTTCTCTTGAGCTAAGTACAATATTTTTCTTCATTCTAAATTCTAAAACAGCCTTTTCTCACAGAAAAGTTATTAGATAGTTTTCTCTTACCTTATCGCATTTAGTGACTATCCTTTCTTGAATCTTTTCTATCCCTTTCCTCCACCTTTATCGCGAAGTAATTTCTTTTTTACCATTGTTGTTAAACTCCCTTTCCTTCTTACCTTCGGGTAATTCTTGTACCATTGCTGGTATTTTTTCTGGGTTTCCTTCTTTCCTTCTAACATGGCAGATAAAAAAGGTAGTCCAGGATTTAAAAGATGCTTAGATTGTGGCCATAAATTACCTACTTCAGATGCACATTCCCTGTGTGGCTATTGCTTGGGTGTGCCTCATTTATCAGTTGACCTGCCCTGCAGGATTTGTAAGAATTTTTCTAACAGGACGTTGCTTGAGAGAAAAAAATAAATTAATATTGAAGGGGCTACTTAAATCTCCTTTTTCAGAGGCTATTTCTGGGTTGGAGGTTTCAATCCCTCCAAGATCCCATAAGAAAAAGAGTGACTAACATATAAAGGCCAAGTCTCTTCCTTCGTCCCCTGCTGGGGACCCCCAGGAACCAAGACCCAAGAAAGCTAAGCTTTCCAGTTTGGATTTGACTTCTTCAGCTCCAGCGCTTTTGGTACCTAGACCTTTGGCAACGAGGCCATTGGAGACATCTGTGACTTCGGCACCAACTAGCATGCTCTTTACCATATCGGTACAGAGGGGCTCCTCGGTTCAGACTTCTTTACCAGCACTGACTGTCCAGTCGATGCAGACTGTCATGACGTCGATGGAATTTTTGACGCCCATTGCCTTTTTGGCTCTGACGACTTACCTGACACCGACTACCCTCTCAGCACCGACCATTCAGTTATCGGCACCAATTTTTTTCGGTTCCAGCCTTAGCGCCGACAACCACTTAGGTACCGACCTCATCATCAGTGCAGATCATGACTTCAGCACTGATGATTTCCTTGGTGCAGACACCTGTAGTACAGTCCTTTACAGCCCCATTGTTTTCAGTGCAGACCTCCGAGGTGGGCACTGAGCTTGCTTCATCTTTGGATAGACCTGATTCCCCCTCAGCCATGTCCGTGCAATCCACTAGAAGCCTCTCTGAACACGACATGTTGCGTCTTGTGGATCAAGTGCTTTTGGCCAGAGGTATCCCACTCCCCAGGACCTATCCTTCCTCGGGAGGTGATCACCCTTTACCAGGGACCCCTACTTATTCTCCTCCTTCATGGCCTTTGAAGCCCCTTGATATAGCACAGTCTTCCCCCTCTATGGTTCCCTTTATGGACCTCACTAAGGAGCCGCAGTTGCCTTTGTGGCAGGAGAGTTTTGCTATGACCCAGGATGTCAGCTGTGGTGTACGTAATTTGGTGTCTCACAGCCATCCAGGGAATCCGAGTCGGCAGGCTGAGCCACTTAGGAGAGGGGTGACCCCTGCCCTGGGCACTCACCCCTCTTCAGGTGGACCTGCCTTCCAGCTAATGGAGAAGGCTCTGGCATTGTTTAGCAATCCTGTGCTATCATTCTCCCCGCCCTCCTCAGGACCGCAATGTACACAAGTCGCTCCTAGCGGACACCGAGCGCAAGGACCTCAGGATATACTTCCACAGGAGACCCCTTTTGTGCTGTCTTCCCCAGCTTCTCCCTCTGAGGAAGATCATCAAAACAGCTCATGCAAGAGGAAGCACATGAACTCCACAGAGGAGTCTCTTACTGAAGACACAGACTTTGATGATGGGGAAGGGTCCCCTCACTCACCCTCTGAGGTATTCTTTGGTGATATTCTTGAAATTCTTAAACAGAGAGGTGACTGGCAGCCCTCAAACCTGACCTCTAAAACGTCTGTGTTCCTGCAGGCCTTTTGCACTTGGCCCCCTACCTCCTGGGTTACTCCACCTGCCAAAGAACTGGTTCAGCTCATCGTGCAGCATGCGTGGAGGGCTCCTGACACCACTGAGGCCAGATAAAATTTTGTCTCCTCCTGCTACTGATCCCCATTGGTCCAAAGTTCTTCCTGTAGATGCTTTGGTGGTGGCGGAGGACCCGGCAGAAGAAGAAAGCCAGACTGTCCATCAGCCCAACAAAGAGTCCCGGGCTTTGGACAGAATAGGGAAGCGTACTTTTGCATCAGCGATCTTTGCAATCAGGTCCCTGAACTATATGGCACACTTTACCAGGCTTTAAAGAGATTACATTTCTGAGCTTTCTGAAACTTTGGCTGGTGCTGTGTCTGATGAGATCTGTGACAAAGTGACCTCTCAGCTAGCCACCATTGAATCAATTTCTAACTCCTCCATGTGCCTGATATCTCACGCATCAGAAGGAGCAGCTAGAGCAGCAAGTTCAGGCATTGTTCTGAGATGACGCCTGGATGCACTTGTGTAATTTCACGGAACCCTTCAAGGCTTCCTTTCTCAATGCTCCCTTCGAAGCCTCTTCATTGTTTGGACCCAAGGTTAAAAGCACACTGACCAGATGTGAACAGGACGGTAAGACCCTTTCTGCCGTGGGTGTCCATTATTCTTCCCCTCAATGGGCTTTCTCCAGAAACCAGAAGAGTGGGAAGATATGGTACAAAAAGTCTCAGGCTCCTTTCCATGACACACAGGCCGAGTTCTCCCCTAGAGGCGGGGGGGGGGGGACTCACAGGGAAGACGTCCTTTTCGGGGCAGAGGGGGTCCATGTAGCCTGGGTTCCAGGGACTGTCTCCCTGGCCAATCCTACCAGCGCTCCTGAAGAGCGGCCCAACTGCTTTCCTCTGGAAGTGGTTGGGGGTCATTTCTCTTTGTACCCTTCTGCCTGGCTAACCATCACCACCAATTCTTGGGTACAAAGGATAATAACCAGAGGTTATCATATTCCCTTCGACCTTTGTCCCGCTCCCCTAACAAACTTACCCGACATTCCACCCAGTCAAAGGGAAGAAGCAGCTTTAGAGATTTCAAAACTGCTAAGAAAAAGAGTCATCCAAATAGTCCCTCCAGACCAGATAGGATCCAGATTCTACTCAAGACTATTTTTGGTGCCAAAGGAAACCGGGGACTGGAGACCAATTTTGGATCTCAGTGTATTGAACAAGTTTGTAAAAGTACAAAAATTCTGGATGGTCACAATACAGTCTATCCTTCCACTTTTGGAAAAAGACGATTGGATGTGCTCGATAGATCTTCTAAGATGCGTACTACCACATAAAAGTGGACAGGCCATCAAGAAGATTTCATCACTTCCATGTGGGAGCCAGTCACTACCAGTTCAGAGTACTGCCCTTCGGAGTCTCTACAGCCCCCAGAGTGTTCACAAAGTGCATGGCAGTCGTCACAGCTCACTTGCGACTACAAGGATTCCAGGTATTTCCATACCTAGACGACTGGCTCATCTCTGCCCCCACCAGACATCTATTGGAAGAGGCCCTGGCATACTCTCCTCTCTGCAGAAAGGCTAGGCATAACCATAAACTGGCAAAAATCAATTCTCAGTCCTTCTCAGTCCACAGAATTCATAGGGGTCATCTTGAATACAAAGAATTGCAGAGCATCCATTCCAGAGCACAGAATTCTAAGGATAAAGCAACAACTGATCCTAATCCTTTCAAGGGAGAAATCCACAGCTCACTGTGTTCTACAGGTGTTGGGTTCCATGACAGCCTCCATCACCACTGTCCCCCTGGCCAGGTTTCACATGAGGCTTCTACAATGGCTACTGCTCACACAATGGTATCCCTTTTAGTACCCTCTATCAGCCAAGATTTGGGTAACTCGCAGGTGCAAACAGGATTTAAATTGGTGGATGGCCCACAACCCATCACAATGGTCTCGCCCCTTCTCCCCCCAACAGCCCAAGGCTACAGTGACCACGGATGCCTCCCTGATGGGGTGGGGGGGCTATGTCAGGGACAGACAGTCCAAGATACTTGGTCCGAAATGGAGGCCCATCTGCATATAAATGTTCTAGAGCTGAGGGCGGTGCTTCTGGCATTGCAAACATTCCATCCCCTGCTGCCATCTGGCACTATTGCGATACAATCAGACATGGTGGTGGTCTGGTACATCAACAAACAGGATGGAACCAAATCTTACCCACTTTGTCGAGAGGCCATGAGGATATGGCATTGGGCGATGGCTACCAACCATTTTTTTCTAGCAATGCACATTCCTGGGAGTTCCAATGTGATAGCAGACAGATTCAGCAGGTGTATACTACAACCTCACGAGTGGTCCCT
Source organism: Protopterus annectens (assembly GCF_019279795.1). Lineage (NCBI taxonomy): Eukaryota > Metazoa > Chordata > Ceratodontiformes > Protopteridae > Protopterus > Protopterus annectens. The sequence continues at coordinate 728,791,308 of NC_056737.1, read as the reverse complement.
GAATCCCTTGATAGCGGCAGAGATTTTCAACCGCTGGGGTCTTCCTTGCTGCGACCTCTTTGCATCCCCAACCAACTACAAATGCAGCAACTACTTTGCCCTGATTCTCCCTCCGGCACAGTCACCCATGGATGCTCTAGTCCACGATTGGCCCTCGAGTCTACTTTATGCATTCCCACCTCTTCTCCTCATTCCTCAGTTTCTGAAGAAAGCCCACCGTTTGAAGAGCAAAGTAATCCTCATAGCACCATATTGGCCTCATCAGATTTGGTTTCCCTTCCTTTGGCCTCACCTGCTAGATCAACCGTGGATTCTCTATCCAACCCTGGGGTTGATTTCCCATCCACAGAATCTGTTTCACCCCAACTTGAACAGCCTGAAACTCACAGCTTGGCTCCTCCAATTCCCTTGATTGCCAGGCAAAATGATCTTTCTTTGCCAGTACGTGACATTCTTATTGTATCTCATAAGTCTTCCACCAGAATTACACATCTCAGCAAGTGGAAAAGATTTACCTTTTGGCTGAAAGAAAAACAGGTAGATCCTTTTTCAGCACCAGTGTCGATAGTACTGGAGTATCTAGCTACACTATTTCAATCCGGTCTATCTGCCTCTACCATTAGAGTTCATTTGGCTGCAATATCTAATTTCCATGATAGTGTCCAAGACTCCTCTCGTGTCACAGATTATGCAAGACTTTCATAAAAGGTGTGAATCATCTAAAACCCCCTTTTAGAGAACGTACTCAACCATGGGACCTGTCATTAGTTCTACAAGCTTTGACAATGCCACCTTTTGAACCAGCTTCTTCTTGCGACCTCAAATATTTGTCATGGAAAACCTTGTTTTTGGTCACCATTACTTCTGCCAAACATATCTCTGAGCTTCAAGCCTTATGCATCAAGAGTCCATATTTGATTTTTCATAGAGATAGAGTGTCATTAAGAACTAATCCTTCCTTTCTGCCAAACGTGATCTCTAAAATGTCGATTAATCAAACCTTTGAATTGCCAGTTTTCTTCCCCAATTCAAACAAAGGAGAGCATTGCCTACATACCCTAGATATTTGCAGGCAAATTTGCATCTACTTGAACAGGATTAAGGCCTCTCATAAATCAGACCAGTTATGTTTGGCCTATTTTGGACCTAGATTAGGATGTGCTGTTGCTCAGGTCACATTGGCTAAATGGTTGAAAGACGTAATATTCCATTACCTACTACCATAAAGGCTCATTCTACAAGGTCGGTGGCAACTTCTGCTGCTTTCCATGCCAGAGCCTCTTTACATGACATTTGTGCAGCTGCAACTTGGGCTACACCTCATACTGTCATCAATCATTACAAATTGGATTTGGCCTCCAGGGGAAGAGCATCTTTTGGTTCTACGGTGCTCAGGAATGTCCTTCCATGAGAGCCTCCCAGGAATAAGGTTTGCTGGGGACTCTGTCCCACACATAAGGAATGAACAAGGATTAACAATATCAGATAAAGAAGTTGTCTTACCATAATGTTCCATCTGTATTGTTGATCCTTGTTCAGTCATTACGACCCTCCCTCCTTCCCCCTCCTGTGGCTTCTAGTGGATCTCACCATTTGGTTTTATTAGGTCATTTGACCAGAGGTAACCTCTACCTTCTTTTGACTTGCAAACTCAATCTGAGGTAACAGGTAGAGGGGAACTCTGGGTAAGAGTTTTAGCTCGAGAGTTTGTAGCTGACGCGAGCTTGGAAGATGGCCGGCTCGGTTCTGAGGTCGGAACCGATACCCACATGTAATGACTGAATGAGGATCAACAATACAGATGGAACATTATGGTAAGACATAACTTCTTTATTTATGCAGTCAATAACTGGTCATCTTTTTTTTGTGTGTGTGATGGCCAGCCACTTGGATTCACCAGATGTGCTATTGTGTGATATTAATGTGTGCATTTGTGCCTCCTAGTTTGAGTTATAACATGAGGCCAGAAAGCAGTTGAAACAGGAACATTGAGCTTCTGGGGGAAAGTTAACCAACACCCACTGAATTAAGTGGAGGAGGCATTACTGTGTTGCATGCTTGAATACTACGGTGGAGCAGGTGAACATAGGTACTGGGTGCATGGGGCTCATGACTACCCAAGTGAACCTTAAGATTTTTATCTTCAATTATGTGCAGAATTAAAAGTGGAAGGTAGGGTGAGGCAGAGAAGATGAGTTAAAACATACTGAAGGAATGTACCTGGATGTTAAAATCTTAAGAGACATTTAAAATAGCAAAAAAAAAACTAAATAAAAGGACAAATAAAAAGACTAAGGAAAGCTTGGAGCTTGTTACTATTATGGAGGGTATGGGTTGAAGGGCAGGACAAAACAATCTGACCAATATCAATTGCTGGTCCTGAGAGGAAACCTTAAAGGTAGTGTTAGTGTAAAGCCGGAAAAGTGGTAGCTAGTGTTGGAACCAGCTACAGTGTGGAGTTGGATTTATTGAAGCCTGATGATTAAGGGAAAATAAACAAACACTTGTGTTGGTAGGTAGAAAGTGATAAGCAAGCAACCTCTAACTGACCTGGTAACTGCAAATGCAATATGACTGTAATAACAGGAAGGCAATGTAGACTGTATAAACAAAATGAAAAAAAATTCTTGGGGAGAAGTTCTGCATATCAAGCCAGATAAAAGTCCATGTGGTAACTAGAGGAATAGCTTTTCTGAATCCCTGGGGAAGGACCTGAAGTCAACATTCAGTATTAATGCTATTAAGTACATTGATGGAACTGGATTCTACTATCAAAGTTTAAAGGTAAAGTCACTGTGACACCCGTGCCCTGGCCCAACAATCAAGGAGCCTCAATCCTCACCACTAACACCAGAGAAGGTAGGATAACAAATACACACAGTAAAGTACAATTTCCCTTAAGTGCACACAGAGACCACAGTCAGTATGGGGCTGGTTGCTCCCCAGGTCCCCAATAAGTCTCCCCACTGACACAGCTATAGGGTCCAGATCTCAGCCTAGCTGGCAAGCTAACCTCCAGTACCCTCTCTGTCCAACCAGTGCTTCGTGTCCCTGCCCAGGTAGCTGACACACACACTTTGAGATAAGTATTTATACAACTTCACAGACACTCCTGGGAAATGCTGAGACAGATTCTCCAGCTGTGCCCCTTTACCCAGACTATACAGTAGTAATTACTGCCACCACCAGCTAATAATTATCAGCTACCCAAAGGCCCTTAAAAGGGTGTCCAATTATTACTGTGCAATATTATTATTGAATTGGTAAGTGTGACTAATCAGTCTTAAGGCTTATTAGAGTGGCTTAGTTCAAGATCACTTATAACCATGCAATGTATTCTAGAGCTTACTTATCTCCACACAAACCAGCCACAGCTGAAAGGGTTTTAAAAATATTTAATAATAAATACTAGAAACACAAGACAATACTACTACACCACAGTGCTATTCAAGAGTTCAGAGATCACACAGAAACTTAAAATAATTCTGTAGTACAGTTTTGACATAACAGAAAAACAGTCTAACTTTTTTCTAATTTCCTATTACTACAAGAAAACATACTTCTGAAATAACATACTTAAGACAACAGGCAGTGCTGAGGTTGGATATCCAAGATCAAAATGCTTAATAATCTCTGGTTCTCACTGTTTAAATTGAAACTGCAGTTCTGATAAAATATTACATCATTTGTTTACACTTTCTTGGTTCCCAGGCCACAGAAGCTACATTATTTTACACTTAGAGCAATAAAGGACATTCCACATGTAAATTCTGGTCATTAACTTTAGCCTTAAATCAATAGGCAGGATGCTTACTACAAACTCATCAACTCCAAAGGAATAGACAAGTAATTTTAATTTCAAAGGACCAATAAGAAATGCTTGACTTAGTTTTCCTTACAGCAGATGGCAATGTTGCCATGAAACAGCATTTCTTTACATTTAAGACACAAGCCTGTATTTTACATTAATTACAAATGCCAGAAATATGTATCAAATTCTATTTGACTAGGCTGGCAGCCTTCACCCTTCTCTACCAGTCTTCACAGTCACAAAAAAGGCAATCTCATCCAACACCAACAATAACTGTTCTTGCAAATGGAAAACTGTGATTAAATGTTTTAACCCTAGCTGGATTTAGATCCAGGAGTCCAAAACCTTGGGGAGGTATTTTAATCCAAGCTGGTTAGTAGTACATGTGATGGTCTAGTTTTCTAAGGTTGAATATACATTTGATCAAACTAGGTGCCTTTCCAGCACTGAGTCTCACCTGCCATTTGTGTTCTTTTTTTCTCAAGTTTGTTGTTGATACTACCTTGTAATGGTCCAGCCATAATTCTATTGAGGATGTAGAACTAGAATGAGTTGTGGCCAGATTTTTCACTGGCATGCTTCACAAGAGCACTTGTGGGTGCTGTTTTATGCCAGTACAATGTCAGACAGTCCTGACGTTTTAGCTTGTTGATGGTCTTACCCACATAAAAGGCTTGGTATACCACAATGTCGGTATTGTAGTTACCATAGAAGGTGGTGCTACTGTAGTATTTCTTATTAGAACATCAAAAGCCAGTTTTATCACTCATAAGTTTGTAGTAGTTGCAAGGGAAAATACCAGGGGGTAAATTGCATGGTTGTTGTAATGTATTGTTCTCTGGGAAATCTCAGCTTTTCCTATTTCTTCTTAAAGTAAAGCTGGGTCTCAGTGGCAAGATTTTGAGGATATTGTTCCCCACTCAGGTATAATAAATACACAAAACTGGGCATAAGTCCCTACATTACCAGATGGTTAGCCAATTGGCTCACAGACAGGACATATGTGGTTAAAGTGAACAAATCCAGATCCAGCAAGAGGCCAGTTACTAGGGGAATGCCACAGGTCTCAGTGCTGAGACCACTCCTGTTCAGAATATACTTCTCTGATGTCAAGGCTAATGTGGAAGGCTTCTGTATGACAAAGTTTGCCAATGACTGCATACTGGGGGCAATCACTGACTGTCCTAATGATGTACATATCCTTCAGCAGGGTCAAGATCACATACATTATAGGTGCCAGAACTATGGCCTAAAACTAAATGCAAAAAAATATATTATCATAGTGTTTGGGAAATCAAATACCCCTAAGAGTAGACTTGGGTGAGAGATCTGGGTACACAGATAGTAGCCTGAACTTTGACCACCATAAGTCCTTCTATGTGGCAAAACGTATAAGTAAAGATATGTTATCTAGATCCAAGGAAATTATAATCCCAATGTACTCGTCCCTAATTGAGTACAATGTGCTACTTGTCATGTACTTGAATAGGCACTTACAGCAGCTGGAACAACCTCAGAGGTTCCTCACAAAGAAAATACAGGGTGTAAACAACATGCCCTATGCAGATAGACTAAAAGCCCTATCCCTTTACTCTATCACCTACCGACTATTAAGGAGTGACTTATCCCTGACCTACAAACCATTTGCAAATCCAGCCCGGATGGAGCTGCTTTACATCTGCAAGTCAAACAGCATGAGGGTCACCCAATCTAGGAATCTAAGCTTAGTCAGCGACTCAAACAAAGCACGATGGAGAGACAGAGAAGTATCTCAGAGATTGCCCCTTCTTGGATATAGGCTTCCTGTTCACAATAAGCACAGCCATTCTCTGGCCCTCTTCAAATGCAATTGGAATCACAAATTCATACCTAGGGTGGTGCCTATGTCCCTTATGGACAGGGGCAATCTGTAAGGTACAGAAGGCATAGGCACAAATCCATGCCATCCTCTTGACCTAGGGGCTATATATTGGGTAAAAGCAGGTTATACTGGCTACGCTTGTAAGAACTCTAAGATGTTAGCCTAGTAATTTCCTATGAATGTCATGGCACATTTGCTGCTGAGCAGTCAATGTTTTTCATGTTTCCTGGGGTAGCTATAACAAATGTCTGCACCTGACTTCCCTTTGTAAAGTAGTCACTGTAGACATTGTTACCTGCCATCATCCTCAAAGTGTTCATATGGGTTTGAAGATACTGGTGTAGAGATGCATGGATGCAATGTCAGAATGTGCTTGGCTTTGTGATACACTGACACCTTCTGCAGAGTTGCTAAGATGTTGCAGGGGTGAGACATCCTGCCATTAAATGTGGGGACTGTGTGCCACTTTGCACGGGCTGCCTCATAAACGTAACTATATTATCATCTTAACAGCAATTTTGATATTCTCCAACTTTATTCATATAGTGGAACTGTTTATTGCTGCTGCTGACCCTAGAAAAAATGACTTGAATATATAGTTAAAGGAGGTGTGGGGGGCACTTACCATGCACACTGCCTTCATTGCCATTCTATGCAGATTTACCCATTAATAGTAATTGTCACATGTTTAATATCATTCCTTGTCAGCATTCAATTCTCTATATAAATGTGTTACTGTTTTTAAACCAACCTTCCTAAGCAGACAAGTGCTGCTGCAGATGTTGGTAATAGCCAGTGTCCACACCACCTCTGATTATTCTAGTGCTATCATCTTTGTGTCACAGTCATCCCTATAGATGGACAGGAGATATTTCTCTTCTGGTGTTAATGGGATAATTGTTGGAGGCCCCCCTCCGGTACTGGTTTGGGTAATTGTATTCTGCATCTCCTTGTTTTTAGCATGCCCTACCATATCATTTGCCCTCTTCTTGCACTGTCTCAATGTGCAGTTTCTGCCACCCATTGATTAATGTTCAGGACAACTTGATTCCAAGGTTTTGTGCTCTCAGCTTGTTTGGGATTTCTCATTTGTCCTAATGGCTGCCATAAGGATGCAATTTTCTTCACAGCTGAACTTATCCTTTTTCCATTTTGATCCCTTGTTTTGCATCATTTCTGCACACAAAAAAGGCCACAGTCATACTCCAAAAACTTGTAATCATCAGTCAAGTAGCACAACAAGGAATACATGACATTAAGGTGTAATACTTCCAATAGGCACGGTACAGCAATACAAATAAGAATAAAAATTGATTATTGCACATTGTTTTTTTTTTTTTTTACATACCATATAAATTGAATGAGAATGTATTCCTTTAAAAAAAACATATATGTGACACTGATTTTTTGGTTAAACCAAATTTGCTAATAACAGTATGTAGTCTAATGCCCCTGTTTGATAACACATCCCAGTGGGAGCAGTTCTAAACCTTTTCATTTTGATTCTGGCTCCTTTAAGAATGGCAGCACTTGTTAAGGCATGAGGCCACGCTTCAAGCTGTCCTTATAAGGAGATCAAAACCATGGTCTACCTTCTCAAGGAAGTCATAGCTAGAAAAGATAGTGGCATTCACTAGAGGATCTGATTTTGAAAAAAAAAAAAAATGTCTGGAAGGAGATGGGTAAACACCTGGAAATGCAATAAAACAATATACAAAACAGGCTGAGGCAATTGAAGCAGCTACAAAAACAAAATGTATTAAGAAAAATGGTAAGCGCTTTCACAGTTCACCCACTTCTTAAGACCATAGACAAAGAGCACATAAAATCAGCAGTATTTAAAAGAATAAAAACCAATCGGGTCACAATAATTAAATCAGAACCAATAATAAAAAAAAAACTGTGTGAAAAGTACGGCCTCACTACAGATTGCCTAGTGCAACTCACAGCTTCAATAGTAGCATCAATTTCAGATGACGATTGCCTGTGCGAATTCATGTGCCAATATAGTACTGGCCCAATGGGAACATGAGAAACTGTTTGTGACCGACATCTTTAATACAAGTTTGCTATTATAAGCATTTTATTACTAATATCTTTAATACAAGTTTGCTATTATAAGCATTTTGTTGATTATGTATTTCTTATTTGGGGAGCTACACATCGACAGCTGATTGAGTTTATTAGTTTTCTTCATGTTTCTACCATCTTTTTTTGATTTAGCTTACATGCTTATGATAGTATTGATTTTCTTGAGGTTTCTGTACATAAGGGCATGTTAGGACAAATTGCATACTAGTATTTACAGGGAGCCATTTAAGAAACACAAGTATGCATCCTCGGCATGTGCCCAGGAATGCACTGAAAGGTCAAGGTATTAGGGTCATGAAGTTGCATGATAGTGAAGAGATGTTAGTAAAAGCATTAGTTTGACTTGGATCTGACTTCATAGCCAGGGGCTATTCATTAACTGAAGCTGATGCTACTATTGAAGCTGGGAGTTGCACTAGGCAATCTGTAGTGAGCCCCTACTTTTCAGATATGAGCAATGTAGCTCAGCATACTGATATCGCTTAATGAGATACAGAACCTAGGTTTTGTTGACATATTCGCGTAATATAAATCTTGTATGTGAGGTCATAAGGAGGAACTAGCCCATTATTATGACCAATCATGAACTTAAGGGTATATTAGGTTCCTCACCTATTTTGTTTTTAAAAACAATAGGCCCTTGAAACAACATCTTTGGTATAAACAGTTAATGAGGGCAGGTTTAGATCAGAGCAGCTGGGTAAGGCTTGTAATAGTATATGGAGTACACTGTTTATTGTACAGCCTAGATCAGGCAAGCCTATTTATTTTAACTTTTATGCAGACTGTAATTACCTCATTTAGCACAGTGAAGGAAATGTGTAGGTAAAACTAATCGTACCCTTAAAGAGAGAATATTGGAACACTGCAATGATACAAAAAAAAAATCAGAAACCTACCAGTGCATTGGTTAAGCACATTTTAGATATGGGTTCTGAACATACTTTTACAGGTTTGATTAAGCCCGTCCAAAATTGATATTAGGGGGGGGGTGATATCAGTAACAGAACTGAATATAGAGAGTTGCAATGGAGCATTGATTTTAAGGCCAATTCTGCTCCTGGCCTTAATGACTATGTCTCTAAAACCAGTCCTTAGGAGCAGACCTCCATTTCATTAGTTTTTTATTGGGTCTGATTTAATTAGTGACCTAATTGGTTTTTGTTTTTTAAAACTTCTACAATTCAGTACAGGCATCATTTTCAAATCTAGGTGCTTAGGAGTTCCCTCTCTCTTCTCCCCCCTTGGCTGACCTGGTGTGACTTAGTTTGAACTCTTCAAAACAGAGTCTACAGGACTGCAATTGGTCAGCATAACAAAATCAGTTTCTCTCAGCATTTAAGCAGATTGAACTCTACATTTACCTACAAAACTAAGTCTACAAGACTGCAGTTGGTCACCATAACAAAATTAGTTTCTTTCAGCATTTAAGCAGAGTAGGTTGCACACAAAAAGCATTTGTTAAGCTTTCACTTAGTGCTATGTAATTAAGCAGGTCACCATTTTGGTCAGTCATAGGGCTCTTTTTCTACTTGAGTGTTTGCCTCCTTCCCCTGTAACTTAATTAAACTGACTCTTACATTAAGAGCTATAATACTTACTTTATAGCTTTAGGACTGTAAACTGCAATAGCCCCGCTATGCTCGGGCTCTCTTCGCCCCCCTCCCTGCCAATACCTCTAAATTTAAAGTACTATAGCCACTCCCCCACTTTCTAGATCCTATCTGCTTTAATCTGGGATAATTCCTCCCCATCCCCATTCTTCTACCTACATTTTAATAGCACCTATTAGCTTTCATCTGGCATTCTCCCATCCCCCTTCCAGTACCTTTACCTCACCACTCTATCTTCTGGTGTTGCATCACCAGGTAAAACAGTTCCTTAACTCACTAGCTGAATCACAAATAATGATATACTCCTCTTTACTACCCCTCTTGTTCGCACCATACCTCCTTACCTTGTATGAAAACCAGTTTCACACGAGATTTCAGGTCCCGAAAGCCCATACTATCACCCCAGCTGTAAATCCTCCCAGCTTCAACCATACTTACAGTACCAGGGGTCCTATCCAATATCTTGTTCAGTCTATCAGCATCTCAATCCCAGGCACATTAGCTCTAGATCCAAACACTACCACAAACTAAAACAAATTCCTGAAGTTCATCACCAAGTATAGACTTAACCCAATACTTGGTGGTGATATTCACCCCAACCCTGGCCCACCCACTTCAGATACACATACCCACTCTACTTGCAATCTAAGTAACAAACCTACAATTAATAGGTCAACTAACACCCTCCTAGCCTGTCATCTCAGTATTAGAAGCATTAATAACAAGGCACATGAATTGCATGCACTTCTGGATGTCCACTCCCCTGAGATTCTCTGTTTATCTGAAACCTGGTTAAAACCCAACACTACAGAAAATGAACTGTTAGGGTACAACATGCAAAGGCTGGATCATGCTTCCAGGAAGGGGGGTGGGATAGCTGTACTCTATATAAATCTGAGTTGAATGTCACCATAGATGTAATATAACCACCTCAGATTAATAACTCACCTTAGATTAATAACTCAGAGATTCTTGCCACCAAATTGCAACTTAATAAAAATAAATGCATTAATACCATCTGTATGTACATTCCCCCAGGTAATATATATATACACTTGAAGATATCCTGCACTGGCTATCATGTTACTACCCCCAAGAAACCCTACTACTTGGAGACTTTAACATAGACTGATGCACCTGTTCCTCAGAATCCCCAACCACCCATATTAACCTGCATGCATTTACACAAATCATATCCACCCCTACCAGGATACATAAACCCAACCAAAAAGAAAGCATACTAGACTGGGTACTCAGTTACCCCCAACTGTACTCCTCTGGTACCCTCCCTGATGGCCTAAGCTATCACCTTCTCATTTATGTAATTAAGCACAAAGCCATTCATTCCGAACAACCCTTACTCAGAAAGGTTAGAAACAATAAAAACTTTGACCCTGCCAAAATCCAACAAGAACTAAACTCATGTAATTGGTCTATTCTAAAACACCTCCCCTTAGAGGAAGCAGTAGCATACTTTAACAAATTCCTTGAGATCATTGATTTGCATGCACCTGTTCATTCAAATAGAACAAAGGCAAAAACTGTGCCATGCCTTTCTAAAGAGTCTAAACTCAAAATTACCCTTAGAAACAAAGCATGGGCTTTATGGCATTCTTCTAAAGACCCCCCAAGATCACATTAAATGCAGGCAATCCAGGAATGAAACTAAAAAATCCATTTTACAAGACAAAAAACAATACTACTGTAATTTACAGACAGTAAATCAAAATAACCCACAGAAGTTTTGGGCAGGTTTAAATCTACTACATATTGGACAAACTTCAACCCCAATCCCTGCTGCTGCTACTGATAAACCCCCTGAAGATGTTTGACAGTTTTAACCAATTCTTTACTGAGACAATTCAAGCCCTAGCTAGCCAACTACCTCCTAGCTCCCGTGGTCCTGAAAGTACCACCCCTAGAAACCTACTCGCGTTCAGCTTCCAACCAGTCACCACTTCACTTATCCATACCGTGATCAAAAATTTAAAACCCACTACACTTTCTGCTGATCAACTCCCTGCAGAGTACCTACAAAAATCAGCTGATGCTATTGCTTACCCTGGTCTCAATACTAATCAATCGAACCATAGTAGAAGCTAAAATTCCCACCATCTGGAAAATATCCTATGTAATCCCATTTCACAAAGGAGGCAGCTCTACTGACTACTCCAATTATAGGCCAATAGCTATACTCTCTCCACTTGCAAAGATTATGGAAAAATGTATTCATAGACAACTCATGCACCACCTAATCTAGAATCACTTTATGGCAGACACTCACAGCATGGCTTCCATCCTCATCACAGCACTACTTCAGCCCTCCTAGCCTTTACCAACACCATAAACGCAACAATAATTATATATCCTCAGCCCTCTTCTTGGATCTTTCCAAAGCATTCGATATGGTTGATCACCAACTTTTAATCCACACCCTGCAAACATTCTGTCTAGATACTAGAGCCCTTCAATGGTTTCAATCCTACCTGAATGGTCGACAGTAGGCTGTCCTCTGGCAGAACAAACTCTCTAATCTTCTACCTAACACCCTTGGACTACCACAAGGCTCTGTCTTAGTGCCCTTGCTGTTCTCCATCTTCATTAAAGACCTTTATACTGTCATCCCAGAAGTCAGCTGTATCCAATATGCTGATGACTCTACTCTGATTTGCGCGGCCACACGGCCACATCTTCAATAGAGTTATGGTCAGCCACCCAGACCACCTTTAATACAATAGAAAACTGTCTCTGAACATAGTCTGATCCTAAATCCCAAAAAAACTAAAATGCTGTTATTTTCACCAACATGGTCTACCACTTTCACCTTTACCATAAATTCAAATGATGGCACAATAATCTCCCCTGACCCTTCTACAAAACTATTAAGTGTCATCATAGATAATAATCTAAAATTCGACCTATCAAAACCATCTATAAAAAACTAGGGTCACTTTACAGAATAAAAGCCTTCCTTAACCCCTCCAGCTAAAATTGCCATAGCTCAGTCACATTCTTTCAACCCTTCTGTATGCATCCCCTCTACTCTCGAATTTAAACAAGACTGTCCTTAAACTCTAAATTTGCTATAACCACATTGCCAGGTTTGCCACTGGGCTGCCTTTTAGGACACATCATTGCATCAATCTAAATCAGCTTGGGTGGCTTGAACTACCCAGCCTAATCCAGTATCGCCAACTGATTATGGCCTATAAAATCCTCTATAATCCTGCACTTAAAAATATTAACACCCCCTATAACAATCCTAGACCACTTCAATCCTCTAACAAACTACTAATTCAGACTAGCAAAATTAATAACAGCCGGTGACTCTCTCTTTGCAAACTCTAAGTAGACCCTGGAACTCTCTTCCAGCTGATATTACCTTACTTTCTACTTTAGGTCAATTTAAAACTAGACACAAACAACATTTGGCACTTAACTGGCTATGTCAATGTATCAAGCTTGGCTAACACTCTCTAGAATGTGTAAAAATCTGTTAACCATTTTACTGTGTAATTTAATCCCGATTTATGCTTGGGATTAACTCTAACCTGTGGAGCTTGCTTACTTATGTAATCACTGTAAATAGTCTGTTTGTAATATGTTCATAGGTTCATACTAGGCTAACTGCCTTTGCAAGCCATTGTAAGCCTAGCCAATTATCCCTTGTGAGACTCAAACCCTGCACCTTGTGTTTGTAAGGCAAACACCTTAACCATTAGGCCACCCTCCCACCCATAATGCTGTATCTGCTTACCCTTGGAGCTTTTCTCCCCGGGCCTCTGCTGAAAATGGACATTCATCCAGTGAGACTATCCCGGTCAACAAATGTAAAATAAAAATTAAAAAAATAAATACTGCTGATTTTGTGTGTCATTTGTCTATAGTCTGAAGAAGTGGGTGAACCATTTTTCTTAATTTAATTTTTATAGCTGTTTCAGTTGCCTCAGCTTATTTTGGATATTGCTGTATTACATTTTTTTGTGTCCTTGGTCCACAGCTCAATGTTTTTTACTTCTTATATTTAAACACCTGGAAACCCTGACAGAGATCACCTGCTGTAGTCAGCAGTGGCATCACAGGTACGACAACCTATAGAAGCACAGGCTATACCAGCTGCTAAGTACATTGACCAGGTAAAGGCAAGAAGGCCAGAGTTCTGTAGTAAGTATAAGTTTTGTGGGGGGGGGGGGTCATATTTCTCTTAAGTTAGACACACAAGACTTTTACAGATCAAAAATCCCCTGGAGTGACTGAGGCATGTATCTCCAGGTTAGGAGAACTCACCCTCTGTGAATATCCTTGCAGGGTAAGGCACCCAGCACACGGCAGTCTAACCTGCTTGAATGGGGGCTTTGGGACTTGGTTGTGGACATGCTGGAGGAGGTAGTTCACAGATTCAGCTGTAGAAGCCTTATTTCATGTTGAAAACATGCTGTCACACTGGTTGCAAACCACAGCACCACCACAGGCCTCCAAGTCGACGTTTGGGTCCTCCACTGCATCACCATCTGCCAGAGGAAACATTTGAGGCTCTGTGGGCTGGTATAGTAAAAATAAAACTGCTGTCACCAGGCTGTATGGCATAAAATAAACTTTAATAAAACAGCAAATAAAACATCTGCAGGTAAAAAGAAAATGGAAACTAAATTTATTTTGGCAGAATTTAGATTTGGTTGGTTTGCCTCCATTATAATCCTATCTAGTTGATGCATCCTATTTTTTAACATGTGAATCATTCAGTGTGTCCATTGTTTTTATTTGGGAGGTAAGAACCAATAATACCAGTACATTGGCACTTAACAGTCCCATATCAGAGAATAGAATTATCACACCTCTCCTTTTTAACATAATTTTTGTCATTTTATAATCTCTTTATATTCTCTGTATCAGTACTAGCTCCTTCAGGGTACACTGTGGAATAATCTGGACCTTTTCTTCGTAAGTCACCATAGGTCTTTGGTTGTAAAAATTTGTAATTGGGCTCAAGGCCATACATGACTTCTCTGTAAGAAGATGATTGTCCTCACAGGGATTAAATGTAATAAAATTTGTCATATTTCTCAAAGTTTTGTTAAGGTCATCAGACTGGATGGTAGAGACATCTGGGGACACTGACATTCAGTGCTGAACAGAATTCTTAACATTTTTGTCATCTAAATTAGACTCTTTATTCATATGAAACTGAATGCCCATAGCAGAACTGTAACTAGGTCAGCTAGTGCCCTGTGCAGTTCCTGAAATGGTACCACCCTCAACTAAACAGAGGAGAAAAAAAAAAACAGCTCGTTATACTGAATCACCACACACTGAGCTCCAACAGTAGATGCAAATGCATCTGCAGTATTGACATGTACGAATGCCGGTACTACACTCTTATACCCCCTTAACAGCTTGCACACTAGCTATGGCTCTGATCCATACAATTAACATTTTGTAGTTCTAAGGCCATGTAGCAGGCTGTTATTGATCTCACATGGTACAATGTCTGGGTAGCAGGAGACTGTCACAAACAGAATGTATGGATACCTTTTCAAAGTCAACAGCATAATCCCAGTAACATCTATGCCTAATTGTACAAAAGCAGAGAGTGGCAAAGAGTGCTTTTTAATGGTGCCCAAGCTGGGTTATGAATGCTAAATGTACTGTATTTGCCTATACCTTGAACCATGCCAGGCGACGCAGACATGGTAAGTATCCTTTTATATGTTCAGGGTTGACTCTTTAGGTATTTAAGACAGGATCAAGGGCTGAAGAGTACAGCGCATGAATATTTAAGTTGCAGCAAACTTTTCCAGCTCACGACCAAAAAGATATGAATACAAATTGGTTTCACCCAAAACAACTTCATCAGTGCAGCTCCAAAACCATCATCTGATATGACAATGCTGTTTTAAGTTGGATATTGCTAGAACTTTGTTTGCAGAGGGCTACTTAAGAAAAATACCCCCCCCCCCACCTCAGTTCATTTCATTTCATCTAGTGATGGTACTAGACATAGTCAGTTCTGTGAGAAGGGAAGCCAAATTAGCAAGGTGAGGCATAAACCACAGATACTAAATAACCAGACCCAAGAAGGCCTTTACCTAGGATTGGTCGATATCAGCCTTGAACAGTCTCAACCATTCCCACACCTATGGCTTTCACCAGGCCCCTACCCACAATACAGGGGATATCACTTTACCATTTATCATGCGACAGCTTTGTTCTTTTAAAGCAAGTTACAGACCAGGGCCTTAGACTAATTTTGTATTGCAGGCATACCCAAAGCAATCACAGTTGTGACATGTCCACTTTCTCTACCAGTATGACAGGGTTGCTATATTGCCTTTGGATATTAACTCAGAAATCAAGCTTTGCCATTTTAGAGAATACACACTGTAGTTTGGACAAGTCTTTGTATAAAATCAGGCATGTTTTGTTGTTTCAATGTCTGAATAAAGATGTTACTTTCACTTAGTAATGGGAAATTAAAAGGCAACGGTGCTTGAAGTACTTCAGCATAATAGCAGCTTTTCCTCTGGCTATATAAACTAATTATGTGGCTCTTCCTTATGCAAATTTCCTCACTTAACTCTACAGCATTCCCCAGTTCCAAAAGAAGAATGCTTTCCCCACATATAATGTATATGTATTGCATGGAGCACAGTGATTACACTCCAATAACAGTTACACATCCTGGTTCAGAGCTGTTCTGGCATGAGACCCGATCTTAACAGTGCTTAGAAGGGTACTGTTAATTGTTATTCACCACCTACATGCTAAGATCGCATTTGGCACTAAAAGCAGACAGTACTAGTGAACAGCAGCAGTAAAACATCTAAAATCCACTTGTGCCTGCTACATTTAGGAACAAACTGCTTCCCCTGGACAGGGAATACATAACAAACCAGTTCCCCAATGCTTTACAGGTTTTGAAAGCCAGTACAATACTTTTTTTTTTTTTTTTTTTTAAATTTTACTTTCTGTAACTAGTAGTACATGGAGTAGAAAGCTCTTCATGCACTACAAAGAATTATAACTGGATCTCCAATTGTAACACTCGATATAGATGCTAAGATTCACCTACAATCACAATCCTCTATATCTATTAGACCTTCCTCAGTGCAGAACTCTCAAGTAAAGACCACGCAATTTTTTAATGTAGGCCTTACTCAACATTTTAGCAAAATGGTTGTTGTAAAATACATCCAGAAAACTCTCAAAATAGTACTCTAGTCATACAATATGGATTCCACCATACTTAGAGATGACACAGTCTTAGTACATGCGAGTGTAAATGCCTAGAGAGGCATGATGGAGCTTTTGGAATATCAATCCAGCTTGGAGCAGTGTTCTAACCATCAAGAATTATGCCACAATACAAAGAAAAGATTAAAGATTTCAAAAACTTTGCTTAGCTTCTGGTA
This sequence comes from Protopterus annectens, assembly GCF_019279795.1. NCBI lineage: Eukaryota > Metazoa > Chordata > Ceratodontiformes > Protopteridae > Protopterus > Protopterus annectens. The sequence continues at coordinate 728,774,523 of NC_056737.1, read as the reverse complement.
TCTTTTAAAGAGGGTATGTCAGCCTGGGAAGAGATGTGAGACTGTCTCAACTGCTTTGGGAAGGACCTACACCTCCCCCACAAGGCTTTTGACATTAGCTAAATATTTGTCCATCAACACAGTGTTTTACACAATTTCTTCTAAAGCTTCCAATATAAGTAAACAGAATCCAGGTAACATTAAGGTATTCCTGCTCAATCCTTTAACAAGAGACTCCACTTCCCACAAGCATTCCTTACCACGGAAAACATGGATATATACATGACCACAGAGACTATGTTCAAGATCATTCATTGAAAGCATGCCATCAGTGCATGGTTTCATGTCCATCACACATTCAGACCCACCACATTAGAAAAAGGCACTAAAGGTCTTGGTGCCTCCCTGTTCTTAAAAAAACAATCTCCAGACTAGTTGGACAAGATAATGACCTGGAACTCCTCCACATCCAACTTATTATTAATAAAAGCCCTTATAATATCATAGCTAACTACAGCCCCCCCCCCCCTTACCCATCTAACCAATATGAAATTCATGTGCATTAAGCCAAACACCATTATCTTAGGGGGCTTCAACTACCCCTTAATAAACGGAGAGATTTATATATCCTCAAACATGGATGTCTAGAGATTTCTGGACATCAATACAAACTCTACAGACCAGTTAGTCCAGACCCCAATCAGGGATGATAAAATCTGCATTTAGTCCTTACCAATATAGAACAGCTTTGCTCCCCACTAATTGTAACTTCCTCCCTGGTCTGATTGGTCAAATCAGACCACAAGTCAATCACATTCACCAGAAGACCAATTCCTGAAGCATCTTTCAGTACTATGTTATTCACAGATTAGAGGAAAGGTAATTCACCAAAACTGAGTGATGACCTGACTAAATTCAAAAGCCCATTCAGTCCTGATGACCCCACTGCCTATGCAGAATTCTTCATTGCCAAATTTTATGGACATGTAAATAGTGCTGCATAGATGACCCCCTCAAAAATAAATAAAATATCAAATTGTAAAAAAAACTCCTATGGTAAAATGAAAATAAACAAGCTCAATAAAAGAAAAAAAAATGCATACAAAAATAAATTTAACTCCTCAAGATGACAAAAACACTCTTACTAAACAAGAAACTCCAGACCCTCATCAAATCAAATCCAGATACGAGGTAAAACAGCCCCAAAAAATCCCACCAAAATAGACCCAAGTGGGATAAAGCGGTTTAATAATGTGCAACAGTAAACACCCTATCTAGTACCCCAGCCTCTTGCCTTCAAAGGATAAAAAAACAGTGCACCCCTCACCATTTAAATACAGGTGGACCCCCTCCCTGATTAAATAATCAAGTCATTATACAATTAACACAGCAACTACACAAACCAATTACGAACATATTAAAAAACTTTTTATATACAATATAATTCTGGATTAATAAATTCAGAGAAAATTTGTTCTTACAACTTCAAAAGGTAATGTTAACTTCCAAATTAAGCCCCCTTGGATGAAGAGTCTTGTAATTCAAAATCATCCTGCTTTCAAACACATTCAACTTCCCCACAAAATCCACCCCCAAATGCTGATGGCTGAGCTAGTACAGAAAAAAAAGAAATTAGCATCAGAGCCAGAGTGAGCTGTATGATAATTTTCAGCCACTGAACTATTGCAATTGTGGTTCCTTATATTAACTAAATGCTTTATGATTTGTACCTTCACCTTCCTTTTGGTTTGCCCCATGTACCATTTAACCATCTTACAGCATTATGTAAAGCACCCCGCAAGAATCGCAACAAAACCCATCCCTAGAGACATATATCCTACCATTTATTTTAATATTGGATAAAATCCTAACTTTAAGACATATTTACAATGACCACAAGGGAAAGTACCACAAGAGTCCAAGAAGTTCCTTTCTGCCTGATTAGGGAGACTAACTAATTATTTTAAATTAAAATATCTCCCAAAAGAAAAGGCAATATGTTAGAAAACAAATGACCCAATTTTTCACCCAAATGTACTAGATACCACAAATCAGAAACTATGCCTTTCAGAATATCTGAAAAAGGTGTGAACTTGGTAACAAAAATATTTTCTTACTACTGTTCATGCTCTCCTTTTCCAGATTAAGTAACCCATTTAGGCACAAAAGTACCCTCCTACTTTTTTTTGGCTTGTAGTATCTCTGCAGAATAACCCAGATCAAGTAGCATACCCACAAACCTCTTCAAAATACTTTTCCTTAAACCTTTCCTCAGACACATTAGAAGAACCCCTCTTAAAACTCACCATATAGTAAAGAATGCATCAAGTGGGGCGGATGGATGCTTGAAGCATGTAAAAAATTGACAGCTGTAGGTTTTCTAAAAGGTTTAAATTGAATCTTCTGAAAGTCAAGATAAAACTCCACATACAAAAATTGTATATATGTGACTATATTCAAAACTACATTTAAATCCATGACCGTTATTATTCAACTCATCCATGAGCTCAACCAGCTGATTGAGTTGCCCCTTACAAATTAAAAACAAATCATACCTTTTATATCTTATCACCTGTTTAGAGAAAAACTTTTATACAAACTTTCACTCAGTCTTCCATATATATGATGCACCCCCATGGCAGTGCCACTCTAAGAAAAACTTCCTTACTAAAACAGAAATAATTGCAAGTTAAGCAAAATTCCAATAACTTGACATGATCCTTCAAGAGGGCCTAATCCTAAACAAATACTAAATGCCAAGAAGTGTATAATCATACCCTTTGGCAAACAACTCCCATTGTAACTATCAGATTGACAACACACCTTTGAAAATTGATCCTGTAGTTAGGGATCTGGGAAACTAGGTCTAACCTTTGATCACCATGTCTCCACTGTACTCTGCACTCATTAGGATGATCATTGAGTAAATACGTATCCAAATGCTTGTCACAACTGAATGACCACATCACTTTCTCACTAAAAAAATAAAGTGCCTAAATTGTAAAAACTATGCAGACCATCTCAAAGCAGTCAACATCTTCCCTGTATCATACAGGCTACTGAGAGGCAGACTCTTGTCTTTTGGATAGAGCCCTAACAGACTTTATTCTGTCAGGCATATTGCACATTCACAAGTCCAGTGATATAAACATTCATTCAAGGTATCTCAATCTGTTTTGCAAAATAAATAAAAAATGGAGGGATAGGTTTGCATTACAGAGAATACTGCTTATATGGCACCATCTTCCACTCCATAATGAAGCAAAATTCTTCTTACTGTATTCAAATGTAATTTGAATGAATGAATGGATGGATGGGTAACTTCAAATTCACCCCAATCTTAGCTCTCCTCCCCACATCACCACTGGATAGGTAAAATATGTAAATGCCCCAACCCATCTCTGGGTTATTTGCCTGAAAAATATAAGGGCTAAAAATTACCATGGAAATGTAAGGCTAGGCATTTTAAAATACTACAGATCACAAATTTAGTAAATAACTATGAACCTACCACAAATCCATTATTATTAAATGGGAAATGCAATCTTTGGGTTGATGAATGAATGCATTAAGGAAAACGTATTCATGTTATATTTTATTAGTCATTTCACCATATGGACAGAATTACACTTTGTTCCAAACACTGTAAAAGTACTCATTGCAGACAGCAGTAATAAAGCTAGCATCAGGATAAACATAGCAATGATAGTTGCAACTTTACTTGATGTCATCATTAAAAGACACGTGTGCAAGTTCACAATAAAAAAATATAATTTCTTTTGGTTATCAGCATGGAAGATTAATTTTTTGACACAGCAAAGCAAGTTGTATACAAATATAACTGTCATTTTCAACAGCTTATGACTAGACAGTCTGACCCAGACACTATTTTTAATTTTCATGGTATAGATACATTTCAGAATGAATCTGAATGCAGACATTGCATCTATGAATATATCCCATGGAATTGTTCAAAATATGTATCGCACCATCCAGTTACTTCTTAGAGAACTATATTCTTTACAAACTGCTACAACAGTGAACTGTACTGCAGCTCAGAAGAGCATTTTACTCTAGTTGTTGAGCTCTTTTACACTTTCATCATATCACGTTTAACTGAAGACAACTTGACATCCCCATGAATACCCACGGACTTTATTTCATGGAGTGGTTGTACACGATGCTTGAAGTCTAGTACGTGTTGTCCATTCACAGCCACTTTAACCATCTGATCAGTACATAGTAGTTTGAGCTAAAAATAAAAAAAAAAAATACTGCAATTAGCAAACTGCTGTTATTGACTATGCCAAACATCTTATTAGCAAGACTTGTGCTAGAGCAGGAATGAAGTAAAAACAGCCTTTACACTCCCACAATACTCAACAGTGAATATTTGGGCATATCTGTCCATGCATTTACATAAGCTAACATTTAATGTAACCCAGCATTCGGTTTTCTTTTTAAATTGCACTCACTGGACTCTGCAGCCATTATAGAAGGTTAGTTCATGAATTTTATACCCTATGGAAAACAGCTTCTGAACTAGCCTTAGTCTTCAGATTGTGATCTTTGTTATTGTACTATTACATTATTCCTTTAAACACTAAAGCTTCTCTCATATCTTTTTCAACAGTCTTTTCTTCCACGATAAGTATATTATAATCTGTCTTCATATTGGATTCCACTTCAGTTGCTTCAACATTATGGCTACCCTCCACTCTTGTCCACATATTTATGAGGATGATACATCCCTAGAACTGGCCAGCATACTTTATCAAGGTCTGATTAGTTTCCTATTTGCTGCTTTCCTGTCTATACATCCCCAAAGTACCCACCCAGTCTTGCATTCCAATTCCTCCCGATTTCCACTCTAGTACAAAACATACCATGGTCTCTAACAATTCTGCCATTACTGTTTCATCCATTCTGAACTGTGCACACTTCCTTTGCCCCTCATATGTTCAAGCAAGTTGCTACATATACAGCCACTCTTACAAAGTCCCATTCTACTAGTGTGCCATTTCTTATTTTACCTCATGGTCTTTATTTGGAAAGGGATGTTTTTCTTCCCCCATACAGATTTTCAAAATTTACAGATCTGTATAAACAGCCAAGCATCGACTAATGAAAGATTTCTGGACAAAACAGACATTGTCCATCTTTTTCCTCTGCAGAAGAGGTTTCACTGCTAATGATAAACCCAGCTTCACTGAATTCAGCTAAAAGTCTCTAGCTATCCTTTTGGGATATTTTAATTTAGTCCTAAATCACTGGTTTGGGTAGGCTAGACATCCGTGCAAGCAATGACCACATTTCAGCTCTTGCAGTAAAGCAGCAGCATCCCGCATATATTTGGTCATTGTTCCTCTCGTTCTTAAACCTGATTCTTTTATTATTGATTGCTTGCTCATGTTTTACCAGGTAAAGCCATCTTGCCCCTTTGGCGTAGAGTTATAGTTCTTAAATAACCTGCTCTCCTCCTTCCCCTAGTGATGACTTGATGCAGTCTCAGGAGTTGTGGAGGTCTGGTTTTGCACTTCAGGATATACTGAACTAATCTAAAAACACCCTGAAATTAAAAGAAACCATTACAAGTCTATTGTTCTCTGTGTTTTTAAAGAAATTGTCAGATGCGTCTTGTAGAATGAATTATGTAGTACCATAGAACAAGTTTGCAGTTTTCCATAGACTTCCACTATAAACTTGCAGAATATATGTTGGCTGTAATACTTGTGTATAGGTAGATCCCAAAACAAGCACACTGCTCATCAAGGGTGTGATATAACCTCCTGTGTGGTGTGGTCTTGTGTATAGGTAGATCCCAAAACAAGCACACTGCTCATCAAGGGTGTGATATAACCTCCTGTGGTGTGGTCTTGTGCTATAGAGTTGTAAGCCAGATATGGTCCATATTGCAAATGTCCACAAACCTACATAGATAAGCTCAGTGTGACCAATACACATCTCAAAAAATATATTGGTATAAAAAAATGCCATAAGATCAAGTAGCTTTGCTAGAGCAAAATCAGGCTCTTTAAAACTGTGCAATTTAAGTTCTCTAGCAAGACAATTGTACAATATACAGAAATTCTCAGTGCAGAACATTTTGGGCCCAGTTTTGTAAAACTGAAAAAAGATGCAAGAAAAGGTCAGGTCAGAAATCAATCTTTTTCTATGCTATATAAAACGGATCTTGCTTTGCAACAAATTCCAAGAACCTTCAACATGTACTACTTTTCATAGACAGCAGTGGGTTGCGAAGTACAGATCTCACATTGTGCCATCTAACTTCCAGAAGCTACATGAATCCAGATTTAGGATATCTACAAATCTGGAATCTTAGTCTAGGACTTGTTAGAATGGCATTGCAAAAGGAGATTCTAAAATCTTACTTTACATCAGCAGTTGGAGAGAACAGCCTTCCCAAGGAGGCTCAAACAGATCTAAAAATGTAGAGTATATCCAAATTAAGTGTATTCCGTACTAAAAATCAGGCAGGAAGACATCTTGTAAGTTATAAAGTGTGTGGACTTGACGATTTGGTGACATAGTATACCATACCAGGGCTGATTGGAGCAAGGCCTATAGTGATCTCCATCTGAGGTCCTTGACCTTAGAAATACATTGCATCATTGTAATGTTGTATGTAAATCAATCAGGCTACCTGCAGGAGGAATAATAGTAAATGAAAATGTGCATTTGACTGCAGATCAGTACTACAAGAATAATGTACTAATCCTGTTCTTGATACTTTCAGGTAAGCATGCTTGTGGGAGGGGAGTTATTGTGTTTCTGTATAGTGCAGTATATGTATTTTTCATATGGGGAGACTCCAATTACTTTGGGTGTACAGCAGACTTAATGATCTGGTGTTTAAAAAAGGGGGATTGCTATGAAATAATCTAATGTACTGCTCTAAAGCACTGAACTAACACTCTGTTAGGCTGCTGTATGCACATTTATGTGGGTTTAGTGGCATTTCTATAAAAATTAGAGTGACATATCATGGAAAGTTGTGTGTAATTTCTCAGGTTAAGGTAGAACTCCATTAGATCTTGTAATTGTCCTCTAGTGTAATGCTGAACCAGGTCATTATTACTACCTCTATATAGTTCGTGACACTGAACTGCATTTTTTACATCTAAAGCATCCAAAACAAGGGGACAAATTGCAGATTTCATCTGAGCTGACAGAACTACCACACGGTCCTAGGGGGAGTCCAACATTTACTTGCAGGATTATTTTGCGCAAGGGTTATATTTTATTGTGGATAAGTATTACAGACTTGTGCAGTGAGCAGGACGCCTACAGCAAAAGCCAAACCAGATAGATGGAGATATACTGTTACCTTCTATGTAAGGTAGGGAAGTCTGCAGTGATCTCCCTGTACTTTTCCAGAAAACAAAATTTGATAACTTTTACACAGCCTCAGGTTCCTTTTCTAGGCTGAAGGAGAATTTTGACCAAGATTCAAACCAGTAACTGCGCATCCTTTCTTTTGACCAAGATTCAAACCAGTAACTGCGCATCCTTTCTAAACGTCCCAACACAAACATGAAACCACATGATTTTAAATAACTGGACAATATGCAGTACGTGGATTGGGCACTCTAAAATTAGCCATAGGTGTTGAGTGCAGTGAAGGACTACCTCGGCAGGACTAGCCACCTGGCAGTGCAAACCATGGCTCTAGATGATGGTCCCTGTTGAAGTGACACCTATAGGAAAAGGGGTTTTGGGTGGCTGAATGATGCCTCTTTAAATATATAGTGCAAAATAACTGACATTAAACATCTTTCATGTAGTTATCTGGAATTCAATATAGATCAGTGATGCTCATCTAATCAAAATGAGAGTTGGAGATGCAGACGATAAAACTAATGCTTTTTAGGGAGTCTTCACTCCTTAACCACTCACACAAAAAGCAACTTGCCCCCATGTCTCACAAACATTTTACAAACTACAGCTGAGGTTGTGCCACACAGTAAAGAAATGGGCGTAGGTACTTTGGCAAGTTCGCCTTACAACGAACTAATCACTTCTCTTGTCTTGTGCTGGACTATGAAGTAATATGATGTCATAGTGTAATTTACATCTGGCCACCTTAATCCCACCCTGTAGTCAAAAAAGGTTTGCATCTCTCTCCATTGTAGATTCACTTCTCCCACAAATTCTTTGTTTGACCTAGTCAGATTCCAGAGAACCCCAGAGAACCCCACAGAACTGACTGCAAAAAAATTCAGTCCTCAGAAAAGTCACTATATTAGACTACCAAGATTCAGTAATCCAGCTGTTAATTAATATTAGTAATAATAATAAATGGGTAAATCTACTGAACGCAAGTGTGTTCTTTTCAAGGGTAACCTAGAAGCTCTGCATGGTAATGGAAGAAGAGTTAATGAAACCCTGGACAACAGGAATTAGTTGCTTAAATACTTTGCATTAACTAAACATTCTGGTACAAACCTTAGTTAGAAGGCCATATGAAAGAGGCAAAAATGTACAACTTAGAAATGAGAATCCCTGCATCCATCCATCTATCCTCAATACCCATTTTATACAATTCTGGGTCACAGGCTACTCAAAACATCAATACAGTAGGGAACAACCTTTGGTGGCATGCAGAAGTGATGCATATCTGCATGCATGAAAGCAGACAGACCAACACTCAAAGGAACAATATGGGTATTCCAAATTCACTATTTGCATTTTCCTGGGATGTAGAAAGTAGAGGCCCTTAAAGATTCATACGGGGGGAACCCCAGCCAGGCTCTAAACCAGAGAGCCTACAGTCGTAAAGCAGCAGTGCTAACTACTGTGTCAAAACCTGGGCTGCCTAACAAGTTCAGAAGTCCACTGCCTGTTATGCCTTACAGTAGGATTAATTCAACAATGCTGTTACCATGTTTTGGATTTGTTGTGTATGCTTTTGGCAGACTCTAGCATCAATCACTGCAAACTATTAAAGAATGTCATGGTCTCCCTAGCAGCAGCAGTAGATGACCTCTTAAATGCATTCTTTTTCAAAAGCACAGAGGTTAGTTGCTGTTCATTATAACAGCAAACTACTTTCTCAAACAGTGATTATACTCTGTCCTTAAAAAGGCCTGTTCTGGGTTAATTATATGAAAAACAGCCTTTTCAAAGACAGGGACCAGCATCATGCAACTATCCCACAAAATATAAAAAAAACACTATTGTACAAGGTGATGAATATAGATGTTTCAAGTGATATTACTGAAAGAGTATTTAAAGTAATTTAAAACAAATTGCTCTAATAATTCTAACCTACAAAAACATAAATTATGTATTCTAAAGTTACCATAACTTAGTTTATTCCATCATTATTAATATTGCAAATTATGATGTTTTACTATACAAATTATCCTCTATCATTTCAGTTTTTAATACTGCTGTATCCTGGTTGTCTGTTACTCTCTTCAATTGAGCCTGGGTCCTGGTTGAAAAGGGTCCTCTTAAAATGTTAACCAGGAAAATTGATTTAAGTTAACTGATCTTACAACAAGATACATTTAAGACTGATAAGGAAAGGACAATAGTAAAATTAAGAAAAACAGTAAAATTAACCTATCGATAAAGGATAAGGCTGTAATAAAAAAGCTAACAAGTACCAGTCCTAGTCTAGGTAAAAAAAATAAATAAATAATCTTGAACTAGTGACCATAACTGAAGAACAAGGTCCCATCATAAAACCCTCTATATGATGGGGTACCAGAAAATTGGGTATGCCATCTGTGGGAGAGACACGTAGTGATCAAGAAAGAATTGCTCACTACATAATTAAAAGGCAAAAAGACCATAACTGATCAAACTCACAGAAAGCAGACAGTTAATCACACAGAAAAATGTACACAACAGTTTGCTGAGAAGTGACAGGGAAATGGAGAAAATGATACAGCAGAAAACAAAATAAGACACCTGTTAACTACAGCATCTTAGCTGTAGCTCTCAAAGCAAGGCAATTCCTCACGCCACAGTTAAGCACGTCAGACATCTAGCCTGGAAACCACACAGGAATAGCAGTAGTTGCAGAGATGTGTTGATTCTCACATCAGGATGGAACAGTACGTGCATCACACCTGAAAGTTGTCAGCTGACTGGTTCACAGCCACCTTAGTACCTATACAGCAAAGTCAGTAAGATGCAAGGGGTATTTGGAAATCTGGAAGTGGGTTGACAAAATGAGAATGCTACATTTTGCTTGCTTCCTGTGGTACCAGAGTAGGAATGCATGAAAAATGCCATGACAGAGATTAACAGAGTTTGTGTGAAGCAAAAATGCAAATAAAAAAATGAAGTTCCCAAATTATTATAAGAGGTAGGGAAAATGTAGAGTTGTAAAGTAAAAAAATAAAACAGCAAGAAAAGCATGTAAAAGTCTAAAACAGCAGAGAATGAAGTTAGAATAGCAATAACCCAAACTGAAAAAATTGCAAGTGAGCAGTTATGAAGTAAACAGAGTATTTAACTGGTACACAACACAGAATGGAGTGGCAGGGTAACAGCATGAAGGTGATGTGGAATCTCCGTCACAGATGGTGCTCTGAATAAGGAATCAAAAGACACTTATATGGCTTGTGCTGCCTTGGTTACATAGATCCTAATGGGCCTTAGTGCAGTATCAAACAATTTACTGGGTGACCCTTCATGGTCTGATCTATACAAAGGAGCACATCAGGACTATGAATGAGGAGGCAGTTGTGGGAACTGCTGAGACTTGTGCTTAATTTTTTTTCCTGCCATATCAAACAGAGGATTGCCATCTGCAAAGAATGATAATGGAATTTTCCTGCAAGACACCATGGCTGAGAATAGGGGGAGTTAGCATGAAATTTGATATGTGGTCATTGGTATGAGCTCTACTCAGAGAACAGAAGTTCCTAGCAAGCTGGGTATTCTGTATTACAATTTAAGGGTCTGGACTTGACTCATGCACCCAGAGAAAAGGATACAGCTTTTGGAAAGGGTGTCTGCCTATTTTGATAACTTTCACTGTTATGAAATTAATCTTTGTCAAAGGAACACAGTCTCCAAAAAATCTTGGACTGCTTGGAAGCAATCTGAATTTAATCTCAATAGCTGGTGGACTTTCCTGTTTGGCTGCTTATTTAAGAGTTTTGAGAACTTATACCAGGTTTAAAGATGCACTGGATCGGACTCTCAAAAGGAACGTTTTATTGAACTGTATACATTCAGAGCCAAACCTCTTCTCACAATTTGACTGTTATGCTGAGGAAATGAGGTTTGGGTCAACTGTCCTAAAACTTTTTTTTTGGCAGGAAAGTTTCCAATTACTTTATTGAAGAAAAAAAACAGAATATTTGAAGCTGATAGATGCCTCCTAGTTTTATTTATATATGTGATCAGTTGTTGTGCACTTAAATAAGTTGGCACAAAAACCTATCTGGAAGGTCCAAGATATTAATGTAATTATTTGATATACTGACTTGTTATAGCATTTCTTTTACTGTATCTTATTTTACCAGGTTTTCACTTTGAATCTGGTTCAGTTTTCAACAGTCAACATTTAATTTTATTTTGTATTTCGATCAAATATATGCACTAACCACAGAGCTGCTTTAGATAAATCTTTTGAGGAGTATAGGAAATATATTTATTGTGTGGGAAACAGTGCCATTACATAGAACTATATCTGTTAGGTTTGACAAGATCATAGTTTTGGACTAGTAGCTTAATGTTTCAGTGTACAGGGTGCCCACTGTTTGCATACTGCAAGGATGTTTTATTTTAGAGAATGGGTGATCTAGACATTGGCACTGACTGGAGAACAAATGTTCTCCAGCAGACCGTTAATCTTCAGTCAGGGTGCCAGTGTTTCAGCAGGCATTACTTGGAGAACAAATGTTCTCCAGCAGACCATTAATCTTCAGGTAATGCCTGCTGAAAATAAAGTTCACCACTCCATGGCAGCATATTAAGCTATTGTGAAGCTCAGACAGTAAGCAATCTAATGGTTACCATTATTTTAGTCTTGCTAAGCAGCTCTTTGGCTGCTTAGTGAGTGTAAAAGTAAAAAACAAAAAGAAAGGTGTGTGTGAGAGAGAGACACACAAGTGTACACATGCATGAAAGCGTGTGTGAACATATGTGAAGAGTGAAAGTGATGGAGCACTGGCAACCATAGCATTTAAGTTTGCATACCTCTCCACTTCGTAGCTCATGAGATCTTGATAAAGCCCAAAATAAATGGGGAATTAAAGCTCAAAAATAGGAACATATGCTGCTCTTATAAAATTACAAAGTTGCCCGAATAACAGGATTTGGGTTAGCATGCATTTTCTGAAGTGTGTGTGGTCTGTGTGTGTGAGATGGGAGATCGATAGACCACTGACAACAGCAGTTAAGCTCAAGAAATCTGGATAAAGCCTAAAAGGGGGAACAAATGCTCAAAAATATGGACAGATTTTAACTCTTATAAAATTAAATTGAATAACAGAAGTTGTGTTTGCATAAATTTTCTGAAGGAAATGGTCTCAAATGTATGTTATTATTTAGTGGCTTCAATTATCAATGACTGGCAACAAACTACACATTTTAGGAGTAAGCTACCAAACCACGAAGTAAATATCTGGATGTTTTTTGAAAATGTTATATTTTAGATGTAAAACATCCAACACCATTTACAAATACTACAGTAAGTTTGAAACTTAGGCAGAACAACCATTTTATCTTAAAAATGTATAGTAATTTAAATAAATAAATACAACAATTTTACAGACAGCCTGCCCTCTATGTGCAATAATGCCCTCCAGGGTGGGAATATATGTTACTGTGTAAATAATGCCTTTCCAGGGGTGTAGAGGCCCTCTGCCTGCACCATTGGGCATCATAACATCCTTGGACAGGCACTATTTACACAGTTACACATAACCTGTTGGGCATTATTGCTTGCTTATCCATTGTTAAACAGTTCTGAGTGTGTTTACTTTGGAAAACACAGTTTATATGACTTGAGATAATATTATTATTAATAATAATAATCCTCTCATATTCTATTTAGATCGTGGCTAAATTACACTGTGGGCTGATATAGTGCTTTAAGGTAAAGGTACTACCACTATGTAAAAAGTGGTTTATTTTTTGACGAGACTGCATTTTTGTGATATTAAGCATTACAATTTATGAGTGCTCACTGTTAATAACTTGCAAAGATGTTTTATGCAAGTTATAAAAGGAGCCACGTTTTCATGTAAAGTTATTGTTCATGCAACTCTAACATTGACTTTAGATGCAAATTATATTAACACAAGTGTTTCGTGTCTATATCTGCATTATTTGAAAAACTTATTTGAAGAGTATTTTAGATAAATATAGGTTAGCTTTTTTTAAAATAGATTCAAGTAGCCCATTATTAAAGTATTGCAGGATTTTTAATTTTAGTGTAATAGTACAAAACTAACGAAAGTAATTTTTGGTCACAAAAAGATCCGAAAGACTGCACTGAAGCAGCTTTAGTGGAGTATTGCTATAAATCGAGATGAATATTTATAAGAAATTCCCTAGGATATAGAAAGGCTCACCTCCAAAGTGAGGCAAATATAAGCAAGTTATCTGTGTGTGATGGAAGAACGTGCGTGTGTGTCTGTTGGGAAGAGTCTATGCCACCACAATGCATAGGCTTTTAAGAGAAACAGGAGCATGACCAGGCTTAGCAGCACAGATTTGGAGATATGGTAAATTAGCCATTAAATGAGATATTTGGATATGTGGCTTTACCTTGTCTCTAAATTAGAGATTCTCTCAGTCACATTAATTGACTTACCTTTGTTACCAAATTAACATGGGGAGAAAATCTCCCGAATCCATTCCCTCAGTGTTCAAAATTACAGATTATACCAATATTGTGAATGCTGTATGTGTCTGTGTGTTTATTAACAAATACATAGACATACTGCAGTAAGTTAAGATGAGAGATGTAATTACATGGGTTATCACTGAATTATTCACTAAAGTTTCTTTTATCTCTTAAATTGTTTTCAGCTTGTGATTGCTCCATTTTGTCCCTGCTGTCTCCCAGTCATCACCCCTCTCTTGGCCAGTTGGTAATTTATTCCATCGCTGGGTTCCAGGGTCAGATGGAAGGGACCATTACCATTAAGGCAGCCACTGGATTGATTCAGAGTGTCCCTCTCCCCTGTTCCCACCCAGACAAACTCACCAGTGGGGCATGCAGTGCGCATCCATAAAGGGTTGAGTTCAGCAGGACTTCCCTACCCATCCAAAGGAGGTATAACACAATGGTTCCCTTAGTCTCCACCAGGGAACTCTGTGTATATGTGGTCCTGTACATAGGCAATACTTTCCTCCAAACATCCAACCCACTGAACTGGACTTTGTCACCTCAGCAAAGACATATCAGTCTGACATTGACGAAGGCATGTAATTTTGAAATGAGATTTAAACTTCTGTGGGTTCCTTTCCTGCATGCTTTGGCAAGA